>NC_058138.1:3716000-4045000 GCF_011075055.1 Mangifera indica
TTGATTCTTTTGGATCTTCCTTCTCTAATCTTGAATCTTCCCTCTTTCCCTTGTTTCTTGAAGCTTTTGCTTTCTAAAAATTCTTTGAGCTACTGTATTTTAGTAATAGTTAAGTGGAGAAGACGTAGGTTTCTTTTTATGTGTTGCCACTTAACCCTAATTTCTATTTTTTTAATTTTATTTTTGCCCAAAAATTATGGGCAATCTTATGGTCATAAGATTGCTCATAATTGATCTCTACCTCCTTATATAAACTCTTCCCATTCACTTCTTTAAGCTTTCGTTTCCATTTCGAGAGGGCTTAAATATCTCTAAAACATTTAAAAAGATAATATAAAGTACAAAATAAAATCAAACCATCAAAATTAAATAAAACTTAAAGAATTTGACAAAATAAACCATAATTCACTTTAAAAGAATACTATTATAACCCTATTTATGTGTATTTCATACACACATCATTGCACATAACATTATTTATTATTAAGTGACTAAAACTATATGTACAAATATTTTTTTACTAACTTATTCATACATATTACTATAGTAATATATGATTGAATGATTATGAAGTAAAATAAAAAATAAACAACCATATCATTTAATAAAATCTTATCACGTCCATTTGTATTCTTATTATATACCCTAGCACATTTCTTTCACATAAAATGAATAAACCTCAATCCTACTAAATATGGTTTAGACAATAAATTTTATTAATTTATTTGGTATAAATCCCTTATTAAGTTGTAAAAATAAATAAAAAGTTTTTTATACCATATATATCACTATCTTATAAAAGTGTTTTTATTTATACTTTTTTTTTTGTATTTTTACTTAAAATAACCCATTAATATTATTACTCATTATTAACACATTGCTATAAATGACAAAGGCGCACACACACACAGATACACACACACACCTATAAGGCTATATATATGTACACACATTATATTGGTAAAATGTAGGGTATAGTGATCAGTCCCACGGCCAACAAAGTCACATATTACTCAATTAATTAATAATAATGCTTTTATTTAGATATTAATTTCTTTTTTTTAACCATATTTATATATTATATATTATTGTTTTCAAGAAATATATATTTCCAAATAATTCATCACATTTGTTAGTGTTAATATTTTTATTATTGGGCTAAGATTAATAACTCAGAGCCTTTTTTTAATTATATATTTCTAAAAAAAAATGATATTAATTATTATTTTGTATGTTTATATTACACATAAAATGCACATTCTTCAATTTAATTTAATTTTTCTATAATATATATTTTTTTTTAAATGGGGAAAACTTTTTCGTAAAACGAAAAGTAAGCAAAACCGTTATTAATGTTTGACATATAACTATAAACTTTTATTATAATCTATCATTTATCGTTTCATATCAAAAAATTATCAATCACTAACTAACAAGCAAATGTAATTTTGCTTCTTTCCATATGAGTATAAAAAGGATACGTGGCCAAGTGAAGGAAACATAGAAGAAGGAAAAAATCGAGCAGTTAAGAAAGACATAACCATTTCCGATTCTTGATTAGAGTTTAGGTTTCTACCATAACCATCACAATGCATAGAAGGAGGCTAGCCTTTTATTACCAGGCATATCATACACACGTTTGTTTAATTGATTAGTATCTAAATTGTTTTGATTTTCCGTACTTTTTTCAACATATATGTTCATCAATTTATGAACTCCGATTTAAGCAAAATGACTCAGCAATTGGTGAAAGTATGAAATCTCAAGAGTGAAGCCAGAAGAATTATACTTGACTACACACTTCCACAAATGGATTTAAGTGCACATACTTTTGTCTTCTGATATGCGTATATTGAAGTGGAATACTCTAATTAATGGGTTGTTGGGTTAATCTCTCTGTGATTTACAGGTTTGATGGTTGGGCTCCGTCAAATATGGTTCCTTGTAAAAGGAAAAAAAAAAAATCTACTTATTATTTTTAATATTTTACCACCATTCGTAAAGTTTCTCGATCATGAAAAATAACTAACCATTATTAATGACTAACATGTATTGGTAGTTTATATATTTAATATTAAAAAAATAACTAAATATAAAAGAAAACCTTTTAAAGGATTGAAAAGTAATTTTATTTTTCTCTTTAAATATATATAATAATAGGTCAATATTTTATCCATATTTGTATCTATTATTAATGCATGTATTATTACTCTTTGTAACTTATCATCTTACACACAAATTTTGTACTCTATTTGTGTAATCTCATACTACATAAAATTTTTTAGTAAACTAATTTCTAAAAACATCGCGCAAAACACTTCAACAAGTTTACAAATTAGAAAAAAAAAAAGAAACCCTGAAGATTTTTCAATTCAGTCAAGATCTCTCTCTTATAATCACTGTCCCACAAAAATTATTTTTTCACAACAATACATGTGCATCACTAAAATAATCTAAAATCAAATATTTTAGTTTTTACTATCACACATCTAAATATGCAAAATTTTGCACTATTTTCTAGATCATTATTTTTCATTTTATAAGTTTTCTATTGATATTACTATTCTTTGTTATTTATATATTGATACTTGTAATTGTAACATGACAACTTTATCTTGTTCGAATTTTGTATCAATTTGAAGGAATATGCTCATGGTATATATATCAACAGTAATATTGCATGTCAAATAGTGGATACGAATGGATACAATCAAACCAATGTGTTATCATGTGATTAAGTGATCTAATAATTAAATTTTTTTATAATTAAAATTAATTCAATAACATAATAACACATCAGTTTGTTCGTTCCTGTTAATACCCAAATGTTTGTACATGAATATTAATGTTATATCAATTAAATGCCATTGTTAAAGTTGATTTTGATTGTTTAATAACTGAAATTAATCTTTTCCTCTGTATATATTAATCAGGCTGATAATGGTCTTAGTGTTTTACAGCAGGAGATTGATAAGCAAGTTCAGATTCAAGATGGTGAGAATTCAATTTTCTATTATATTATAAAGTTATCTAATATTGCAATTTAATTTACATGAAAAATAATGTGCTATATAGGGTTGAATTCAATCCAAATCGAGTCTGAACAAGACTTAGTTTTAGACTGATGAGTTGATACATGAACTCGGTAAAGAAAAATTAAAACAATTTAATTTGAGATCTGATTTGAGCAGCTTTGAACCTTTCACTACAAGAGGAAATCAGGGAGCTAAGGGTGCTGATTGCCCAAGCTGCCAAGCAACCACTGCAGGAGCCAATGGAGCCCGAGCTGCACATGAAGCCAATCAGAGACACTGGCGGTGGCTGTCAGCCATCAACAAGCGGAAGTGCTGGGGTGGATGAGAATACTACTAGTCCACCAGAAGCAAAGGGGCATAAGGAAATTAAGAGATGAGTATCTGGTGATGAATTGTGGCGGCCAATAATTAAGATAGAAATAAAAATAGACTCTTTGGAATAAGATTGAGAAATCAAGCAATGCATGTTTTATTTTCATTTACAAAGTTGAGTTTGAATCCCAACAATTAAATACATTGTAATATGTTGGGTCTCAAGTTACTCACTTTTTTCCATCGTGTACCCGGTGGTCCTGACTTCGAATAGATTATTTGTTCACCCTCACTGATAGTGAAAGGACTTAGGAGGAGGTATTGATTGAACAGAGACATCCTGGTTAACTTCTTCATATTATAGATGAGTTAATTATCAAATTAAATATAAGATATATAGGCAAAACATACTTCTTCTTCAAAAGCAATTATGAATTTATTGCATTGTTTATGTTGCCTTGATCACACAGAATAGGTTAGTTAAAGTTTTGAAGTATTATTTGTTTTGACCTTCATTGACCTCATGCTTTTGCCCTTTAAAGGTACATTGTGTTTGTCCTCATTTTTAGAGCATGAAATATTATTGTAATTATTATGTGTAATGTTATGTGCACTTATAATAAATAATAATTTGAGTACCGATAATAATATATCATTGTGTGATTGAGTGTTTACTTTTGTCCTTTATTCAAACATGGGTTAGACCTAATTATATGGTAACACATTATTATTGACCCCTAAAATTGGTACTCATTATAGTGTTAGAGTAGGTGCTCTATAACCAATCTTCTTGACGATAGAAATCCATAAATAGTCATGTTTGAGCATCCAAGTGGTAATCTTTATTTGTAAGGGCATGGATTTACATGTCATTGGATAAATGTCTTTTAAGTTGGCAAAACTGTGATAAAAAATCAATAGTGTTTGATCATGAGGACCCCTATGAGCGCATATAGTGGCCATTCTAAAAATGCCCACAAGCTCAGTATTATCTTGATCAATGGTACAAATAATACGACAAGACTACGATAGTGTTGAATGACCTTACTAAAAGGTAGCAATAGATCTCACATGTTAAGGTTGTGGGTGTCAACTTGGTACAACATGTGGGTGCATGCTAAGAGCATGTCTACTAGACTAACCTGCTAAAAGGATTCTACATAGATGATAATCCTAATGTCTATGGAACATGTCCTTTTAATGGATAATGGTGCATGTAATCTTAGACTTGAGATCACTAGAACTTCTTGTGCACCAATTGACATAGTTTGACAATAGCCCAATGTAGCCTTTTTTGAAGGGCTATTAGAATAGTAGTGTTTGGCTTTGTCAAGAAGTGTAGCAAAACTATAGTGGATAAAAAAAGATTCATCACTCTTGAGTATAAGGACACATATCTCAATGCATCATTTGGTTATAATAATGACCTAAAATCTATGGTCATAGTGGGAACAAGTTGGTGCCCGATCAATCCAATGATTATGTAGTCATTGTTTGACTCACCAAATATTTATGTCAAGAATGAACTGAGGTTGACATTACTTTTGTGTCTCAACCTTGACGAGATATCAAATGATGAATGCATGATAACCGTACCATTGAAAAGATTACACATAAGTGTTTCACTAATTTCTTTGTTAGTTGGGTAGCCATAATGTCTTGCTAGATGTTGTTAATGGTTTGTGAATAAATGAATGATTTTCAATACAAAACTACATTTACAATGTCATTTACTCAAAATTGGTTATTGTCTTTGGCCAACAAACTCTAGAAATGGCTTTGGCCATTGTTTAAGAAAGAAATACTGAAGCAAGAAAAGAAAAAATGTTGGAACAATTCCTCAAAATTGCTCTTGAGCATCCAAATATTTTTTCAAAATATGAAAATATTGAAAAAGTTTCAACTACCGTCTGAAATTGCTGAAATTGCTTATAAATAAATTGAAGCAACTACAATTCCTTTAAAAACCCTAAGACTAAGATAAAAATATTTTTAAAAAGAAGTTTCAACTACCGTCTTGATCTTAGAGGATGATTTCAAATTGAAGATCCAAAAGTTTTAATAAAAAAATGTTTTCCCAAAAAGATTTTATTATATCTTGAGTGATTTAAGAAAAATACAAAAGCTTTATGAATACCTGTTAGTTGATTTTGACTCTTGTGAATTCAAACATTATAAAAGTAAAGAAGATCTAAATTTCATAACTCATTCAACACTGCTTATCATGAAAGTTCTTAGTCCTTCTGATTAGGGTAAAGATCTTTTAAAACCAAAGAAATTTTCCCAAATGTTTAACCTTCCTGGTTATACATATTGGGACTACCAAAATGCATGGTTTCATCCCTTGCTCTATCAAAATGATTAATTCAGGCACTCCTGGATGTCTACTTAAAAAAAAAAAAACACAATTTTCAAATTCCCACTCTAGTTTATCCAGTGGTATAGGTTATTTAGCCTCATACCAAAAATCATTGCAGAAATTGACTTAGAATCTTACAAAATTTTCAAATCAAATTTCAAATGCCCTTCATGGAGAGGCTTATTTCCAACCAAGTCTCCATTTCTTATTAAGATTCCATCTCTCATGGATTCTTTCATGGGATTATGAGATTGTTGGATCAAGCATCCAAGTTCCTCAATTGCTAAGAAAATTCAAAGTCAAATGGTAGGAAAAATATGACCATTCCCACATAACCAAAGAAAAAATTCAATTGTATTTGTCAAATGCCCCCCAAATGACAAATGTAATCACTCTAGAAATTGCAATGTTTTTGTAGAGCAAATCAATAACTTTATCTTTCTTAGTTGAAGCCCAATCAAAAAGAAGAACTCAAAGTTCAACTCAAAAATTTGTTGTCCTAATTAAAGGATGTCGAAGAATCAAGCAATAGAAGTTCAAATTCATCAGTCAATTATGCCCAAAGTAATCAGGATGACTACTATGGAGTCTAATATTTTCAAGATGATTCAATGAAGACAAATTTTCCAAAAAGCCACTGGCTTAAGACATTGGTGCAAGAAATTGCTCATTCTATATATCAAGTTTAGAATCCTTGTGGATTTCCAAAAGTTTGATGAATATTTGGCATTGCGAGATCTCTGTAAAAATCCTTCGCCATTTGAACTCATTCAAGCATTACCCACTAGGTCAAAATCTTTTTCAAAATTACTCAAAGAAAGTGATGACCACCTAGCTCACCTATAAACAAAAGTAAGCAAGATTCTTTGAAAAAAAAAAAAGAACAAATGTTTCATAAAGAAAATTAAAACATGATTGTTAAAGTCAACAATTGCATGCTCAAAGTAAAAAATGGTATGCTCTTACAAAAGCTCTCAAGTATTCAAATGAGGCTCTGCCATTCATGACCAATTTGCAAAAGAAGAGATTGTAAAAATATATTTTGACAGATTCGCTTGAAAAATGCTCAATTATTCCTTCAATCCTGCAAAACTCTACAAAGCTACTCAATAATTTCTTTAAAGCTGCAAGATTCCTCTATAAAGTTAAAATTTTCTACAAGGCTGCAAAGATTCTTCCAAGCTTTAATTATTCTTGCAAGGAATTCAAGAATGGTGATCATGATGTTTTTTCCATAGTTAAAAAATTTTGTAGCATAAATCAATGTATGCTCTCGAATGAGAGGCAAGTCCATTGTAATCAATAAAAAATTCTCTCAAAAGTTTTCTCATTTGGATTTTGAAGATTTTGGATTAGCAAGTTGTAAGTATTAAAATTCTCAAAGTTTCAAAGTTTAATTTTGTTTTCAATATTTCAGTTATATTGCATTGCATCATTCAATTTCAAAATTAAGAATTCCATTTTCATATATATATATATATATGCTCACTTCTCCTTCTCTCTATATTTTCTAATTGAGTTGCACGAACATAATGGGATAACGATCCCATTATTCAAGCAATGTGCCTTTTTAAACTAATCCACTTGTAATGACATAAATAGTCATTCATCATTTAAATTTCTCTGATGTGGCAATTATCAACTTTGGCTAACATGGCAAACGATGCATGAACATCCTTATACCATGCAAGTTCGTTCATCATCTCAAAATCATAAAATCAACTTATTTTAAACTCAACTCAACCATAAACATTCTTAAACATAAAACTACATGCTAAATGACTATTTTACCCTTAAGGTGATATGTTTATGTTGACCTAAGTCTCTCGACTCTTGTTCGATGTGAGATTTTTGGCATTAACATAGAGCTCCAATTTACATATTTGGGGAGACTACGAGAGCATCTGACATTGTTTCTAGAGACAAATGCCACTGCCGATGTTGCTTTAATCCACACATAACAAGTTATTTAAAGTCACAAGGTATTTTCCTTTTTGACATTACTAAACTTGTAACATCCCTATCTGGGTTCATACCCTTACACGGAATATGCATCCAAAGAGACATATTTATCTAAAACTTTGCATGCATAAAATTAATATTCAAAAACATACATTATTGAACAACAACCCACAATCCCAAAAGTGCATTTATTATTCAATAAATAATAATAGATAAGTCTGAAAAGTCATGACATAAATGCAATCTGCATAAACAAAGTAAATAACTAAAAATACATAAATAAGTCTAATGACATAAAATGACAAAAATGCCCTTTCCCTTATACACCTTCACAAGTTGACTTGTTGACTCCTTCACTGCAGCCTCATAGCTTTATAACTCTACACGCAAAACCATATAAAAGAACATAGTGATTGAAACATAGTAAGTAGATGATCTCATATTATGCACGTCATGTATACATCTGTAACACCTGGATTCAGGTATGCCAATAAAATCTACTTCCAAAATTACACCTAGAGTTGATTTTATAAGTTGCTATTTAAAGAAATTGTGAAGGAATTCTTTAAAACTAGTAAATGATTAATAATTTTCAAAAGGAGTAAAATGGTCATTTTAGAAGGATTTAAGGAACAAAGTGGGAAAGTAAATTGAATGGCACACTTGAAATTATATGATGGTGCTAGGGTTTTTGGTAATTGTATAGAGATACAATAGTCAGTTTTGGAGAAGGCTAAGGGTAAATTAGTTCAAAATGGTTATAAAGGTAATAAAAAATGTAAAAAACAAACTTACTATTCATTTTCTTCTTTCTTGGCCGAGACTTCTCTATAAAAATTCACTAACGTTTGATTAAAATAAAAATTCACTAAAAACCTAGCTAAATTATCTAATTTCTAGAGCTTTCAGTTATAAAAATTATAGATCTATCCATTTTGGTAAGTTCTAAAGAAAAAAGTTTAATTTTTAAAAGATGTCAAGTTGAGAGTTTTAATTGATAATTATGTTTTTGGTTGATCAAGGTTGCTAAGAAGAAGAAAAGAAGGATAATAGGCTTTAATCACCCAATTATCAAAGAAAAAGGTAAGAATTTCATACTTTATATACTTGAAGTAATTTGAGTTAGGTTATTTAAATAAATTTTACTTGTATACGTGTGTAGGGTATTAAAATTAAGGTGATTTACGCTTAAAAGAATAAGGAAATTCCTTATGACTCATGATGTAATTTTTGACCACAAGGGTATTTTAGACATTTCCTATTCCTAGGGTTAGCCTAGTTGATTTTGTGTGTTGAGTATGTGAGAAATAATGAATTGATGGAAGAATTTGCACTAACGGTAGACATGTAATTTTTGGCCATAAAGGTCAAAGTGTTATTTTTTGTGATGTAGGTTAATTTTGCTTAATTATGTGCATGATATATATAAGAACCCTTATATTAACTGTAACATCCGAATTCAGGTGTGTCAGTAAACTCTACTTCCAAAATTACCCCTAAAGTTGATTTTATAACTTATTGTTTAAAAAAATTACAAAAGAATTATAGAAAACAACTAAATGAGTAATAATTTTCGAAGGGGGTAAAATGGTCATTTTAGAAGGAATTAAGAGACAAAGTGGGAATTAAAATTGAATGGAACACTTGAAATTATATGGTGGTGTTAAGGGTTTTTTGTAATTGGCTAAGGATAAAATAGTCATTTATGAAAAAGGTTAAGGGCAAATTGGTCCAAAAGGTTTATAAAACCATCAATTATGCATCTTCTTCTTCATTTATCCGAGAACTCCATGAATTGAGCTAAAGCTAAGAACCCTTATATTAAGCCCATGTTGTATATATGTATATACAACATGCAAAAATTAATTTGATGTATGAGATATATTTAAATGCGTGAGAAAATAATATGATGTTTGGTAAGGATTGAAAAGAATGAGGAAGAACAATGAACATGCATATTTCATATTATAGTTATACATGTATACATGAGAAATCATAGTATCTGCATGTTTTCAAAAAAGTAAAGAAAGAGGAAAAATGTTTCCTAGGTTATGCATGTTTTCGAAAATTGGAAAACAAATGTTTTTAGTTTTATAATGACTCATATAATATAGGAAAGCAGAAAGCATGCTTAAAAAAAAAATCCTTACACATGAGCTGTATTGTGTGGACAACAAAGAAAGATGTTAGTTATACTGTGTAGACAATAAATAAAGATGTTAGTTATACTGTGTGGATAGCAAAGAAAAAAATGTGTAATGTGGGTACAATCTGTGAGATTAAGATTCCCTATAAGAAAGGTTTGTACCTCGAATAATGGCTGCGAGTATTGTCGTATGTAGTCTAGACTGGTCAATGAAAATATTTGATAAACAAAAAAAATTAGCAAATATTTTCTGGAAGTCATTTGCATTAGAATCATGCATGCAAGCTTTTCTGGCTGATAAAGAGTTGAGAAAGACGTACTATCAGAAAAGAGTTAAGAAAAGAGAGAACAAGAATTTGAAAATAGAAAAGTCATGGTGCTGATACATGCATAAATTATAAAGTGTGAATCATACTTGCATAGTAAAGAAAAGAGTAAATATATGAATAAAGAGAATTGTGATATATGGTTAATGCGTGTTATGTGTAAATTATCTTGTATGTAACTAGCCTTGACAAGTTGAGCATGGAAGAGATTGATATCGGTATGAAATGTTTTAAGTATTTAGTATGATTTTCTTACTGAACCGTGGTCACTCACTCTGTATAATTTAATATTTTATAGGTAAAAAGTTATAATAGAGGTTCTTGGGGAGCATTGGCGAGACATGAGGCTGAGTGAGGATGACACCATATTTTTGTCGATCTATATTGTTTTGGGTGTATATGTGAATATATGTATATATATACTTGATATACATAGGTGAATATGTATATATATTTTTGTTCTATATGTATATATATGGTTAATGTTTTGATGTGCATATACATCTATATGGTGGTTAGTATATACTAATAGGAATATATAAATATATTTTTTATTATTAGGTATATGTGAGTGTGTGTGTGTGTGTGTGTATATATATTGTTAGTTGTTGAAATTGGTTATAAGGTTCCTGTGGATAGAAATTTTTCTGATGGTTACTATTATTTATTTATTCCATCAATTGTGATCATGTTAATTAAAATCCAATTGGTTGGCAAGACTGGTTTGTGTGAATTGTTCATTGGAAGTGTTATGGGGCATAACAAAAACTCTCTAAGCCCTATAAAATAGGAGAACTCTTGTTGTTTTTTCTGCAACACACCTATTGGTTAACATAGGTTACAACATCCCAATTAATTAGTTAGTCTTGTGTCCTTTACTAGTCCTCTTATGGTATTATGGATGTTTTTCGACATCCCCGATATCCATCCTGATTACATTGGTTCCTAGTCCCAATTAATCAATTAGTCGTGTGTCCTTTACTAATCCTCTTATGGAATTATGGATGTTTTTTGACATTGCCGATATCCATTTTGATTACAATGGCTCCTAATACCATATTTTCACAGGCGGTGTCATCCTGGATGACTAGCATCAAACGATGTATATCGACATCTTAGATGATTGGTGAAAGCATATGACATCTCAAGTGTCAATCAATCAGTATAGCCTATAAACATGTAGACTAGGTTTAGGGTTATATATACCACGCCATACGAGCAATGAGGCCTTGAGTTTCTCCCGCTATGGCACATACATCTCAAATATTAAGATGCCTAACATCGATATGTGCACGAGCATCCTAGATGCTAAGGCACCTTGCATGGGTGCATAATCATCCAAAAGGTATTAAAGTCACAAAAACTAGCCCTGTTGCTTTTACTACCACACTGCATACAACTCAGTGGTTTAAATTTCATAATGCATTGTTTCTAATTTTCAAGTTAGAACCACTCCAATCAAGGTACATATCATTGTTCACATAGTCGAATATACCCATAATGACTTCCATCACCAATTGCCTTCGTTAGGGCCTTACATCATTATTTCTTATAACCCTCCCTTATATGGGTAAAATAGTCAATTTTAAACTCATATATTCATATTTGAACTCCATATACTCTTTACTAACTTCTTATGTCTTTATTCCTAAGTTTCCCTAAAAGCACATGGGTGTGTATCTTTGGAGCAGGGCACACGATTGTGTGACCTTCCCACATGGTCGTGTATCATCAATTTCATACCTATAAACTTACTTAAGCACAATTACACACAAACAAAGCCAAGAAACAAAAATAACCTGACATATCTGCGAGTGTTACAAGACCTCATAGTTTTTATCTTTAAAAAGGTTGCATGAGGTAGAGGTAGACAATGGGTTTATGTTGACCCATGACCCTTTACTCTTATTCGATGTGTGATTTTTTGAATTGCTTCTAGACTAAGCTAGAAACAATATTTTAGAGATGTACATGTTAATTCTAAAATTGATAAAGGGAAAATGGATATTTCCCCATTTCTTGTTTCAAAAATTACATATTTGGCCCACATATTTTAATAATATTATTATGACCTAATAGTTTGTACTATAATGTTTACACCCATGATTTAATTTTTTCAAATTCGTGGGTGTAATTGTCATTTTTAAAACTATTGAGTAATTTCTAAAACACCCTCACATTTTTTTGAATTTTCAAAACCCCCTCAAAATTTCATTTAATGCTTCTAATATTTAAAAAATTATAGTTTGCCATCTTAAACATACAATTATATGTCATTAACACTCTTATCTAATTATTGTTAATTTGGGGTTAAATGATAATTTTGAAAATAAATAATAGGAATAAAATAGTAATTTCATTTCCTAATACTATGTTAGTTTTTTTTCATTAAAAGAGTTTGATTTAAGGTGGGAAAGTGTTATATGTGACATCTGGTGGTGGAAAAGTTTTTTTAAGCCAAACACTGGGTTGAAAAATGTTATTTGCTCTTTCCAATATATTATGACAACAATAAAACAATGTGTATACACTTTTGAGTACATAATTGGATGTACAGAAGATGTATCATCGTGTAATTGGATGAATTTTAAAGTAAAGATAAAGTAACAACTAATCATATAATGACTCATCATGTGTGTACCTAAAATTTTAACTAAAAAGTGTGCACACATATCATTGCTCTTATGAATATCTTAAAAAATAAAAACTATGTGCACTTATAATAAATGTCAATTTAGGTCTTAACAATGATATGTTAACATGTGATGGTGTGACTTTAAATTAAAGATAAAGTAATATCAAATCACATGATAACACATCATAATTGATACTTGAATCGGTACCCATTATAAGTACACACAATATTGCTAAAAAATAAAAAATCTCAAGGGAAGTTCCTTTTGTTATAGTATTGGCAAAATAAACAAAATTTAATGTAACAATTATTATAAGTAATACTACATGCACGGACAACAAATACAAACACAACATGTTATCATATGACTATGTTTTACTTTATTTTTAGTTCAAAATAATCTAATCATATTATATCATGTGTTTACACCCATGTGTGTAGTCATTATTATAGTAAGTATAAGCAGGAATTATTATTGCAATTATAGTGAGTTTATTATAATAAGTACTAATATTGGTACCAATAGTGATATGTCATTATGTGATTGAACTTTTGTTCTTAATTCAAATACAGGTGACACCCTATCACATTAGTGCTCATAGTTGCACAAACCAAATTTGAAGGAACATGTGATACATAAATCAATTAAGAAGAAAGATCAGAGATTTGGAGTGAGAAGCAATGGAGTTGTCTTAGAGATTAAACATGATCATGGTATATATGGGGTTGGATTTCATCTAATCCGAGTCTGAACAAAACTCAATTTGAGATCGATAAGCTTAGACTTAAACTTGGCAAAAAAACAAAAAGACAATTTAATTTGGGATTTGATATGAGCTGGTGGCTTGAACTCGAATATCCAATCGACTCAAACTTGACCAGTTGGAATGTTCGGATCCCCAACTAAAACTGAACCTCTTCTGATTTAATCAATTAATTTTCCCATTACATAAATACTGCATTGGCTTGGCAGCTTTGAACCTTTCACTTAAGGGTGCTGATTGGCCAAGATGCCCAGAAACCACTGGAGCAGCTGCTAGAACCCGAGCCAGAGCCAGAACTGGTGCCTGAGCCTGAGCAGGAGATGGATCTTGAACCTGTGCAGGGGCAGATCAGGAACACTGGCTGCAGCGATCAGAAACCTGAGCAGGAGGTGGATGAGAATACTAGTCCACCCGAAGCAAAGGGGGCATAAAGAAACTAAGAGATGAGTATCTGGTGAATCGTGGTGGCCTATAATCAAGATAGAAAGAAAGAAAGACTCTTTGGAATAAGATAGAGAAATAAGGCCTAACACATAAAATAAAATTAGGTTCATGTTAGGCCCTATTTCTCTATCTTATTCCAAAGAGTCTTTTTCTTATTTTTATCTTGATTATAAGCCACCACAATTCACCAGATACTCATCTCTTTCCTTATGCCCCCTTTGCTTCGGGTGGACTAGTATTCTCATCCACTTCCTGCTCGGGTTTTTGATCGCCACGGCCGGTGTTTCTGATCTGCCACTGCACAGGTTCAAGATCCATCTCCTGCTCAGGCTCTGGCTTGGGTTCTAGCAGCTACTCTAGTGGTTGCTAGGCGTCTTGGGCAATCAGCACCCTTAGCTCCCTGATTTTCTCTTGCAGTGAAAGGTTCAAAGCTGCCAAGCCAATGCAGTACTTATGTAATGGGAATATTAAATGATTAAATCAGAAGAGGTTCAGTTTTAGTTGGGGATCCGAACATTCCAGCCAGTCAAGTTTGAGTCGATTGGATATTCGAGTTCAAGCCAACAGCTTAAATGAAATCCCAAATTAAATTGTCTTTTTGTTTTTTTGCCAAGTTTAAGTCTAAGTTTATCGACCTCAAATTGAGTTTTGTTCAGATTCGGATTAGATGAAATCCAACCCTATATATCAAGTAAATTAAATTGCAATATTAGATAATTTTATAATTTAATAGAAAATTGAATTCTCACCATGTTGAATCTGAGCTTGCTCTTCAATTTCCTTCTGCAAAGTCCTAAGACCATTATTTACAGGTTATTTAAATATCCACATCAGCCTGATTAATTTGCATAGAGGAAAAGATTAATTTCAATGATTAAACACTCAAAATCAACTTTAACCTATATCCCAAATTAAAATTGAAATAATTTACTAACTAATCAATGAAACAAAGGTTTGTACAATATGTATGGTAATAAAAGACTAACCTCCTTATATGCATTGTGATAGTTATGGTAGAAACCGAAGCCCTAATTAGGAATTGAAAATGCTTATGTTTTTGTCTCGCTTACTTGGTTTTTTCTTCATCTATGTTTCTCTCACTTGGCCATGTATCCTTTTTATACTCATATGGAAAGAAACAAAATTACTTTTTGACCTTTCAAAAGGTTTTCACTGATATTAGTTTAAGAAAGATAATTCTTTGATACAAATTGTTAAACAACCTATGATAATAAGATTTTATGGTTAGAAATTAGACATTAATGATTATTTTAATTTTAAATGATATCCTTATTAATGATTATTTTACGACATTAATGATATCCTTGTTAATGTCTGACATCTAACTGTAAACTCTTATTATCAGTTGTCATTTATCATTTTATATTAGAAAAATATCAGCTTTAAATAACAATATTAAACATAAGTGAATAACCTTTCAAAGGGTCAAAAAGTAACTTTGCTTCTTCCCATATGAGTATAAAAAGGATACATGACCAATTGAGAGAAACATAGAAGAAGAAAAAACCAAGGGGGCGAGAGAAAGACAACCATTTCTGATTCCTGATTAGGGTTTTGATTTCTACCATAACTATACATTTGTTTCAATGATGAGTAACTAAATTATCTCGATTTTTCTTTTTCTTTTTTCATTAGAATTTTCACTAGTTTTCTAATATGTTAATAAATTTATAAACTTTGATTTATTCAAAATAACCCAACTATTGGTTAAAGTATGAAATCTCAAGCATAAAGCAAGAGGACTAAGGCTCGATTTCACACTTCCACAAATCCTACATGCTCAAGTTTTACTTTATTTCAAAACACTTCAACAAGTATACAATTTTTGAAAAAAATAGTTAAAATTTTATACTTAGACATCTATCCTTTTTATACTCGTATGGAAAGAAACAAACTGTAAAAAAAAAATATAAATCATATAAATATGGCAAGAAAAAAGAAATGAATGTCCAAACAGAAAACATTAATATTAATTAATTGAGTAATATGTGAATTTGTTATTTATAGCAAAGTCTTAATAAAAATATAAATGGCTCATTTTGAGTAGAAGAATAAAAAAATATAAATAAAAATACTTGATAAGGTAGTTATAAATATGGTATAAAAAATCTTTACATTTATTGTTTACAACTTAATAAGGGTTTTTATACTAAATAAATAAATAAAACTTGTTGTCTAAACCATATTTAGTAGGATTGAGGTTTATTCAAGTGAAAGAAATGTGCTAGGGTATATAATAAGAATATAATGACATTTACAACCAATCTCTAATTATTTATCGATACAAACGGATGTGACAGTGTCAAAGACATCAAAATGATCATTTTCACATAATTTACTTGTTCGTTTTAATGCATACATCGTCTATTATGTTTTCTACACAAGGATCCTTCTAGGCAATTAAAGATGACTACAAAGTAGCCCTTTTTGGAGATATGGAGGTATGTCCATATGTGTTATTTGGTGCAACTAATACATGTAACATGTACGTGTAACCTATGCATAGCACCACACGATATTATGTTTTGGTGGGATCAGTCTAAAATCCAAATTCCCTATCATCAACATTGGAGGTTATGGAGGGATGGGGGAATCAAATTCCCCATATGTTCGGATACTAGTTTCTTTTTACAAGGTTGTTAATTAATCTTGTCCCAAATTTATCAGATAAACAATAACGAAAAATTATCCTTAATTCACCACATAATCAAGGACATAATTTTTTGTCCTTAATTCACAAGACAATCAATGTTAAAAAAAAAAATTGTCCCCAATTCACCACACAATTAAGGATGAAAACAATTTTCCAAATTCATTATACAATCAAGGATGAAAAATTATGTCCCTAAATTTACTAAACAATCAAGGATGAAAAAATTTATTTCCAATTCATTATACAATTAAGGATGAATAATGATGAATAATTTATCACTCAATCATATGTTTCAACATCAACTTGTATGGATAAATTAGTAAAAAAAATGTTTGTACACGTAGTTTTAGTCATTTAACAATAAGTGATACCATGTGCATGTATATGTTGGGTTTTCGTGATCCAAACAATAACTATTATTGGCAGTGGAATCAGGTGAAAAATAAAATTTTTAGACCACTGAACTCAATCCCTAAGATTAAGGGGTTGTTATACATATAAAAAAAGATTTTTAGATTGCAAACCTGTGTTTGGTGGCTTATTCAAACTGGAATCTGCTCGAAATTCGTCCTGAAGACTTCCACTAATCTTTACAATGTAGTAGGGTCACTACTTATTCACACAGAGACAACCAAGAACATACAATAATATTAAGACTTATTTGAGGCACAAGTGATTGCTAGATCATCAAGAATTGAGAATGAGGAGTAGAAGTTTTTTAGAGAATTTCTTCTCTAGGGTGGGTGGCTAGGGTTTCAAAAACCTTAATGAATTATGATAGATGTCTCTATTTATATAAGAAAAATCATAATGCTAATCCAACTCTTTATGTAGTTCAGCCCATGGGTTATCCTAATATCACCTTTGGCCCACTCCTTTAATTAATATAGATTAGGCCTTTCAATGCCTTTAATATTTATTCCTAAATATTGAAACTTATTTTCAAAATTTTAAATTCACCATATTTGATATGTCCCCTATATTCCAAGGTGATTAACTCTAATTGTAATTAGACCCAAAACCAACTTCCACAAACTATATTCTGGCCCTAAACAATTAGATTATTATTACCTTTTGGCCCTTAATGTATTAATCTTATACACTTAGATCTAGTAGTGAGTAAGACATCCATTATGATATGATTGGTTCCATATTTACTTATTAAAAGAGCTCTAAATACTCAATATGTAATAAATCCTTAACTTTTCAATCATGGCTATTTACCCCCTATTGTGTGTTACCCATAGATTCCCTATAGTGTTGATTGGAAATAAAATTTGTAATTAATTCAATACTAATCATCCATTTATTCACAAGCCATAAGTGACCACTAGCAAGACATCATGACTATCCAACTTAAAAAGAATTAGTGGAAGACTGATGTTTAGCTTTTTCAATGGAATGATTACCATGCATTCAAATCCTTTCATGAGTTAATATCTTATTAAGGCTGAGGCAAAGAAGTAGCGTCTACCTTAGTTCCTCCTTGATATAAATGTTGGTTAGTCTAGCAACGATTATGTAATCATTGGATCAGGCACTAATATGTTCCAAATATGGTCATAGACTTTAGTTTGTTATCATAACCAAATGGTGCATTGAGATATTTATCTTAATACTCAATAGTGATGAATCCTTTTTGATTCACCATAGTCTTGTTACTCTTCTTAACATAGCCAACCACTACTATTTTAATAGCCTTTCAAAAAAGGCTAAGTTGGACTAATGTCAAACTAGGCCAATTGATGCACAAAATGTTTTAGTGATCTCAAGTCTAGGATCACATGCAGCACCGTCCATTAAGAGGATATGTTCTATAAATATTAGGGTTACCATCTATGTAGAAACCTTTTAGTAGGTCAATCCAATAGATATGCTCCTAGCATGCACCACCCATGTATTGCACTAGATTGACACTCACAACCTTAATACGTGATATTTTAAACATAGTTGTATCATTACCTATTGAAAAATTTTGTCAAACATAGTTGTATACATAATTATTTTAAAAAAATAAAATTTACAATTTGGTTCGGTTTGAAAATTATCCAAATAGCAACTCAAAGTAAAAAATGGGTTTGAAAAATTTCAACTGAAACCAAACCATTTTATAAACCAAACCATAATTTTTAAGCGATTAGGTTCGATTTTTTGGTTTAAACCAAATTATGCACACCCCTAATTAATGCCTTAAAATAATCATTAATATGGATATCATTTAAAAACGAAATAATCTCTTATTATCATTTGTCTTTTAATGTTTTAAACTAGCATATTAAATATAAGTGAAAACCTTTTAAAAGGTCAAAAAGTAATTTTGTTTCTTTCCATATGAGTATGAAAAGGATACATGGCCGAGTTAGAGAAACATAGAAGAAAAAACCAAGCGAGCGAGACAAATTTTTTATTCCTGATTACGGTTTTGGTTTCTATCATAACAATCACAATGCAGAGAAAGAGGTTAGCCTTTTATTAACATACATATTGTACATACATTTGTGTCATTGATTAGTTAGTAAATTGTTTCAATTTTTTGTTTTTTCTTACATCAGACTTTTTACAAATTTCTACTACATTAAAAAATTTATAAACTTAGATTTTAAGCAAAATGACTTGATAACTGGTTAAAGGATGAAATCTCGAGTGTGAAGCTAGAGGACTCAAACTGGACTTCACACTTCCTCAAAAAGACTTAAGTGCACACATTGGTGCCTTATGATATGCCTATGTTAAAGTGTGAGACCCTAATTAATGGGTTGTTTGGCTAATCTCTCCGAGGCTTACACGTTTGGTGGTCTGGGTTCCATCAAATATGGTTCCTTGTAAACAAAAAATGTCATTTATTGTTTATTAACATTTTACCAAAATTCATAAAGTTAATTTTCAGATTAGTAAAAGTAACCAACCATTTTTAATGACTAAAATCTATTTGTAGTTTATATTTAATAGTCAAAAAAATACTAAATATAAGAGAAAACCTTTTAAAGGGCTAAAAAGTATTTTTATTTTTCTCTTTATAAATAAATAAATAAATATATATATATATATATATATATATATATATATATATATATATATATATATATATATATATATATATATATAATGACATGTGAATATTCATATTCATATTTTATTTTTAGTATATCTGCATAAAATTTCTTAATAAGCTAATTTGTAAAAACTTCACTCAAATTTATTAAAAGAATTTAAGATATATGAAATCAATCATTCTTCAACATTTAAAAATAAATATCTTTAACATTAATTTATTTTGGATAAAATTTCAACATTCTAGGTTCCTACTTTATTTCAAAATACTTAAACAAGTTTCAAAGCTTTTAAAAAACCCCCTTAAGAATTTCCAATTCACCCAAGATCTCTCAAATATCATCCCTTTGTCCCAGAAAAATTATGTTTTCACAGCATTGCATATGCATCACTAATATATATACTTGAAAATCAAAATATTTTGCTCTAAATATCATACATCTCGTTATCTTTTATGTTATAAGTTTTGTATTGATATTACTATTCTTTGTTATTTATGTATCGATACTTGTAATTGTAATAGGACAACTTTATCTTGTTCAATCTCTATATCAATTCAAAGGAACATGCAATACATAAATCAATTAAGAAGAAAGATAAGAGATTTGGAGCAAGAAGCAGTGGAGTTGTCTTAGAGATTGAACATGCTTATGGTATATATATAAACAATAATATTACATGTACAAACAGCAGGTATGAACTGATACAAACAAACTAACATTTCATCATGTGATTGAATAATCAAACAGTTAAATTTTGTTACAATCAAAAATAATTTAATCACCCAATCACATGATTTATAGCAATGCTCATATCCACATCGGCCTGATTAATTTACATAGAGGACAAGATTAATTTCACTAATTAAATTGTCAAAATCAATTTTAATTATAACAAAATTTAACTATTATATTATCCAATTATATGATGACACATTAGTTGGTTGTATCAATTCGTACTCACCTTTTGTAAAGGGCTACAAACATTATTGTATCCATTCATACCCACCATTTGTATATAAAATATTATTGTTGATATATATACCATGAGCATGTTCAATGTCTGAGACAACTCTATTGCTTCTCGCTTCAAATTTCTAATCTTTCTTCTTAACTTATTTATGTATCACATATTCCTTCAAATTGATACAGAGATTTAAAAAAAGATAAAGTTGTCATGTTACAATTACAAGCATTGATACATAAATAACGAAGAATAATAATATCAATACAAAACTTATAACATAAAAACATAATTATCAATAAAATAGAGCAAAAATTTGTATATTTAGATGTATGATACTAAAAACTAAAATATATGACTTTCAAGATTATTTAAGTGATGAACATGTACTGTTGTGAAAAAAAATTGTGGGATAAAGTGATGATAATAGAGAGATCTTGGGTGAATTGGAAAATTTTAAGGGTTTTGAAAATTTTGTAAGCTTGTTGAAGTGTTTTGAAGTTAAGTAAAAACCTATAACATTGAAAATTAATCCAAATTTGAATTGATGTTATGATTTTTTTTTTTTTTTAATCTTGAAGAAGGTTTATTTTTATATGTCTTAAAAAACTTTTTTAATTGATTTGAACCATGCTTTTAGAAATGATGTTATTAAAAATTTTATGCTGTATGAAATTACACGAAACTAGGATAAAAATTTATATGTAAGATGATAAGTTATAAAGAGTAATAATACATGTATTAACAATGGATATAAATAAAAATATAAATATTGATGTCTCATTTTATATATATATACATTTAAAGAGAAACAAAATTACTTTTCAGTCCTTCAAAAGGTTTTCTTTTATATTTAGTGATAGTGATATAAATAGAAAAACAAAAAAATATAAATAAAAATACTTTTATAAGATAGTGATATATATGGTATAAAAAACTTTAGACTTATTGTAACAACTTAATAAGGAATTTACACGAAATAATTTTTTTTTAAAAATTTATTGTCTAAACCATATTTAGCAGGATTGAGGTTTATTCAATTTAAGTGAAATAAATGTGCTAGGGTATATAATAAGAATAAAATGACATTTATGAGCATTTCCACATTAACTTATTCATACAAACAAATGTAATAGTATTTTATTAGACCATATAGTTGTTTACTTTTGTTTTTACTTTAAAATCATCCAATCACATATTGTGATGCTAATTTGTATAAATAAATTAATAAGAAAATGTTGGTACATGTGTTTTTTTTTTTTGCTAAATAAATGTACATGTAGTTTTACTCATATAATAATAAATAATGTTACGTGCAACTATGAGTATTGATTTGGTATCAATAATTGTGTGTCACCATGTGATCGAGTGTCACCCATGTTTGAATTAAGAATAAAAGTAACACTCAAATACATGATAACATATCATTATTGGTATCCAATTTAGTACTTATTATAAGTACACACAGTAAAACTCACTATAATTGCAATAATATTTCATATTTTAATAATGAGTATAAACACTGACGTGATATAATGTGATCAAATTATTTAAATTAGAGATAAAATAACAACTAGTTATATGATGACATGTTAGTTTTTGTATTTGCGTTTGTACCTGTTATTAATGTATGTAGTATTGCTCATAATAATTGTTACATTAAATTATGTTTATTTTATCAATTATGTGCAAAAATATTTGGAAAATACTATAACAAAAAGAACTTCCCTTGAGATTTTTTTACTTTTGATCAATGTTGTGTGTACCTATAATTGATACCGATTTGTGTTACTTTATCCTTGATTCAAATCACACCATCACATGTTAACATATCATTGTTAGTACCTAAATTAGCATTCATTATAAGTGAACATTGTTTTTTTTTTTTTCTAATTTTGAAGATTGTCATAAAAGCAATGTTACTAGGGCTGGATTCGAGCCGAGCCGAGCTCGGCTCGCTTTATTTAGGGACGGCTCGAGTTCGGCTCAAGCTGAACTCGGCTCGGTTCGAGTTCGGCTCATTTTTGGCTCGGCTTAGATCATTTTTCATATCAAAATGACATTGTTTTGTGTATATATATGGATCAAAACGACGTCGTTTTGTATAAAAAATTTTTAAAAAAATCTGTCCTGCCAAGCGAGCTAGCTCGAGCTCGATCGAGCCGAGCAGAGCCCGGCTCGTTTCGGGCTCGAACCGAGTCGAGCTGACTCGGCTCGAATCTAGCCCTAAATGTTACATATATATACTTTTCAGTATACAATTGGGTATGCACATGATAACTCATCATGTGATTAATTGTTACTTTATTATTAATTTAAAATTCACCTAATGACATGATGACATAAGGTTTGACTTAAAATCACTTGTCCACCCCTAGATGCCATATATAGCACTTTCCCACCTAAAGTTCAAACTCCGCTAATAAAAAGAACTAATACAGTGTTAGAAAGTAAAATTACCATTTTATTCTTATTATTCTTTTTGTGAAATTATCATTTAATCCCAAATTAAGAATAATTAGATAGGTTGTCAATGACTTATGATTGTATGTTTGGGGCAGTGAATTATAATTTCTTAAAATATTAGGAGTGTTAAATGAAATTTTTAAGAGGTTTTGTAAATTCAAAAAAAAAGTGAGGTTGTTTTAGAAATTACTCGATGTTTCAAAAATAATAATTACACCCCGAAGAATTAAAAAAAAATTCATGCGTGTAAACATCATAGTACAAAGTATTGGTTATGATAATTTTTTTAAAATATAGGGGGCAAATATGATAATTTTTTTAACAAGCAATGGGAAAATGTCTATTTTGCCCTTACAAATTTTAGAATTGGCATCTATATCTCTAAAAAATATTGTTTGTAGCTCAGTTTATAAACGATGCAAAAAATCTCACAGCAAACAAGAGTCGAGGGTAATGGGTTAACATAAACCCATTGTCCACCTCTCCCTAATGAGACATTTTTTAAGATAAAAATTATTAGGTCTAGTATGGTCAAAGAGGAAAATGCCTTATGACTTTAACTGGCTTGTTATGTGTGGATTGAAGCAACATCAACAATAACATTTGTCTCTAGGAACAATGACAGATGCTCTCATGGTCTCCCCAAAAATGTTAATTGGGGCTTGTGTATAAGAGACCAACTATAATGCCCACAAGTACGTCTTAGGGGTAAAATAGTTATTTAACATATATTTTCATGTTTAAGAATGTTTATGGTTGAGTTGAGATGAAAATAAATTGATTTTATAATTTTGAGATGATGAATGAACATGCATCGGTTAGGGATGCCAATGCATCATTTGCCACGTCAGTTGAAGTGGATAATTGTCACATTGGACAAGTTTAAATATGAATGTCTGTTCATGTCCTTACAGGCAGATTAGTATAAAAAGGCACGTTGCTTGAATAATGAGATCATTATCCGATTATCTTCATGCAACTCAACCCAAAAATAGAGAGAGAAAGAGAAGTGAGCATTTTCCCTTTAGTTTTGTGTAGAAAATCGGATGACAATCGTTTGTTGGCAAGGTTGTGAAGGAGAAGAGAACTGGTGATCTACTTCGAATATACAAGCTTGGAAGAAAAGGTAAGTAGTAACCTTTTCTTCCCTTCTTTGAGTTTAATTTTCATGGTGGACTAAAGGTTTTTCCCTCCAACAAAAGGTTGAGTTATATGTAAATATGCATATATATATGAGTTAAACATATACATACATACATACATACATACATACATACATACATACATACATATATATATATATATATATATATGTACGTATGTATGTATGTATGTTTATGAATATAATGTGTTGATAAAATAGTCTATTTAGAAATTGTGTTTAATGATGAAATTGCTATTAATTCTTCAATTAAATCATGAGTATATGAATGTTAGAGTGATAGATAGAGGATTATTGGTGATTACTTATGTAAATAATGGTATTAGGAGCCTGGAGAAACTTTTGTTGGTGATTAGGAGTGCACAGAAACATTTAAGGGGTGAATTTAGTTTTAATTTACACATTCTAGATGTTATGAACAACCGTGTATAATAAAAGTGTGACTTTTCTATTAGGAATTTGTAGTCTCTGAATAGTGGAATTACAATTTAAAATTTTAATTAATCAAACAATTGTACCACAAAAATCCCATTTGGATCATACTCATAAAGAATTAATTTACAACATGCATAAATTACTCATAGGGTGCTTATTCAATATAACTATATAGGCAGCTCCTTCGTCTTTCTCTGATGGTGAGAGATTATGAAGTCATGCTTGCAGAACCAAATGTAGGTCTATCCCTAAGTATCCACACAATACAACAACAATGGATGCTTGACTATGCTAAAGGTTGTTAAAACCCAAAGACAATCGTATTTGTGTGAGAGGGATGGAAAACACTCACTATGCGGCTAGGATTTTGTATATTGAATAGTGTCTTAAGAACACGAGAATATGTGCATATATATACTCAAAAAATGATCCACTTAGGCCTTGTCGATGGCTTGGGCAGATTTGCCTATGTACACCTGTACATCACCTAATTAATTCTCTTGCAATTTTTGACAGTCAACGTAAAATCGTGGGATAATGGTGATAGGATAGTCATATCTTGAGTGTAATTTGAATTTCAAATTAGTTGATATGACTTAGGATTATTACACTAAGGTCGTAAAATATTAGTTTTTTAATCTAAGGGTGTAAAATGAGATATATTTTTATTTGTTTTAATATTATTTGTAAAATAACGGTTTTAGTTTTATAACTAATTGAAAAATTTAACGGAAGTTGGATAATGGGTGGGTATATAGGTTTTTAAAACCTCTTGAATGAGACTTTGGAAAGGGACTAAAACTTGAGTGGGAATAAGTCTTTTGGCCTTTCTTTGAACTTACGTAACAAATAAAACCACACCTTTGTCACAAACTACACTTGATTTACTCAAGTTTGTCATGTACCCTAAAATTGATTTCTAGAATTTTTTTTTTTTCCCTAAACTAGATTTCTCGATGAACTGTGAACCCTATAGTTATTCTTTGGATTTTTCCCAAAATCTCAACTTTTCAAAGAACCATAAAATCGATTTTTGTAAACCTTAAATCAGTTTTCTTGTCGAATTGTGAACCCTAAAATCGATTTTCTTGAGTTTTTCATCAACCTTGAAATCAGCTAGTTCATGAATCATATTATGAATATAGAGGAATGCATAAACAGTCAGTCAGATTGATTTTATATCGATTTGTTTCTTAATATTTACTAATGTTTGCATATTCAAATCGGACATTAACCTTGTGAAGAGGCTGGTCTTGGTCAATCAACAGTAAGACCAATTGACTTGTGATCAAACTGTTGTATTGTTTAAATTAAAAATAAAAAGTAATATTCAAAATAATTTGGATTCTTTAGTCATTAAATATTAAATCGGGAAAATATTTCCATTTTTAATTGTGAGACTTGGGTTTGAGTTCTAAGAGATGGAATTTATTACTAAAGTATTTTTCTTCGATTAAAGTTGGTTAAAGTATTTTTCTTCGATTAAAGTATTTCCCATTGTTTTTATTAAATTTGTTTCCGAGAGATATTTTTTATAATGATTTACTGAGATTTGGGGGTTTTTCCCCTTTTCTAATGATTTAATGGTTGTTTTAGGTTTGAAATGCAATGCATTTATTTTGGAGGTCTAAATGGAAAACTTTCATCTTCCGATAGTTCACCTCCGCAAATTGAAGTGTCTGGTAATTTTACTACTTCAGCTTTTTAGTATATTCTTTTCTCATGCAGTTTGGGATTGTTATTACATTTTTAAAATATAATCCTGTTGGATCTCTAGTGAATTATGGAAAAAGTCAAGGTATTGTGGATAACAATTTTGATTTAAATTAGCTTATATAATAAGTTTGCGAAGAAGATTTGTTTGAGTGGAGGTTGAAAAGAAATATTTGCTTGTGTGAACGGTGTCAGACACTTGAAAACCGAACAAGAATTGACCTGGGAGATTCCGAACAGCAATATTTATTCACTGGTGTCGTTTGGACTTATTTTCATAATAGAGTATTCAGACCAACTCACCCCTAATTACAGGTAGGATGTTCTACTGTATGTTATGTCGGAGCACCGTCCAACAATTTCTTTTTCATATTTAAATGCAGAATCTAGCAGCCAGATTCTGCATTTATGAGGTTGGATTTCCTTCCTTGTATTTTATGAGGTTAGATTTCCTCACTTGTGTTATAAATAGTGGCCTTAACCATTACTTCTCACTATCTCAAAGCCCGAAGTGCTCGTGTTATTGAGTTCTTCCTTCTTCCTTTCTTTTTCTCTTTGACTATAATTCCCTTTCAAAGGTCTCGATGGTTAATGTAAAAGAGTTGACATCATATTTTTTATCGAATCCAATTTCATATTAGTTGTGAGACACAAGTGTAGTCTTTTAAAAGCCAAAAATCCATCAGTATCAAGAATTATTCCCATATATATGATCAGAAGCTCAATTAAATTTTTGAGTTTAACCTTTATCGGTTCAACGATTTACCAGATTTCACCAAGAAATCGGAGCCATTGCCCAGTATGATATCTTTTTACTGATTTATTCGTGTGTAATTTTGAATCTTATAATACAATGCTGTATATAATAATTTTCAATTATTCTAACGATGGAACAGGGAGAAAATGAGCTGTGGAAGGGCAGTTGTTGAGGCCACATGAAGGAAAGGGAAATGGTCATGCGGCTCATTATCTATGCTGCATGATGAATGTGGGAAATACCAACAGTTCATCCCGGCAGAACCTAGGGTCACGCCCATTCTGATTTGATAGTGAGGAGCATTTATCTTTATCTGAGGCTCTTGAATCTATCTTTGCAGAAGCAGATTTTGAAGGTGGAGGGAGTTTTTCTTTATCCGATGTTCTAGAGTCTGTCTTTTCAGAAACAGGGTTCTTTGCAGAAGGCTGCCTCATTGTCTTTGTCGAAATGGATGCTTTCCAGGAACTGGCCAGTTATGGAGTACACATTACAGGTCTTGGATTTGAATGGGAGAAAATACAAACAGTTGTTTCGCCATCCCCACTTTATCTACTGTGTAAACTCTGATTTGCGACAAGGGAATTAAATCAATCACCATTAGCTGCTCGTTCGCAGACACATGTTTAATATAGCCACGAAGCTCAAGGAGCGAAATTCAGTTTCAAAAAGTTCACTTCAGGAACAGATTTTAGGTTAAATGAACCAATTTGACCATCATTAGTTAAAACATATATGCTGGCCTTAAAGACTTCGCAGCAAAAGTGTAAATACGCCAGTAAATGCATCAGTGTCAAGAATAATTCCCATGCATATTATCAGAAGCTCAACTAAAATTTTGAGTCTAACCTTATCGGCTCAGCGATTTACCAGATTTCACCGAGAAATCGGAGCCATTGCCTAGTATGATATCTTTTTACTGATTTATTCGTGTGTAATTTTTAATCTTATAACACAATGCTGTATATAATAATTTTCAATTATTCTTATGATGAAGCAGGGAGAAAATGAGTTGTGGAAGGGCAGCTGTTGAGGCCACATGAAGGAAAGGTAAATGGTAAATTGCTTGCCAGTAACTCTTTTGATATTAAACAATAATGTACCGTAATGAAATATCACATTATTTCTTAAGACATGAGACCCTTTTGGAAATTTTAATAGCAAATTTCAGAATATGTAATACAGCCAATATATTTATGGAATTTTTGTTGTTGTAGATGGAATCTTCTGGCGAGATGGAAAACAGAATTATGATTGAGGTTGTTGCTCAATGGGAATGGGAAGGGTTAAGTAGGGCAGTAAGTTGCTGTCCTGTTAAGAGAAATTGACCGCCAATACCAATATTCACCCGAAAAGCCTGGAAGATTATTTGCTGGAAACAATGATCAGGAAATTCCGATCATACCCCAGTGTTCAAACACCACAGCAGAAGCAACAACAGATGAGGCCACAAGCAGCACTAAAAGGGCAACCATAAGCACAACGCAACAAGCATATAAATGATAGGATGTTCAAGTTCTGAGAGTTGACCGTATTCATTTTATGATTTCTTGCTTCACTGCAAGAACGTTGATGATGGCTTTATGTTCCATTTTGAATGATTTTTAGCTTCATTATATTTTACCAGAAATAATTAATATTAAAGATTTTATTGCTTTTATATGGCATATTGTCACATTTTAATTTTATTAATCAACCATGTTTGAATGTTTCTGTGTCAATCTTGCACTGTAAAATTATATGTTTGTTTGCTTGAAAAGTTTGAGAGTCATAATTGGAGTTCTTCGAAGTCATTCTTGGATAAAAAAGTAACGACGATTACCTATGATTATGAAACAGTGTTTAGGGTGTCAAGTGTCATCCTTTCTATGTCATTTACACATGATATAAAATAATAACTTTTTAACTTATTAGTATAGATCGTGATTTTATCTCTTAAATAACCGTTTAGAAAGTTAATGTTTATATTTAAAATTTGTAGTCCGCATCCTCCAATGTTAGACGACAAGTCTCTCAAATCTAGTCCTTCCCTAAAGGTTCCTATTGGAAATAGAGCCTCGTTGCATTGTTTTGTAGTCTCGGTGCTCTCTATTGGGCATTCTCCTAAAGTCGTTAATGTTATAACTGTGGATATAAGATTCCGTGTAATAGGCTGAACCATATTAAACAACCACTTTATATTCAATTTTATTTTTACATTTATTTTATACCATCGTAGTGGATATTAAAATCTATTGTGAATCTAAAACGCCACTACCATAAGCTATCTTGTGCAAGACATTGAATTTTGTAAATATTTAAATCTCATCAACACATAAGATGAAACATAGTTACTAGAGATTTTCTGGAAAATGAATATATAGAACAAAATCTGGCAGTTACCAACAAGAAAAGAAACAAAATCTAGCAAATGCAGTATCAGATTCTGCAATAATCAAATTATTATAAAACTATTACTCTCTTTATCTCTTCTGCACTCCAACATGTTCTTAAGTTTTTTTTTTTTTTCTGTAGCTGTTCACTATAAAACTTCAGAAATTCCAAGGAAATTAGATATATATTAATGTAATATTATTTTCCAGCAAATATCATATTTGTTGTAAAGCACAAGTCCACTATTTTAAAAGCCAAAAAATCCATCCGTTTCAAGAATTATTCCTACGAATATGATGTTACCATCAAAATTAAAAATTTTGAATTATACCTTAATCGGATTAGTGATTTGCCAGATTTTTTGACCCCACGTACGAAAGCCGTATCCGGTTATAAAGTTTTTTTCTTAGAGCAATGCTATTTTAGGTTACTAGGATCAGAAGAAGTTTAGTTGGGTTGTAACTGTAATTTTAGGTTACTCGATGCATTCCTTTACAAGAGAAATCCTATTTTACATTATGTATAGTCCAAGAGAGATTTTATTTGGTTTCATAATATTGATGACTATCCCGTGGATGTAAACACATTACCAAACAACTTAAATTTAGTGTGTTTTTGTGATTATTTTTTTACCATAGTTTTCTCTATTTAGATTTTCTTTCAATTCAAAGTCTCTTAGGGCAGGAAAATTTTCATTTCAATTGGTATCAAAGCTAGTCAATATGTGCTTGGTAGATTTAGTAATTTACGATGTGGTCAATAAGGAGACAATACAAGGTTTTTGATGAAATTGGAGAGCCTGTCAGTGCCCAAAAACATTACCAACCAGCTATTCATAAAACATAATCTTTTTCAGTTTATAATGGAAGAAGGTGGAACCAAGGTTAACACATAGCTTAGTTCAATCAAAAGGTCAATCATCTATTACATGAGGATGTTAAACTAAAGGAAGAGGACAAAACTGTCATGCTTATTTGTTCCTTACTGCCATCATTCAATCATCTATCTACCACATTGATGTTTGAGAAGGAAACACTAAACTATGAAGAAGTTGTTTTGCCTTTGAGATCCCACCTGACAATGCATAAGTTAGAGACAAGGAACTCTCAAGGATAGGTTTGTCAATGTTCAAGATGTGGCAAAGGTAGACAAAGAGATAAAAGACAAAAAAGTTGAAAGTTGAAAGGAAGATTAAGTCGAGGGTGAAGAAAGAAAAATGTTTTTAGTGTCATCAAAAAGGTAACCGGAATAAGGATTGCCTATTATTGTAGAGTCAGAACATTGATAAGTAGAAATACATTGCTTCTAGTTATGCTAGTGTTACATCAAAGATATTAGGTGATGACAAGGATCTATTAGTGGCTTCAACAACTAGAAACAATTCTTCAGTTAACAACTGGATTTTAAATTCAACTTGCTCTTTACATTATATTGCACATAGAGAGTGGCTGCAAAATTACGAAGTGTGTGATGTAAGATTTATCTTGCAAAAACTTGAATTAAATCAATTAATTATAAACCACGGGATCTAAGCATAGATTATAAAATACTGAATTAATTTTTAGGGTTTAGAAATACTTGGATTTATATACAATTTGAAACCGTAAAATGTCTGAAATTACATGTCGAGGTCACCTCTTGATGTGATTTAATCTTCTACTCTATAAAACTTTTTGAATGATAACTTTAAATGGGTAAGTTATACTGTAACATACTACATTAGATTTTGAAGCAAGAATTTAGCCAATTTATAGTAGGTTAATTGACCCCCCCATCAAGATCCAATAAACCTTAAGACCCACACTTTTGTTGTCCACTCAGAGCATAACTTTTAAATGTATTAGACTTATCCTTATTGATCATTTAAACGCATCTATAAACTGGCATTAGACTATTCTATTCCTGATTTTATTAAACAAAACTATAATTAATGTTAGCTCACATCAGGAAATTTCTAATGTTCTCCCACTTGGGCAACATTAATTATTTTTATTTTATTTTAAGAAAAATAAAACAATTTTGACTCTCAGGTAATTAACATTTTTAACTTTAAGTGGGAGCTATTTTAAAAAACAAAAATAGTCTAAAGATAAATTACACTTTAATAAATAATCTAGTTAATATGACCATTAATAACAAATCAAGATATTAATTATGTTCTTTATCAATATAAAATTATCCTTGATTACAATTACTAATAATCAAATCAATACAGTTCAAATCTGGGAGTATGGCAGAAATAACACCCAACAAAATGATCATAGACATGTGTTATGTCTCTGTCAGTTCTCTTTATGATTTTTCTTTAACCTTATGTTTCAAAAGAAACAAGAGAAATCTCTTTACTTATAATAAACTTGTATGTTTTAACCTTACTCGAGACTTGTGAAACATACACATACAACTGTCATACTCAAGAGAACCTTATCTTAAGATACATGTTGTACTTTAACCATATATATGCGCATACATTCATAGACAAATAAATATGTTAATATGATTATGATCAATAAATAAATAAATAAATAATAAGTAACAAAATATATCAATAAAAACAATGATAATAAAAACTCCCACTAACTGTAGATATCAAAAGACCTTAAACTTCCTCATATTTTCAACATGACTCTATAGGTTACAGGTCTTATTCCTTTGGTTAGGGGCTTAACCTTTATCAACTTTTCATTTTATATTTTAACTTAATGTCTCTTTCTTTATAAGGTTCTTGACTGTAATATATTTTATTTTGTATGTCTCAATCTACTAGTAGTTTTTTACCTAATTGCACTACTATCATAATTGATAAACTTTACCCCAATAGTTCAACCAGGTAATCCATCAACCACATGCTTAAGAAGTTACCCCATGGTAAGCTACAAATTGAATGTTTATGGTTGATACTAGACTAACGACTCCTTAGTACTTTTCCAAATATGACCCATTTAGCAAGTATAAGAACATATCCTAAAATAAACTTTAGATCATCTTTATAACCACCAAAATCTTGATCTTTTGTAAACATCTCATTACCTTTTAAACCACAACTCAATAATCAATCTTGGATTTGAGAGGTGTAAATTGAGAATCATAAATGCAAAAGTTACTTGTGTATTCATCAAGCTTCAAATAGTATCATTATAAGGGACATCTCAAATGGATTCTCTTTCTATCTTATTCTTTATACAATGCTTTATGTCGAGCTTATCTCATCTCATAATAGGAACATTGCTTGCCCTACAATTTTTTATATTAAGCATTTTAAGCACACGTTTCAAGTACTCATTTTAGATAAACCACTAAGTTCACGAGTCCTTTCATAGTAGATCTTTATACCAAGAACAAATGATATATTTTGAAGATCCTTCACATTATACATCTTGGATAAAATTGACTTAATCTCATGGAACAAATTCATATCACCACTATCAACATATTGAACCATACCATAAAGATAAATTTGCTCCCACTGATCTTCATATTCCTATATTAGTCCAATTTATTCTTTATGAGACCATAAGAAGTGTATTTTATTAAAACACTATTGTCAGGAAGTCTATTTCAACCATAGATAAACTTTTCAAGATTGTATATTAAAAGTTTCATCCCTTATGCTTTTGATAAACCTGATTGCACCATACAAACTTTTTTACTAAGGCTTCCATTTAGAATGACAACTTTAACATTCATCTTTCATAACTCTAATCCAAATGAGGTTTCAATGTCATAGGGTCTCATACTTTATTATCACTCACACAGTTTATCTATTCTCATGACTTTAAAAATACCTTTCAAATTAATAATTTAAAGAGGCTTTCAATATCATATTTCATTTGTTGATATACGTATAATAATTCTTGATGATAGCAAATCATCTTTCTATAATAGACAATTCTATTAGAATTTTCATACCTTCATCAATTGTTTTGACTTATCTATTATGAGATTAGCTATCAATTATTTAGGAAAACGTCTTTTGAGGTGATCTCAGATTCCATAGGTCTTTGTTAACCTTATTGACTCCCACTGTTGTTCTGGTAATAACACCTTCATACCTTATGGAAATTTTAAGAATTAGATGAATCTATTTCACCTTTTTTTTTAAATGGAAGAGTATCACTTTTGAAAATCTCAAAGCCCAAGACCTTTTTCATATTGGAGTTAATCATTTTAGTACCTTAAAGGAGATGATAAATTCCATTCTTTAGAATGCTACAAAACTTAGAAAAAAATTTCAGCATAGATTTACTAGAAAACTCATTTAGAACATACTATGTGTTCTTGTCTACTTACCCCAAGGATACTCAACCATGATTGCTTCTTATCATGGCTTTAAAACTACAACTGAGTTTTATAGTTACGTCATTTTGGAGTCCTAGAATCTTAGAAATTTGGTAAAATTTTCTTTATGCCTATGTTGCTAACCTTAATGTCCACACAATTTTCAACTTAAATGTGGGCTCCACTTACTTTGCCTTTATCTATTGACCAACGTCACTTCCAAAACCATAACCTTATTTGAGCAATCAAAACTGGTACTTTTATTACTATTGTTCTTCCTTTATAATTGGGTCTTAATTGAACAACAAAGCCTACCATTAAAACTTCTTCACTTTATGCTTCTCTTATTCAAGAACATTTATGAATCAGATTAATAGTACTTCATATCTTATTATAAACCATAACTAGTCTTGATTAGATTGAAGTCAAAAGTGAGTCTTATGGTGCCTTTTGAAAACTAACATAAACCCATCAATCTTTGACTCCTTTAGGACCATCATACCTTCTCAAAGTCTTACTAATTAAATGAGTATCTCTAATATTATGAGACATTTTAGTAATCCTTAGGATAAACCTCCAATGAGGTAATCAACAATTGGTTCTTTATGGCAAGCAAGTTAACCTAATGGATTTCTTCCACTCAATATAGAAATCCTTTTGTTCAATTGAGTTGTTATCTTGGGTTTGGGTGGTTCACCAACTTGTTGGGCCAAAACTATATCCTTAATTAGCAATGTAAATTCAATTTTTATCTCTAACTCTTTAAAGTTAGAGTCAATCAAGACCTCAATTATGGGTTTATTAGTATTGTTCACAATAATGAAGTCTATCAGAGATTGGATGCAATAAATAAATAATACATTGGCAATAAATAGTTTAAAAACCTTATAAGCTATTATCCACAAAGGTTCCAGACACATCATCATATAATCACCTTTAGGCAGAGAATACAACATGCAATTAGTACCCTCAAGCATAAGGTTACAAATAAGAAGAACAAATAACTTTTGGAAAGTTTATCACCTTTAGACAGATAAACCCTCTAGGATACTGCTCCTTTTCACACCAATAGGAAAAACATACGTCAATTGAAAAATCACAAGCACCTTTGGGTAAATTGAATTTCTCACGACCAATGCAGTTTCATGAACACCTTATGCGACTATTAATTTTAACACAGAATAACCACTTTTGGGTAGGAAATTGTATGTGTCAATTGAAGAATGTCTCTTTCAACGAATATAGAAATTTTGCAAGCTTCAATGAATGCATTGTTTTGGCAATTAAACATTCTGACAACTTACACTAATTTCTACTGAGACTAAATAATATTGTCAAAATTAAGATTTCATAAAATACAACACCAAATTACCTCTGACAATCTTAATTAAGTATTGCAACAAATTCGTATTAGGCAATAATTAAAGTAGCTTTAAAACTATATAAGCCACACCTCATAAGGATTCCTGGTGCATCATCATTAAATCACCTTTGTGCAGAAAAATGACATGCTAGTAGGATTCCAATCACAAGGTTAAAGTCATATGGGGACCTTCAGAACATATGATTTTTAAAAGAAATATCACCTTTGGACAGATAAAACTTTCTAAACCATTGTTCTTCCTCTATTTAATAGGGAAGTCTATGTCAATTGAATAAACCCAACCACCTTTGGGTGTATTGAGTTTTTCACGACCAGTGCATTTTTAAAATTAACCTAATGCATTAAAATCAAAGAATGTATCATTACTAAACAAAAAATTTTGTGAGTCTCAACAATGTACTACTTTGGTGATTAACACCATGAGAACTCATAAAATATTCTAATGACACTTAATATTATTACCTAAATTAGATTTTATAAGACATAATACCTTATTATCTCTGACAATCTTCCTTAAAACCGTTACATCTAACCTAGTGAACAATAATCTTAACTTTATATAGTAACTTAACCGCACATGACAGAATTGATACTTTATTTTACTAATACTAACAATAAGAGAGTACTTTATGTCACAATATTTAATCTTGAAAATCAATTCACTTTCAAATGGAGACCTATAGAAGTCTATGTCTTTAATACACTTAATGCATTTTAGAAAAAACTTTTACGTGCACTTGGGTGCCCTAGAAACTTTAAAATTTTATCACGTGCAATAATATGACAAAGAAGAAAAACTTTAAAACTTTATTACATGCTATCAAAAGACTTTGACACACACAAATATGTCCAAATGATTCTTTATGCGTGCACATGCACATGTTAGGAACAAATTACACACAATTACATGCAACCACTCAATATAATTCATCATTTATATGCATTGACATGCTTTCAAAAGACCTACATGTTACTTGCACAAATCATAAGCTTGTACATACCTTTAGAAACTACCAATGCAGCGATAAAGATGCCAATGCACAGCACATGTCCAAAAAAAACCCTTACAAGTGCAAAACCACGTTCCCAAAATGTGTCATACGCCACCGGAATTATGTCACGGGCGAGCACGCCCCTGCAATTGAGTCACACATGCCATCTTCCTTTGTCACGTGCTCCTATGCACTATTTTTGCCATTCATGTGTTGTCACGCACCTCAATGAGCCTACTATGTGCCACCACAACTTTGGACGTGCCTGCACGTGTTTCAGTATCTCCACCATGCGCCTGCACAAGCAATAAGATGAAACATCTCACACGTGATGCCACGTGCATTGCCTACTAGACCAGGCATTTAAATGGGTTAGGATCAGGTTAGTCTGACCCTGGACACTTTGGGCTGGTTTATCGGGTTGGACTCAATCCGTTTAATGTTATGGGTCAAGTCACCGGGTTTTCCTAACCCAATTTCTGACCCTGGAATGACCTAAACCCTAATCTTCCATTTTCAACTCCAGTAATCAATTAGTCGGTCTCCAACCATCCAATAGGTTTCTCTAGAGAGGAAAATCCACCCACTACAAAAAAAATAGGCTGTAACGAGAGGAAAATTAATCATTAAAAGTCTATTTCTCATCGTTAAAGAGTTTTAACGATGGAAAAAATCCCGTCGTCATCCGTCATTACAGCTTCCGCTGCTAAAAGTATTAACGATAAGAAGAAAAGTCCCATCGTTAATATAAATAACGATAGGTATAAATCCCGTCATTAAAAATAGTAATTTTAACGATGAATATCCCTGTCATTATAATAATATTTACCCATTACTAAACATTATACTAACGATAAATATTCCCATCGTTATAACAATATTTATTGATAATTCTTTTTTTTAATTAATAATTCTTTTTAATCTTTTTCTTTGATATTATTGTTTATCAATCAAAGATACCAAACTCAAACTCCAAAATAATCTTTCTTCAGGTTTGATTCAATTAGAATATACTCGTAATGAGTTCACATGGAGACATCGAGTACTGATTTATTACTCATTTTTATTGAATTTCGCTGAATAATAAGAAACCATTCTGTCTCGAATATTACATAACGTGATTTTGAAATTGTGCAATAAAAGATTCTGTCACTCATACGAACAAATTGAGAATCTTACATATCCATGAGCACGAGAACCGAACAAGAGCAGTAAATGTTTGCAGGCACCTCTGAGAAGACTTGAGGGCAAACTCCCTTATTTGTCCATCCATATCACGCATCGTAGACACTTCCCTTGAATAAGTAAATCGAAGGCTTTATTGATGTCTTCAAACTTCATCTCATGTGTGACAAATTCATCCAGTTGTAATTCTTGAAAACAAACTCATTAGGTCTCTTAATCAGGTAAAGTTGTTACAAGGAAGAATCACATACAGGTGCCGAAGGTTACACAAAATTTCCAAACCTTTTATTGTTAGTAGTGAGCATCCTTCTAAAGATAAAGATTTTAATGCAAATGGAAGCAAAATTCATAAACATCAACTGGAATGAATTAATGCAAATGAAGAGCTTTTGTAAAATGAAATCCCAAATGAAAAACAAAGACTTCAATCAGAATGAATTAATGCAAATGAAGACAGAAAGCAAGAACACACCAACCAAGGATTCATTCAACTTGAAACATCAACTAGGAACTTGGAATTTCTTGCTATTAAAAGATTAGGTGGTGAAATAATTCCTATGACTATGTTTTGAATAAACTTGGCAATTGCTTCACCTAGCAAATAGTCAGACATAAGAAAATCAACCTTAAATGGATGAAGGTTGGCAATTTGCTTCACCTAGCAAATATTACTATCCAGTAACAGAAAGTATAATCAATAAGATATAACTTAGTTTAATTTTGATAAATTGAGTTTAATTTCAATAAAGAAAAAAGCAAGACACAAACCAAAATTACTAATGATCATATAAGAAGTTTAAGAATATAATACCTATCCAACAAAAAAGTTGCCAAAATGCTTTCATGTTGTCTAGCTTTTAAACATCATTCTGCAAAAATTTGAATCATTCGATCGAAAAAAAAAACACTTTATGATTAGAAGGCATAATTCATCTTCTTCACTATTAGATTCAGATTCACCTAACCTTTCTCCATGGTGATACCAAAATGTATAATTTTGGACTATGTCATAAACTGTTAAATGAGTTTCAATCACTTTATGACTTCTAGAGTAAGTGTTGTTACACTTTACACATGGACATCGAATTTCATGATCTCCCACCTTTTTTGAAGCATAGTTTAAAAAGTTCTTAATGCCTAATTGATATGCTTCACTTAACCGATCATTAACAAGATTCATCCATTGCTTATCGGGTGCCATTACTTATAAAGAATGTCTGAAATTATCAACATCAACACAAAATATATACACAGTAGGTTTCAATTTATAATCCAGTGTACATCATCAATTACAAAATGTGAGAGCTATTTTTTTAGTAAATAATCAATTTCAATCCATCTAACAGATAAATATGCATAAATTACAAAAAGAATATTATATTAAATAATCCTATTTATTATAATTTAAAAAAATCTGCTAAAATCTGCTTTAACTTGTCCAGAATTTTTCTGCTAAAATTTTAATGGAAGTCATTTATTTCATTAAATGAATGGAACAAATCATTTAACGGAAGTCCTCTTGCTTGGAACTTATCAATTGATAACAAAAACATTCACTGCTAAAATCTGCTTACAAAAAGAATTTTAAGCTTATGCACTAAGGATATGTAAATCCAAAAGTAAGATCAGAGAAACATATATGAAAAATGAAGAATAATTAAATAATTAAACAATGAAAAAACACTTACAAGGGTGAATTCATTACAACAAGTACTAAAACCCTAAATTTAACACTAGAGAAAAAAATCACAAACTTACAGCAATACTAACCTCTCCAATTGACTCTACAATTTGCCGCTAAAAAGATTTCCACAACAGCACAAAGAATAGAAACAAGAACAAACTTATTTTTAAAAAAAAGTCAAAAAAAAAAAACCAAGACAAACAGAGATTAAAGCAAAATAAGAAGAAATGAAAAGAGTAATTAAGTGCTTAAGAAGAACAAACCTTGAAATTCGTCAGTAAATTGATGTGAAGAGAGAGAGTTTCCTTGGTGAAGAGAGTGGAGAGATCAAGAGAGTACAGGGACGCCTCAGCCTCAGCCTTCTTTCTTTCTTTGTTATAGAAGACAAATAAACGAAGACGCCTCAGCCTTCTTTCTTTCCTTATTTTTTTTATTAATTTTTATTTCAAATCACAGTCAGATCACAGAAAAGTATAGCGTAAAAAGCAACACAGAAATAGTAATTTTATGTCTTTTTCTGCCTTTTTATTATAATTTTGCTTTGTTTTTTTGTGGTCCCTTAAATTTTTCATACTTTTTAGTTGGATCCAACTAATAATATAATGTACCTTTCATAATTTTTGTAAGGGGGTAAATTGTTACGAAAAGATGGTAGACTTTTCCCCTAAAGAAAATTACTCTTTTATAAAGTGAAACAATTTCCCTTGATTAAGCAAATAATTAATTACATGGATTTGATTTACTTTATAGGAATTTATAATAAATTTGATTAATCTCTAATCAAAATAAAAATTTATCAACCATTTAACAATATGAAACAATGCAAACGTCCCTTTAGTTATGCTCACATGGATATCAATTTTTTATAATAAAAAAGATACAAGTGAAGGGTATATAATAAATTATAACAAGTTGAATTTCGGAGTGCCCAATAAAAGTAAGTAATAAATTAAGGAGTGAAATGCAGAGATATAAATAATAAATTTGGTACCCAATATGAAAGATCATTCAATTTTTCTTTGACTTCATTGAATCTTGAAACCTATAGTCACAATCATTTATTAATTTTTATTAAATTAATTAATTAATTAATATTTATAATAAATTAAAAATATTTGTATTAGTTAAAAATATCTAAAAATATCTAAAAATTATGTAAAGGAATATTTGAATTTAGTTCAGCTCATATTCCTTTTTAGATTTTATATACTTATAAAATCGATAACGACAGATTTGTAAGTTATTTTAGTGAGAAAATTAAAAATCTATCGTTAAAAGCATAAATTTATTTAGTTTTAACGAGAATATATATAATTAGTCGTTAAAGTTATAAAAGTAATAGTTATAACGACGAGATATTTGTCTTCTCGTTAATTTTCTCTCGTTAAAGGCCATTTTTTTTGTAGTGACCGACGACAAATTTTAAGACTATTCCGCCCCAGACATGCACCGAAAAGTGGTGACAAACTGCTACGATAATGATCAATTTCAGTGAATCCTCTCCATCTGAGACACTTTCGAAAATCGAGGAAAGCCATGAGGGAACTACTCACATCGGAGGTTGCCCAGCCACCTTCAATTTGGCTGAATTTGTGATGACGATTAAAATATATATATATATACACACTCGAATACTATTCATGTTCGAATGAGCAGAAATTTATTTATTTTAATTATTGAGCGAAAATTTTATCCCATATACTAGATATTCTATGGGTATTTTGAAATTCAATATCTAGATTGAACTACAATCTATAATTCGTATAATTTCATATGATTGATCCTCAATTCTAATGTTGGATTTCTGAATTGAAAATCCTAAGCTTAAAATTTAATCGAACCCTAATTTTGTACTTTAATAGAATTTCAATCAAACCTTCGTATTGAAATTGTATCAACACAATTTCAAAATTTCAATTATTAATTCTGAAATTTAAAACCCTAACACAAAATTAACAAAATCTTATTTCAATTCTTAAAATTCAAATTTTATAACCTAATACATACTTACTCTGATACCACATGTAATATTTATCTTGCAAAAACTTGAATTAAATCAATTAATTCTAAACCATAGGATCTACACATAGATTATAAAATATTGAATTAATCATTAGGGTTTTAAAAATACCTAGATCTCCAAGCAATTTAAAACCATAAAATATCTGAAATTGCCTGTCAAGATCACTTCTGGATGTAACTTGGTCTTCTACTTTATAAACCTCTCTAAATGACAACTTTGAATGGGTAAGTTATACTGCAGTCATACTGTATTAGATTTTCAAACAAAGACCTAACCAATTTATAATAGGTTAATTGACCCTCCATCAAGGTCCAATAAACCTCAAGCCCTACACTTATGTTATCTATCCAAATCATAACTTTTAAATGTATTAGTCTTATCATTATTGATCACTTAAACTCATCTGTAAACTGACATTGGACTATTCTATTATCCAATTTTATTAAACAAAATTATAATTAATATTAACCCACTTCAGGAACTTTCTAACATGTGATACTAGTAATGTTGTTTTGGATAAGAATGTTTTTATGGCATAATGAGAACCTTAAAAAAAAAATATGCATGTTCCAGAGTTGAAAAAGAATTTGACTTCCCTACGACAATTAGAAAAAACATTGCATGAGTTTTTCATGGTACCAGGCGGTAGGATTCTAAAGGTGTCAATAGGGGCTATAACAATGATGAAAGGAAACATACTGATAACAATTTTTAGAGATTGATAGGTATAGTACAATTGTGGAAAATGGATATGCATACTCTTCTTAGAATCTATTGAAGATAACGACAAACTATGAAATATGTATCTTGGTCATATTAATGAGCTTTAGAACTGGAAGGGATTGGTCTGTATGAATTGCACAAACGAAAGTAATTGGAAGGGATTCAAAAGTGTCAATTGGGTATCTATTGGTTTTGTGTATACTTTTGTGTGTTGTTGTAGTTTGTACTTAACATAAGCTTCCATTATATGTGTTGAAGTGCTTGGACTGCTTGTACTTTTCTCTTCTCAACATCTCCCCTCTAACTTTTTTTTTTTTAAATTATTTTGGTAAGTATTTCCCCTCAAACCTTACTCACTCGCCTTCTTGTCAAGAGTTTCCTTCAACATTTACATCTATATTTATATACAATATCTAGTGATGAACATTTGGTTTTTTTTTTTTTTAAGTAATTCAAATCAAGGTTTCACAAATGAAGTAGAAACTCGAAACCAAATTTTTTCCTTAAAAATTTTAATATTTCATCAATTTTGCTAACCTCTAATGTGATTAATGTATGGATTTTTGTGATACTTAACAATATTTTTATTTTGATTATAAAGTAAGGTTAAGATAATAAAAAACCTATAGTGTTTTGATTATAAATTATAGCAATGATTGTGTATCATATGGAAGTCTTAAAGATAATTGTAATTAGTAGATGGTCAATGTGAATGATCATATTTTGCATATATATCTTGTTTTTACTAAATTAATTAGAATTAAATTTTCATAAATTGTACCATCTTTCCATGAATATAGTTATAATTACAAGAATATTTATCATTGCTATAATTTTGAAAACGGTTATATAACTATTGATGTTATAATTATTAATTATTGGTAAACATAATTATAACTGTGAGAATATTTATTATCTATGTTATGCGTAGTAACCAATTACTATAGTTATAGTGATAGAAATATTTATCGTTAATAGTAAGTTTAGTGACCAGTATATATTATTATAATGACAAGAATATTCATTGTTGTTATTTTTAATGACTATCAACATTATTAAAACGATGAAAATATAAGTCATGATTACTATTTCTAATGACAGAAGTTATGGCCCTTGCTATTTATATTAACGGAACGTTTCATTTCATCATTAATACTTTTAATTGGATAAACTTTAATGACGAGTAACAACTAAATTTTTCTCATCATTGAAACTATTTAATAAATTTGGTAAGAAATACACTTTAAATAAAAAAAATGATATGACAACACGAAAAAAAGTATGTTATTAAAAATTATATCGGTAATAACATAGTTGCTTAATATATTTTCAAGATGAGACTACTAAACGGAGAAAAAGGATAACCATGTACGAGTGAAAAACCAATCAACTTATACAAGAAACAATATGCACACTTTCCCAACCCTGTGGGTATAGGTGGTTTCATAGGCACCTATAATTGGATTCAAGTTCTTTCAAAAGAAACACATCTCTTTATTACTTTCAATTCCTACAACTCTAATTTTCTCTAGAAACATCTTATTCATATTTAATATCTTTTTTTTCTTCACTTTCCTATCAATCTTTCTCTCATACTGTTCCTTCCCTTTCAATTTCTCGTCTATCTTGATCTCATATGCTTCTTCTCTTTTTAAGAACAAAGCATCTATTTGAATGGTTTTTCATGAAGGGAGTCTTAGTCTTATGATAAATCTTCAATCCATCTCTTTTATTTTTTATGTTTCTATTGGTGTAGTCCCTATTAGATGTTCAAGTGAATGTAGAATTGTCCCTAATAGATCTTTATATAGAAGTCAACAACCACCTCTTTCCTCCTAGAGCTTTCTCGAATGATCTCTAAGATTCTTCTCCTTGAGATCCAAAGGTTGGTTTGTTAGCTGACAAAGCAAGACTTCATATTGACTTAAGGAATGCTTAGGAGTGTGATTCACACAATGGGAGCCTATGAAAGAGGAAAAAAAGTTAGTAATCTTGAAGTGCATCATGAAAAGTGATAATCAAGAGAGAAAATAAAGAAAGGTTAATTAATTTTTTTTTGTTTGAATTACAAGTACTCATGGGCATACCCGACTCATCCACAAAATACAATGATTTACTGGTATGATTCTAAAAACTTGAAACTCATATTAGTTTTTTTTTTTTTTTTTTAAGACTAATAAATTCTTGATTGGTAAAACTTAAATATGGTATAACTATTTTTAATAAGAATAATTATTTAATTTGATGAATTTTAATTTTATTTTTATTTTTACAAGATTATAGTCTTGTTTATTAAAAAAATATGAAATTTGATAGAAAATATATATTAAATTTATATTTATTTAAACTTTAGATTTTCTAATGTTTTCTATAGTATTTTAATGGACAATATACAACTCCTCTAGATTGATACATCTATAGGCCATGCTAGGTCGAATTCGACACGACCTGCCATGCCCACAAGTCGTGCTTGGCAAGGTCCATCAAAAGGAGGGTTTTGCAAGTCATGCCAGCCCATGTGCTTTGAGGCCCAACACGACATATTTTATAATTTTTTTTATTTTTTTATTTTTAAAGAATAAATGATGGGTCAACCAATGGGCTTTACTCTAATGCCCAAGGCACAGTTTGCGAAACTTACGAGCTTTGCAGGACTGCAAAATTTTGCATCATGCCTTATAGGTGGGCCTTTTTCATGGAGCAATGTAATGTATACACACTTTTGGTACATAATTTGAGTACACAGATGATGTATTATCATGTGATTAAATGTTACTTTATTTTTAATTCAAAATCATTTAATCATATGATAACATATCATTTATGTACCTAAATTAGATACCGATAATGTGTACATACAATTTTATTGAAAAAAGTAACTTAACTAGATATACATTAAAAGATATCTAGTGTAATTACAAATATTCTATTGATCCAATTTTAGCATACAATAAAACTTTATGTACTAACAATATGTACTCATTTGTGTATTAATGATAAAGTGTCACTATTGAATTAGATGAAGTTATACTATATATGCAAACAAATCTTACCACCTTATCCATAAAAAATTATGTGACAACATATAATTGAGTGATTTTAAAATGAGAATAAAAGTAAACAATCACATCACTTCACTTAGTTTTATGAATAAGTTAGTAAGATTTGTTTATGTACATAGTTTTATTCGATTAGATGATTCTGAATCAAAATAAAGTAGCACTTAATCACATAATGACATATCATTGTTAGTTACAAATAGTAGTAATAGTTACTGCATATAGTTTTTCTTTTTAAATGTATGATTCTAATAGAATGAAATTACATATACAAATATTTTTTACTAACTTATTTATATAAACTAATGTGAAAAACAAGGGATTAGTTGATGTGATAGTTGAGTTAAGACAATATGATGTTAACTTGAAGGAAATCTAGCGTCACTAATGCAGAATCTAATACTATAGTTACTTAAATTTTTTTCTCTAAACATTGATTTTCACCCAAAGGTTGCCCTTAAAACATTTTTTTACCCCTATATGGCAAAAATAATATTTTCTCATCCAAAATCAAATTTTGTTTAAAAAAAAAAAACTTACCGATATATGGGGAAAATAGTAATTTTACCTTACATTAATTTTGACAAAAAAATTAAACATGGCTTTTTTATAGATAGATACTAACATTTTAAATATGATAATTTTACCTTTAAAAAGGTTTGACAATGACAAACCAATCCTTAAATCTTTTGGAGATCCTAGTTGGAGATCCTAGTTGCGGAACCACTCCTTTTGAAGTTATCATATTTGTCCTCATGTATTTTAAAAGAGCTATTATAGTCATAATATTTTGTAATTGTCATTTTTCAAGCTATTGAAATGCATATAAAACTTTTAAAATCCCAAAAGTACCTCAAACTTCTTGAGTTTCCAAAAACAACTCGAAATTTTCATCAACACATTGAATTTTTTTTTTTAGTTTCCCCTCCCCCAAAAAAAAAAAAAACTAGTGATTGGAGGGAAAAGGAAAAGGAAAAAAGATAATTCTTATGTAATTTTATACTTAAAGGTTATATGATAATTTTGGGTGGTAAAGTGTTATTTATTTCAACTAGTGGTGTAAAAGGTATTAAGGTCAAACCTTGGATGGGAAAAGATAATTTACTCATGGTTTTCTTGAAAATGAATATTTAGAAACAAAATCTAGTGATTTTGTATCAGATTCTGCGGTAATTACGTTACGATGAATAATGTCCTGACTCTACTATTACTCTCACCGTTTCTCCTGAATTCCATTATCTCTTTTTGAGCTGTATGTTTTCTCTTGCTATTCACTATAAAACTTCAGAAAATTCTAAGGAAACCTAAGAAAAGTTTGGATGGATAATGTGATTGAATTTACTTCATATTTTCCATCAAAATTCATATTTGTTGTGAAACACAAGCGCAATATTCCCATGAATATCATGTTTCAATCAAAATTAAAAATTTTGCATTATACCTTAATCGGATTAGTGACTCACCAGATATTTGTACCCATTAATGGAAGACAAATCCAGGTACGTGATCTCTCTATTGAGTTCTTGTTTTTGTAATTGTATTTGATCAAAAATGTCTGTGATTTACTCGTTTGATGACACAGATAGATGATGCTGCTGAAGTATTACAGTGATGGAGGTCCAAGGAAAGGAAACGGAAATGGTTAGTTGCATGCATATCGTCAACTCTTTTGATTGTTAAATCTTAAAGATCGAAAAATAATTTATGAATGTTTCTTTATAGATGGAACTCGTCTAGTTAAAATGACCTCTACATCCAAGATTGACGCTGATGCTTGGAGAAAAGCTGTTGAAATCAGCTCGTCGTTCTTCTGGGAATTCTGTGTAAGAATATTTTCATTAGTGTGGTCCATGATCATGCCCTGTGCTTTTGAACTCAACAATGGCAGCATCACGGGCTTCTAATTTGAAGGGGTACATTACATAACCACCACTAGGTTTTTGAAAGAAGAATTTGAGTCTGTTCTGTTGTACAGAAACCCAATTGGAAATAGGCCTTCTCGTTTGAATGATTTTCGGCTTGAGCGGAAGAACATTAATGATGGGTTTGTGTCCCATTTTGACTTATTTTTTGCTTCATTGTACCGTTGAATATAAAAAAGAAAATGTATCCACGTATTTTTTTAATGGAAAACTATCAGTTTTTATATTTCTTAATCATGATTATCAATATTCTATAATACATAATACATATTTTATGATATCATATAATACATATGAAAAACAATACATATTTTAAGATATATCGAATTAATACGATACATATTATAGATATAGATCAATATATATTTTAAAAAAAAATAAAGATATAATATAATACTATCGTATATAAGAAATTTTAAAAATTCAAGAGGGTATGATATTTTCCAAAATGATGTTATGTCAATTAAATTTTTTTATTATTTTATTTTTAAAATAGTGTATTCTTTGATATGATACAATACGAAAAATTTGATTTTCAATACATGTATTATGCACAATTCAACTACCTTGTTCTTAATCATTCCATACATCAATGGCGATGTTTGATAAAGATCCCTAATTAACTCTTCTTTTGTCAATTGTATATTTTGTTCTTAAAAAAATACTAATAATAGCACAAAATTTTAATTTTATATAATTCACCTATAGAGCCTATCAACAAATAGACTATCCATAAAGCCTGTTAGCTCAGTCTTAGAAGATCAATTTTTTTTTTAATTTATAATTATTAGTTTCCAATATTATTATTTATAATTTATAATAATTAGGTCTGTTAAATGACTACAATTTTTTAATTGAGTCATAAATGTAATTGCGAACATTATCAATCTGATCTCAGAATTTGTTAAACTTGGGTTGTATTAACACATATAATTCAGAAAGAGTATATGTTTGGATATGTATAATAATTGCCAAATATTTATTTTAAATATTGATATATAATCTTATAGATTTCTTGCTTACCTTTATTTATTTTTTTTCCCATAATTTTCTCTCTTTGAATTGAAAGATAACATTTATTATTCACAGTCTTAATGTTTTAACCTAATTTGGGGGTAAATTTAAAGCATTTAAGGTTTGGGATGATAAAAAGTCTACTTGATAACAAATTTAAAAAAAAAAATGTATCTTACCAGACAAAATCTGCATTTTAAGAAACAAATCTAGAATAAAATTCATATTAGGTAACAAAATCTGAATCAAAAGAAACAAAATCTAGGAGATGCATTTTCACTAATATGCAATAATAACACTATGCATAAGGGTAGATTTGATCTAAGCTGTTCAAGCTAAAATCGAACGAGTTGAGTTCAAAAGAAGGTTTAGGTTTGTTTTCATACAAGAGTCAAGTTTTGGCCGATTCAAATATTCAAATTCAAACAAATTTGGATCATATCCAAAACTAAATTTTATTTTAATTAAGCTCAAGTTATAACTCATCAATCTTGAGTTGGGTCTTGTTCAAGCTTTGCTCATACCGAATCTAACCCTAACTATGTTTCAATGCCAATAACGCCACCCTTTATAAAATAGGCCAAATGGCTATTTCTTGCCCAAAACTTGATGAAATGACAAAGTCTCACCTTTAAGTTTTAAAAAGTCAAATTTCCACCAATCATACATTTCTATTAGTAAATTCTATTTGGTTTACCTAGAAATCATTGCTCTACACTCTGATTAAAATTACAAAACTGCTATTAACACTTAATATAAATGTCCAATTATCAATATATCATTAACACTATATAAATTATCACCTAGACTCACAAAAATAAATAAATAAAACTCTAACTAACTATGGAATGTTGCACTTTGTTTAGTTCTTTGTAAGTGTAATTGTCATTTTTGAAACTATTAAGGAGCATATTAAACTTTTCAAAATTAAAAAAATCCTCAAACTCTTTTTACACTTCAAAATAAACCCCTAAAAATTCATTAACACCACTAATATTTTTAAAAAATTATAGTTCAGCCTCAAACTTTTAAAATGAAAAATAGATCTATAAGGGGGAAAATCAAAAAAATAAGTTGGGCGAAAATCAAAAGAATAAGGGGAAAAAAATAAAAATATACATTCAAAATAACTTTCACACCCTTTTACTTAATGGAATTCACTAATAGGAGTGAATGATGGGTGAGAATCTGACATTTTGAAACTGAATAAGTAGAAATTTGTCATTTTAGTAAATATTGGGTGGAATAAGTCTTTTGGCCTATACAATATTCTTAAATGTGTTTAAAATGTAGATGAAATTTTAAATGGATTGTTAAATCAATATCATTGAATTGTTGTTGTCTATTCTACCAAGTTTCACATGGTCAGTGTCAACGATCTAATCTAGATTAAATCGCATCCATCCGTAGTTACATGTCTACTAACAAATGTCTACAATTGGAAGAGAGGTTTAAGATCAATTTTGTCATTAAAGTAGTTAAATTTGAACAATTTTGTTAATTGAAAATTAATGATAAGGAAGATGAAAAACTATTTTTATGCAAACTTTTGAACATTGGTAGTTAATAGAAAAATGTAAGGAGAAGGAGATTTTCACTGTGATTATAATGTTACAAGCTTTTGAAACCCGGTTATGTAACAATGTATACTTAATTATTCTAGTCATTGTAGTAATCAAACTCAATCAAACCATTTATAATACAATAAAGTCAACAATTAGGAGGAACTAATCATTTTAACAGATTAATATTTACCCAAGATGTCAATCTCATTTTTTAATTCATATATTAAGAAGAAAGAATATCATTAATTCTTCATGTACATAAGAGTGAGAGTTAATAAATACAAACACATAATAGGACATTATGTCATTGGGTAAACAAAATGTTTATCATTTGTTTGTATTCCTTCATACTCGCCGTTTTTATCCACTGAACCATTATGATTTTTAGCAATGTTTGATGATATAATTGGTCAATAAATATATAATATGAATTATTTTTATATGAAAATAAATATAGTTTCATGGTACTCATAATTATAAAAAATTTGAATTTTTCCTAGTTGATGTTAGCAATTGAATCAAATCCTGATTTTTATCCGATCAAATCGCAAATTGATATTGTTCTGGCAATTCGGGACTAGTTTTTAAAACTAAGGGTAAAATAATAATATAATACTGACGCATATATTTGTTTTCACTTTTTATTTGCTTTTTTGAGTCATAAAAAGTAAAAATCAGGAGCACTTTTTCGTTCTTCAAAACAAAACTTCACTAGCAATAAATATGTTTTGTTTCTTTCCACTTTTAGTTGCATTTTCAGAAAATGGTTCACACACATGTTCATGGTTGCATCTATGGGTGGATTAGAGTTAAATCAATTCCGGATAAGGTCAATTTGAAATAGAGTTTGAGTAGCTCTATTGGTGAACAATATGGTTATTCAGTAGAGAAGAAAAAGAATTGTTGAAAAAAAAAAAAGAAAGAGAATGTCGTTAAAAAAGAGTTGTTGAATCCAGAAAAATCATTAAAAAAGAAAAAAATGGTTTGTGAGACAAACTTCAGTTTCATGACACTAGTGAGACGTAAATCTTTAGTTGAACTTAAACTGAAATTCCTTTAACTTAAACTTTGCTCATTTTTTAATCCCATCTTGGTGAAACTGCATATAATGAGGGTAGGCCTAGGTATATTATGAGGTCAGTTTATTTATTAAAAAATAAAAAAAGAAGGGCCCTACCATCAATTAAATTGGTTAGAAAGAAAAAGTCAATTTGTCTTTTTTTCCAAAATTCCATTGTACATAAACTCCCTCTTTTCAACAATAGTTAATTATCCCCCCTACATCTAATTTCCAGAGAAATATCTACCATTAAAAATATGGTTTCAGATTAAGATCAACTTTGTTGTTATAATGGTTAAACTTGAACATTTTTGTTAATTGAAAATTAATGATGAAAAAAGTTACTGAAATAACATCATTAAAATTATAAAATTTTTTAATAACTTTTAATTTTATTAAGGCCAAAGGACTATTTCCCACCCAAGGATTGTTGTTTTTTCAAGTATCCCCCTTTTAACTTTGAAAATCTCAAATACCCACCTATGAACAGTTAAATCTAACGAAACCTTAACCCCTTAAAATTTTATCTCTTTTTCTCGCCCTTAAACTTTAACAACTAAAAGTTTTCCTCCAACCTAAGTTTTAAAAAATGATAGTTTCCCCTTAGGGTTTGGTTTTCAGATCTTCGACACCCAATCCGACGTCGTTGCCGACCGTTTATCCCTCCTAAAGCTTCCTCTCCCTTCAACAATCTCTCTCCACCTATTTGGATGTTCGATCGACGTCAAATGAGGCTTGAAAGACGACGGGAGACGAATAGCTTTCATCTTTCAGAAGAAGATTGACGTCAAACGAACGTCCAAATGGGTGGAGAAAGATCGCTAGAGGGAGAGGAAGCTTCGAGAGGGATAGATGGCCATCAATGTTGTCGAATTTAGCGTCAGAAATCTGGAAACCAAATCTTAGGGGGAAACTGTCATTTTTTAAAACTTCAGTTGGGGAAAAACTTTTAGTTTTCAAAGTTTAGGGGAGGAAAAAGAGATTATATTTTAGTTTATTTTTAATATTGTAGATAAAATGATGATTTTACCCTTACTATCGTTAAATTTAACTGTTCATGGGTAGGTATTTGGGATTTTCAAAGTTAAAGGAGGGATACTTAGAAAAACAATAATCCTTGGGTGGGAAATAGTCCTTTGGCCTTTTATTAATTCATAATTTCTAAAAATATCTAATCTAAAGGTAGACATAGGAATTCTTTTAAATGTAAGTTGAATACAATTATGTATCATCTATTTTAATATTTCATTTTTAGTATAAGAAAAAAGGTTGGTCAAAAACGGTAATATACTTGGTCATGTAGTCTAGCTTTTTGATTTGATCATATGTGAAAGTAGACATTTCTCTCATATGCTTGGAACAGCTCAGACCTCTTATTGCACTAACATCGAGACCAATTGATTGTGATCAAGTAAAGGCAAAATTATTGTTGCCTCTTATCTTGTGTGGAATTTTTATTATAATAATCTGTAATATATCAGCAAAGATGCCCCATGCCACCCGAACATGCACATGTTAAAAATGAATTATAGTGTTTGCACACTTCCCAGTGAATTATTCTTCTTTCGATCATTTCGTGTATTTAATCAAAGTAATTCCACACTATAAACATTTGTTTCTTTTTCTTTTTGTGGAGCTTGTGGGTGTCCCACTTTCACTTGTTGGTGTCATGCTCCTTTTCCACATAAATCATCAATAATATCATCAGCGTCACCACCATAAATTTAAACATATTGAAATCATTTGAGTTTGGATCCATTTATATAATATTTTGATGAATAAAAATTATGAAAATTAATTATTAATTGACAAAATTAAAATAAAAACTAAATTATATATTTAGAGAAATAGTGCTTGCAACTTCAAAGAGTTTGAGAATGACAGATCGATGAGAGAATATGAGATTTAGTGTGTATGAATTTTAAAAGGGGGAGAGGGTTTATATGGGGAAAAAAATTCGAAGAAAAAAATTAAAATAAATTTTTTTTTAAAAGGCCAGTAGCCATTCTGGCACATGGCAGAAGTCGAAATGACTTCTGATAAATTAAAAAAATATTTTTAAATAGGCACAGCTACAATGCTGGGTTGGACATGACATGCTACAGTAATAGATTGTATCCTTCTGAGTCTAGCTTTTTAATGGGTTGTGTCCTTCTAAGTCGGGCTTTTTAATCGTGCCTCAGGCTGGTCTGAACTGTTTGGCATCTCTAGCTTAGAATATGGCATTAGATTTGAACTATTGGTTTATGCAACAGTTCACGGATTCGCTGAATTGGCAAGTGGTTCCTCATTGAAATTGACACAGCAGGAAATGCATTGGGCATTTTGTATTATTGGTTACCCTAGTTAATTTTGTCCTAAGCCCTTATTTGAGTAATTTTAGTCTAATACGCGTAAGTAATTTTTGCTTTTTTTAATGTTTTATTATTTTACAAATTATAGACAAATATAGGCCAAAAGACTTTTCCCACCCAAGGTTTGTTAAAACAAAAAAGTTCCACATGTTAAGTTTAAAAAACTTAAATACCGAGTCTTCTATTAAAATTCACTATTATGGTTAAGGTTAAAATTGTCATTTAGTTAAAATATTTAAAAAACTAAAAATTTACTATATTCTCCCTTTAGTTTAAAAATATAACAATTTCTTCTTACCCAAGGTTTGAAAAGTGATTATTTCCCTATAGAGTTTTTTTTCTTTTCTCTAGTGACCATCTCCTTTTCTACCATCTACGTTCTCTCCCCCTTTCGATCTCTCCCAATCTCTTCCTTGGTTATCATTATCAGAGACGATCAACGAAGTAACTGGGAGGGAAATTATTAGTTTCTTAAATTAGAAGAAAATATGATAAATTTTTAGTTTTTGTAATATTTTTAATTAAATGATATTTTTACTCTTAACTCAAACAATGAATATTAACAAAAGGGTGGGACTTTGAGTTTTTTAAACTTAACTGATGGAATTTTGTCATTTCAACAAACCTTGGGTGGGAATATATTTTTTTGGCCACAAATATATAGACCAGTAATTGTTTGTGTAGTAGTAACAGTTTGATATTAATTATTGTCTTTTCACTTTGTTGAAAAGATATTTAATATAAATTGTTGGACTTCGATAATTAATATAACTATTAATTTTCATTCAAGTTCCAAATTCATCACATAAAAATGAATGAAATTTTTGTTCTTAATTTTCTACACAATTAAAGACAAAAATATTTATTCTCAATTCACAACACAATCAAAGACCAAAAAAAAAGGCGAAAATTGTGTCCTTAATTTATTATACAATTAAAGACAAAATATTTTGTTTCTAATTCACTACACAATCAAAGATGAAAAGAATTATCCTCAAATTACTGGACAATCAAGGATGACAAAATTTGTCTCTAATTGACAATACAATCAAAGACAAAAAATTTTGCTTTTAAATGTGTACTAAATAGAGTTATGTGGGATAAAATTTAATTCATTTACGGACGAAAATTTTCGTCCCAAAATGTGCTCATGGACAAAAATTTTCTGTGTCATACATAGTATATGGATCAAATTGAATTATCTTATATTCATGTAAATTTATATTATATAGCAGAATCTGGTTGGAAAATATTATTTTATACTAATTCAAAATAACCCAATTATATAACAATATATTAATAACTCTCCTTTGGTTATCCTCTAACTTATACAAAAATATTCTTTTATATTCATTGAGATCTCTTTGATTTTAACACTGGTACGACAAAGTGGACTTAAAAATTCTTGCAATATATGTAATTAATGCTTCAAGCCCACAAAAATTATGTTTTCACAACATTGCATATGCTTCACAAAAATATATACTTGAAAATGAAAAATTTTAGTTCTTACTATCTTACATCTCATTATGTTTAATGCTATAAGTTTCATATTGATATTACCATTTTCTATTGTTTATGTATCGATACTTGTAATTGTAACAGGACAACTTTATCTTGTTCGATCTCTATATCAATTCGAAAGAACATGCAATACATAAATCAGTTAAGAAGAAAGATCAGAGATTTGGAGCGAGAAGCAACGAAATTGTCTCAAAGATTGAACATGCTTATGGTATATATATCAACAATAATATTACATATACAAATGATGGGTACGAACTAATACAAACAAACTAACGTATCACCATGTGATTGAGTGATCTAATAATTAAATTTTTCTATAATTAAAAATTATTCAATCACATAGTGACACATTAATTTATTTGTACCCATTAATATCCAATCATTTGTACATTTAATATTATTGATATATCAATTAATGTCTATTGTTAAAGTTGATTTTGAGCTTTTAATCACTGAAATTAGTCTTTTCCTCTATGAAAATTAATCTGGCTGATGTGGATATGAGCATTGCTGTAAATAACGGTCTTAGGGCTTTGCAGCAGGAAATTGAAGAGCAAGCTCAGATTCAAGATGGTGAGAATTAAATTTTCTATTAAATTATAAAGTTATCTAATATTGCAATTTAATTTACCTGATATATAGGGTTGGATTTTATCTTATCCAAGCCCGAACAAAATTCAACTTGAGATCGATAAGCTTAGACTTGTACTCGGCCAAAAAAAACAAAAAAGCAACCTAATTTGGGATTTGATTTGAGCATTTGGCTTGAACTCGAATATCCAGTTGGGTCAAACTTTAATGGTTGGAATGTTCAGATCCCCAACTAAAACTGAACCTCCTCTTATTTAATCATTTCATATTCCTATTACATAAATACTGCATTGGCTTGGCAGCTTCGAACCTTGCACTGCAACAGAAAATCAGGGAGCTAAGGGTGCTGATTGCCCAAGATGCCCAGCAACCACTGAAGCTGCTGCTGGAACCCGAGCCAGAGCCAGAACTGGCACCGGAGCCTGAGCAGGAGATGGATCTTGGACCTGTGCAGGGCAGATCAGAAACACTGACCGTGACTATCAGAAACCTGAGCAGGAGGTGGATGAGAATACTAGTCCACCAGAAGCAAAGGGGGCACAAGGAAATTAAGAGACGAGTATCTGGTGAATTGTGGTGGCCTACAATTCAGAAAAAAAATAAAAATAGACTCTTTGGAATAAGATAAAGAAATAAGGCCAAAACTTTATCTTAGAAATAAGATGAAGTTCAATTTTAATTTCAAATATGTGGAGATGTCCCGTATGAAGTTGTTAACCTGGAATGAGAATTTCAGCAAACATCAAAATTCTGGAAAATATTCCAAAGCTTTGCTCTTGAGAAAGTTTTGAATACAGTTTCTTATGTAATTCGATTTTGTTTGAAAATCTGAAAGAATGCTAAGCGATGTAGAACACTTGAAGAAACTAGTTGAAACTTGTTTTTGAGATATGTAGCCTGGCTCAATCTATACATTGAAGTGAATATGCATATTTAAGACTTTAGGCAAGCTGTCCAAAGAGGATTTTGTTTTTAATAACTTCTTTGTATATATAAATAATCTTTTCATATTTGGATCGAGTCTTGACCTAGTCAAGAGATCGGTCTTGGTCTTTTCTTTTTCAATAAAATTATGTACATAAATAATGAGTACAAACTTGTGTATAAATAATGATATGTCTGCATATGATTGTGTGATTTTAAATTAGAAATAAAATAAAACTCAATTATATAGTAATATATCATCATTTGTACATAAGTTTATACTCATTATTTATGCAAATAATACTACTCTTTCAAATCTGACTAATGATTGAACCATGACATCTATATCTATATCATGGATATAGTACAATATTGAAACAAAATATTCTCAAATAACTAAAAAAGTTGTGGTTCAACGGTTTGATGCATATGATTCCAAACAATTACAAATTTTTTAATTTTCCTTCTAATAGCCAATTCAGTTAAAATAGATTAAATAAAATTTGGAATGATATATAACTAAATGAAATTGTGAACGGGTATGGTGCACAGTTTGCAATTGTTGGGGTCAGTCTGAGTTCCTAGTCCAATGACTAACACTTAATTAAACCTTGATCCGAATATGAGGTGTACATTAATTGCTGTGATTTATACGTGTCGTGAAATTACTGTTACAAACATATAAAGACTCAAATGACCAATTGAAAGAAATTAACGGGTAAAGAAAGTTGTCAGTTTATATAAGTTAGATGGAAACACCTAACCAGATGAAATAAACTGGTGGGAATATTTGAACTTTTGGGGGGTTTTAGGATATTCATTGAATGTGTTGAAGGTTAGTATTTATGTCAAAATTTGGGACTTTTTTTGGCATGTAGTAGTAGTAGTAGTCTGTCTCACTCTCGCCCAAACCACAAGCAATATTTGTTGAAATCGAAACAGGTGTCTTTTATTGCAACTGGTACTGAGGCTTGTTAATATGTGAGTAAACGAAGTATCTGTCCTTTATTTGTTAGAAACTGTAACAAAAACCGTAGTTAGCCTTGTTACATATAGAAAGGGCAAAATATCTGTGTTCTTTTTTTTTTTTTATGAAATAAAATCTCTCTGCCATGTTCTCTAGAATTTTCCTCTCTCTCTTCTCCTTTGTTTTCCCAATGGAGAAGGAAAGGAAAAAAAGAGAAAAATTTTTCTTGCAAGTAAGAAATGGGGATTCCTTCTTATTCCAATATCAGTAATGGGACGAGGATGGGGAAAGGTCTCCTCTGTAGGGATAGGAAACATGTATAAAATACTTTATGATTTATCATGTTTATATAAGTCCTTCTAGTCCAAAATAACAACTCAAACCATAGTAATCATCTCATGGCATGATCATTAAGGGAATTTAACCAAAAAGCCACCATACTTGTCCTCTTACATTCAAGCAAGGTCTTCGCATGGCTAATAGGTTTTTGGCAATCAAAAACTCCTCTCCAACATCCCAAATCTCTCAACTCTCACTCTCTTTCTATGTGTGTGGCTATGAAAGTGAAAGAAAAATGCAAACATTAGGTTTTAAACTCCTTTTATTTTTCTCTGTAAAACACAATATACAAGCGTGTATCTCTCATACACAAGTGCGTATGGCGTTATCTAAGTAAGGCGATTTCTGATTTTGCTGCTATCCTTATCTTATCCAAGAATTTGAAATTTGTTGACGATGACACATGGTCATGTGCTTTAGCACACATAGGTATATGCCCCCTAACACCTAGTCATTTTCACCTATTAAAAGTGAAATAACCTTTTCTACCCTTCCAAGACACAAACGGGCATCACCCTTGCAATGCACTACCATCCCCACTAAACTCTTATCACTAATTATCATTAAATTACAAAGAGAAAAGATTAATTTGCCTTTTGGCTTACTAGTGGGTGTTACAGGGTATCATCATAGTTAGTTACCCAACAGTCTAGTTAGCATATATGCAAGACACAATAAATAGTTAGTAAACATGAGAGGTGTCAATTTCTTTCACAAGGCATTAGATATGTCAAGTTTAGCTTAGACCTTATTAGACTATGTAAGATGGCCTATGTTTAAGGCATAGGGTGAGAAGTTGAGATGAGTGTTTTTCACTCACACATTCCTTTTCAATGGTTTTGCATGTAAAGGCAAGTAGCAAAACATGTAGGGGAACCAGTGGTCTAACTCAGTTCGTTACATGAGGCAAAGAGGCAAAATCATCATTTCCATGTTTTATAAATAGATATTTTACTTTAGTCAATTGCTTATGTTATGCAATTATTGGGGATTTAGATATTTTTCAGACACCGTATTTTTAACTGATGATGGATTTATATTTATGAAGTTTTGCTATGACTATTTATAAGTTAAGGATTTTTAATTTTTACACCTTTTGCATGCATGATGTATATAAGTGTTTATTACATGCTCCTTATAGTTTTGCTATATTGAGTTAAGTAGTACACGTCTCTTCGAGTCATATTCCATTTAGGGGTATATGTTTGGTGTCACATACAACCATGCAAAATTAGAGTTTAGATTATTCTTCAACCATACCAACAATTGGTAATAGCCTCCTTGACATGTTTTGACAAACTAATGATCAAGATTTGATGCAACTTCATTACAAGTGCCAATGCTTGGAAGGACATGAATAATGGCATCTGTTGAAGGATCTTTTGGCAATGTAGTTTCATCCATATTCCTTATAAATTATGTCAAATCGGAGATATTAAAAACTGGAATAAAACCATATTCTATAGGCAAGTTAACAACATAGGCATTCAAACCCAACTTATTAACAATTGTAAATGGACATGCTTACCAATGTTTAAGTGTCTACACAAGAGCATAGAATTCCAAATCATATGTCGAATAATTTTGTCAAGCTTCATTCAAATTTTCACTAAAGAAGGTCATTGGATGGCCTTTTTGGCTTAATACATCTCTAATTCCAATATTTGAAGCATCATAGGCTACCTCAAAATCTTTGAAAAATATAGTAGTCTTACTAGTAGAACTTGCCCTGTCATTTCTTTAATCTCAATGAATGCCTTATTTCTACTTTTGTTCATATGAAACTTTTGACATTCAACAACTCTGTAATTAGAGCCATAATGGAGCTAAAGTCATGGATAAAAACATCAATAAAAGATGGCCAACCCACAGAAACTCTATATGTCAAAGAGAGTTTGAGGAGTAGGCCAATTTTAGATAGTTGTACCTTTGCATGAACGACATCAACTCCCCAATCAGAGATGATGATACCCAAAAAATTGGCTTTCGACTTTATGAAAGAACAATTGTTTTTGTTAATGAATAAACACCTATTAAAGATTAGAATGTTATCAAAATAGATAGCCACAAATTTAGTGAGGGAATGGCTTAAGTGCTTGTGTCATGACATTCATAAAGGTGTTGTACGCATTAGTTAAACCAAAGATTATAACCAACCATTCGTAAAGCCCATCTTTTATTTTAAATGAAGTCTTCCATTCATCACCAAAATGGGTGCGAATATGGTGATAACAACTTTGAATCAATTTTTGTGAAGATACATGTCCACTTTATAAATCCAACGTATCATTAAGGTAAGGAATGGGAAAACAATATTTAACCGTTATCTTATTGATTCTCCTGTTATCCTGTTGATTGTCCTGTTATCTACACACATCCGCCAAGTACCATTTTTTGTTGGTATGAGCAACATTGGAACAATGCAAGGAGTAAAACCTTTTACAAATAAAAACCCAATCTAACCATTGTTGAACTTGTTGATTAATCTCTTCATGCTCAATAGGACTGATATAGTTGTGTGGTAAGTTGGGGAAAGTCAACCTGACAACTAGATCGATTACATGTTGGACATCATAGCTTGCAAGAAGTTTCTTTGGTAATTAATCTAGTATGATGTCAGAAAATTCTTCTAAAATACTAGTAAGTTCTTAAGGAATATACCTATCTTTTATTTTGGCTTCATGACTTATTACTAAAATCATCATGGTTTCCTCATGTATGACACGATTAAATTGGTATATAGTAAGTATAAGATTTTTTCTTGGACTCAAATTCAGATACCCTCAAAGGATCTAATACAAATTTTTTACCCTTAAAAATTAAAAAAAAAAAGTAAGTATTGGTGTATCCATCATAGGAAACCTATCAATCATATAACAAAGAACGTCCTAACAACATATGACAAACGGTCATAGGAATCATATCACACCAACCTTCATTAGTATACTTCTTTCCTAGTGAAATTTTCATCGGGAACATGAATTCACCAGAATTGAGTTTGTCTTGTTAACCCAACTAAAGAGATAAGGAGTAGGGTGTTTCTTAGTTTTCAATCCCAGTCGTTTAACTACATCTATAAAGATCGCATTCATGTCGCTTCCATTGTCGATGATGACATTAAGAGCTTGACCACCACACTTCAATCGAGTGTAGAAAATATTAGTTCAACACCACTGATGACTAGGGTCAATTTCCTTCTTTTATCTTGTCAACATTTGATGAATGATACAATTGGGTAAGTTTGTAGCTCTTAAATGTTCCTCATTTGTCTCCATGCTTTTGTTTATTATCTCGAGTAAGACATGTTAAGGTAATACCTTAGAACCAATCAAATTTATAATCGTGTATTTGTAATTAATTTATTTATTATTAATAAAGGTTTTTTTATTGATTATTCATTATGTAAATATTTATATTATGTCTATACAATCGATATGTTCTTAGAATGGTAGAAATAAGATGAGGAGATCAAATAACTGATTTTAGGAAACTTATACACACATTAGGTGGTCGTTCTAATATGTTCATAATCCTTACATTACTTTGACTAAAGGTACAAGTAATAGAAATGGGATTATCATAGTATTCAGCAATTTTACCAAAAGGTGGTGATAACTCTTACATGTTGAAATTGTTAGCTGACAACTTGGTATAACACATAGGTGCACGTTATAGACATGATCATTAGACTAACTTGACTTAAGGATTTCCATATAGATGGTTGTTCTAGTGTCAATAGAAAATAAATCCTCTAACCCACGACTACGTGTGATCCTTTGACTTGAGGTTTCTAGACTGTCTCATTAAAAAATAGATATGGTTTGACGTCACCAACATGTTTTTTTAAAAAGGTAACCATAAAAGTAGTGATTAGTCATATTGAGATCATGTGGAGGATATGGTAAATTAATAAAAGATTTGTCAATCTTAAACACGAGTGGAGATATTTTGGATGAGAATAATGAAAGATATCAATAACCACTTGAATCTTAGTAGTTCAGTTGATTAATAGATATTAATTCATCTGAGAAGCCATAAAGATAAACACTTATTTGTGTCTTAATCTCAAAAGATATTAGTTGATGAAAGGATCATATTGTGCATAACTGTGAATTTGACAAGGCTTAAGAGTTGTTCACTAACGCTATTGATTGGATAGCCATGATGCTTTACTAAAGGCCAATCTTGGTTTATATCTAGATTTGACCTATATTCGAATACTTTTGGCACAATAGAGAGCTTATGAGTTACATACATAAAAAAGTTGTTCAAACTCTAGAGGTATAGGATTATCTAAGATTGATCTAGTCCAAATTATAGATTGAGGGTTTCGAGTTTCAAGAGGTCCTTAGACCTAAAGTGTGTTTTGTAGCACCTAAAGACTAAAGTGTAATAACCTAAAGTGTTTGGGATTAAACAAAGTAAGGAATAGACTGAGCTTGTCTAATAGGATTAAATCAGTCTGGCTTGATTTTTTCCTAGACCATGAATGATTTTTCATGCTCCATGAACGATTGTGCATGGTAAGTCAGATATAGATAAACCTTTATCCAAATCTATGTCTAAGAATCTTGATAAATCACAAATTGTATGGGATAAAAACGGTTGTGCATGGCATCTCTATAAATAAAGTCAAAATTTTGCATCTTTGCGAATATGCACAAATGAACATTCGTTACCCCAAACACCTTCCCCATGCGTCACGTCATATCTTATCTAAAACATGATCTTGGTTAGGTTTTTCTGGTTGATTGTGTGATTTTAAAATTTTAAATTACTTATGTTACCCTTGCTAGTTTAATGACCCAAGAATTCCTTACAAGATTTACCATTGCAAAATGCCCTAAGCCTTTGCACTTATAGCATTGTGCTCCTTTATTTGGCACCTTTGCTTTTCCCCCCTACTCACTTGTTAAATCACCCTTAGTTGGTTCATTCTTAGTCAATGGTCTTTGAAATGATGAATTCACATAACATCCCAATATAAGATCAATGAACAACTTCCTTCCTTTTGTAGTTCTCAATTGCTTTTTAATTCGTAATGTTAGTTGGTAAGCTTGCTTAATGATAATTAATCGAGCAATTGTCATCTCCTTGCAACTGTTATTCTTTCAACAAGATATTCTTTAACTATAACAAATCAGCAAAATTTCAGCAACAAACAACAACAAAAATTTAACTACAAGATATTCTTTACACAACCATATATCATGTCCTTTAGCATCTTTTCAGGCATAATTTCAGGATTTGCATAAGCAAAAAGGCATGGATGCCCAAAAAAGAGCAAACTGGAGGAAAAAGCTCCTTAAACTACAACTAAAGACAAACATGATTTTATTGTTGTTCCCTTAGTCCAATTGCTCCTAATGGCAAAGAAATACATGGCTTCATGGTTATCAATAATGACGAAAGATATGGCAATCAAATAACTTGTCCAAATGATAGAAGGTGTGGTAGTTAGTGACAATTTAGGCGACACAATCTAACATCCAATCAATTTTGGAAGCTAGGCGACATAATCTAACAACTCCAATCATAGTCAACAACACATTAGAATGGGAGCATGCAAAGTCGAAAGTAATAACATTAATAAAGTTGTATTGCTACAAAAATGTCCCAAGATGCAAGAAGAGAAAACCAATGAATATAGGTTGTAGCAATTAGGCGACACAATATAAAACAATCAAGCAACACAATCCAACAAATCCAATATCCAATTGGCTTCAAATAAAAAACCATTCCAACAAACACAAAGCCAATGACAACCAACAAAAGCACAAACATCCAAAGTTTGAGCCAATAAAGGAATAAAGCCCATAATATAGAGAAAAGCTCATAAACTCCTATTAAAGGATCCTTTCATACCCACTAAGGTCATATATGATTCTTGTTATTGTCTTCTCAGTCCAATTGCCCCCACTAGCAAAGAAAACATGATTGTGTGCTTACCAACAAGGATTGAAAATGCAACAATCAGATAAATTATCCAAATTATTGAAGGCACGATAGTTAGCAATAATGGGATATGGGATATTTAGCATTAATACAAGCCCCCAATTGACTTACTTAGATGGACCCAAAGAGCACATGACATCGTTCCCTAAAACTAATGCCACTATTGATATTGCCTTTATCCATACATACACTAACAACGAGCACAAACACAAATACAAAAGTTAACGTGTAATCATATGATTAGGTGTTACTTAATCTTTAATTTAAAATCATTCAATCACATTATCGAGTCAACATTTGTACTTGTGTTTGCACTTATTATTAGAGCATAAAATATTATTGCAATTATTATGAGTAATGTTTATATATGTGCACTTATAATAAGCACTTATTTGAATATCACTGATAATGTATCATTATGTGATTGAATATTACTTTTATCCTTAATTTAGATATGAGTGACACTCAATCACATAGTGACACATTATCATTGATACTTAAATTGACAGTTGTTATAGGTGCATATGACATCACTAATTATTATATGAGTAAAACTATATATACAAATATTTTTTACTAATTTATTTATACAAAATGACATCACATCATATGATAATATGATTTTAAAGTAAAAGAAAAAGTAACCAACGACATCGTTTAATCACATATTATCATGTTTGTTTGTGTGGATAAGTTCCAAGGAAATGGTCAAAAATGTCATTTTATTCTTGTTATATAAACCTCAATCCTACCAAATATGGATTAGACAGTAAATTTTATTTATTTATTTAGTATAAAAACCCTTATTAAGTTGTAAACACTAAATATTATGTTGTTTATACCATATTTATCACCATCTTATAAAGTATTTTTATTTATATTTTTTGTACTTTTACTTAAAATAAGCTATTTACATTATTACTCATTATTAAGACTTTGCTATAAATGACAAAGCCACATATTACTCAATTAAATCATATTAATGTTTCTATTTGACATTCTTTTTGCCATATTTATATGTTTTATATTATTTTTTCAAGTTTATATAGAAATATATATTTCTAAATAATTTAGACATTTGTTAATATTAATATCTTTTATTATTGGGATGTGATTAAGAACTCAAAGCTTTTTTTTTAATTATATATTTTTAGAAAAAAAAATGATAGTAATTGTTTTTTTAATGTTTATATTTAGCATAAAAGCAAATATTTTTTAGCCTGATTTGATTTTTCTACTTGATATATAATATTTTTAAAAAGGGGAAAGCTTTTTTATAGAATGAAAAAAGTAACCAAATAAGTGAAAACCTTTTAAAGGGCTAAAAAGTAATTTTGTTTCTTTTTATACGAGTACAAAAAGGATATCCGACATAGTGAGAGAAACATAGAAGAAGAAAAAATCGAGCGAGCAAAGGAAAGACAAAAGCATTTCCGATTTCTTATTAAGGCTGCGATTCGTACAATAACCAGCATAATGGATCAAAGGAGGTTAGTCTTTTATTACCATACATATCGTAGATGCACTTGTTTCATTGATTCGTAAGTAATTTGTTTTAATTTTCGTACCTTTCCTCATCAAACTTTTTACTAGTTTTCTATTATGTTCATACATTTTTGAACTTCTGATTTTTGCAAAATGACCCAACAACCAGTTAAGTTATGAAATCTAAAACATGAAGCGAGAAAACCCAAACCCGACTTCACACTCCTGCAAATGAACTTAAGTGCATACATTAATATTCTTGATATGTCTATATTGAATTGACATACTCTAACCAATGGATTGTTTGGCTAGTCTCTACGAAATTTACAGGTTTGATGGCCAGTTCCACCAAATATGATTCCTTGCAAGACTAAAAACCTATTTATTAATTTTTAACATTTTACCAAAATTCCTTGAGTTTGCACATTACAAAAATTGAAAGTTAACCAACCATTATTAATGACTAACATCTATACATAGTTTATATTTAATGTTAAATAAGAATACTAAATACAAAAGAAAACCCTTTTAGAGAGCCGAAATATAATTTTATTTTTCTCTTTATATTAAAAGCAATATTATGTTTATATAATTTTAATACACAAATAATGTGTCATCATAAGATTGAGTAATTTTATTTTTAATTTAAAATCATCCAATCATATAATAACATATCCTCTGTGTATACAAATTATATATTAAAAGTGTATACACATAATCTTATTATTATATAAAGCATTTGTATACGTATCACAAATTTTTTTAATAAGCTAATTTGTAACAACATCATTCAAAATAATAAAAAGGAATTTTAAGATATATGAAAATAAACCTTCTTCAATACTTAAAAAACCCCTTAAGATTTTTCGATTCATCCAAGATCTCTCCGTTATCATCACTTCTTTGTCCCACAAAAATTATTTTTTCACAACACCACATGTGCATCACTAAAATATTATTGAAAACCAAATACTTTAGTTCTTGTTATCATACATCTTTTTTATAGATCATTGTGTTTTATGTCATAAGTTTCGTATTGATATTACTATTCTTCGTAATTTATGTAACAATATATACTTGTAATTGTAACAGGACAAATTTATCTTGTTCGATTTCTATATCAATTCGAAGTAACGTGCGTTACATCAATCAATTAAGAAGAAGGATCCGAGAATTGGAGCAAGAAGCAATTGAGTTGTCTCAAACATTGAACGTGCTAATGGTATGTCTATCAACAATAATATTATATGTACAAACGGTGGGTACGAACAGATACAAATAAATTGATGTGTTATCATGTGATTGGGTGGTCTAATCATTAAATTTTTTTATAATTTAAAATCATTCAATCATATAACAGCAAGTTAATTTGTTCGTACCTATTAGTACCCAATCGTTTGTGTATGAAATATTATTGATATATCAAATAATTGCCATTGTTAAAGTTAATTTTGAGTGTTTGATCACTAAAATTAATCTTTTCTTCTTTGTAAATTAATCAGGCTGATGTGGATATGTTAATTGCTGAAAATGATGGTCTTAGGGTTCTACAGCAGGACATTGAAGAGGAAGTTCGGATTCAGGATGGTAAGAATTAAATTTTCTATTAAATTATAAAGTGATATATAGGGTTGGATTCCATTTAAACCAAGCCTGTATAAGAATCAGCTTAAGACTGATAAATTAAGACTTTAACTTGACTTAAAAAATAATTTAACCTAAGATTTTATTTGAGGTGGCCAGAACCCGAGTATCCAATCGGTTTAAACTCAATTCATTCAAACGTTCGGAACCCCAACCAAAACTGATCCTCTTCTAATTTAATCATTTAATATTCTTATTATATAAATACTGCATTGGCTTGACAGCTGTGAACCTCGCACTGCAAGACGAAATCAGGGAGCTACGGGTGCTGCTTGCCCAGGATGCTCAGCAACCGCTGCAGCAGCTGCTGGAGCCGGAGCCAGAGCTGGCGCCAGAGCCAATGGATACTATGGATCCAGAACCTGAGCAGGAGCTGATCAGAAACACTGGCTGCAGCTCTCAGCCATCGACGAGTGGAAGAATTGGGGTGGATGAGAATACTAGTCCACCAGAAGCAACAGGGGCATGAGGAAATTAATAGATGAGCCTCTGGTGCATTGTGGTGGCCATTAATTAGGATATAAATAAAAATATTCGTTGGAATAAGATAGAGGAACAAGGCCAAAGCTTTACCTTACCTTTTGAACTTCATTTTAATTTCAAATGTGGAGATGTCCCATATGAAGTTGTTCTTGAGAAATTACAACAAACATCAAAATTCTGCAAATTTTTCCAAAGCTTTGCTCTTGAGAAAGTTTTGAACACAATTGCTAATGGCATTCGATTTTGTTTGAAAATGTGATAAAACGCTAGGCCATGTAGAACACATGAATGAAACTATAATCCCATCTATTGGTCATTCATACCCCCAGGCTAACAATCGGTTATATCAGAAATAATACATGTGAACAAACTTATCTTCTTCTTACGGCAGAATTTGGCCCACGTGGAACAGCAGCTGCTGGCTGCTGTCCTTGGCCACCTGACTGACCTGCAGCCTGTTCTTCAGGCATATTCATGGCTTGCGTCACAGCATTCATGACTATGAGTCCAAGAGGAATCAAGTACATCCACTGAAAAGAAATTAAATGAGAGTGAGAATACAAAGCTTTCACAGACACATTTGACAAAAATCTGCATGAAAATGACATTTGATCAGTTCAGGAACCATATGATATCAGGATCATGCCGTTGAAGTAATTAATAGTACACTCTAACCTATATACACAAATCAATCGGTTTCGTTAGACTAGCTATATGTTGCATAGGTAAGAGGATATCTTGAGCAGTTACATAAGCGCGTTACTAATGCCATACATATCACTTCTCAATACAGTTTTTTTCAATTTCATTAAAATTTCATGTACTGATTCTTGTATACCTGCTATGGTAGAATATTCATGTGGAATTTTCTCAAATTTTGTGTGTATAATACATGATGATGAATATTTTGATGTTGGTTAATCCAATTTGCCTAAAATTCCATACCAGTAGAGACTTATTTCGTTCAGTCCATCCGTTCAATCAGTTCAAGAGCACAGTCAATAGGTTGGTTGGAAATTTGAAGAAAACAATCAAGCCTCTGAATACTCACATATTTGGCCCAGAAAGACCTTTCAGGTGGCGGCAGAACTTCACCCTCTGCATTCTCCCCACCAAGTATATCTTCAGTGAATATTGGAGCTCTGCAACAAATGAAGTACAGCATACTGAAGTAGCATTCAACACAATGACATAAAGAAATAGATAACCACCATTTATATGTATGCATTTTATCTGATCTCAATAATTTCAATTGGACACCCCCGAAGAGTAAATTGATTAAAGCAACAGCTTTCCAGGTTCTTTTGCTAATTCATTTAATAACGCCACAGTGTAAGTTAGCTGGAATGTGGAAATAAAGATTGTGCTATAAAAATATAATACCTTGGCGCCTGCTCAGCATTCTTCAGTACTGTGTGTGAGCTAAAAGACCACTTTGCAGGCTGAAATATAGACAACAAAATGAAGGTAAGAATGAACTCATGATGAAAATCTTCAACAAGAATCACAGCTAAAAAGAGAGGAAATTTAAGCAGTTCTAATTCACTCATTTGAGAAACAAGTGGGGATTTGCTTACAAGTTTCAACTGACGAGGATATGAGCAAGCCCCAAAGGAACCATAATTAACAGCCAAGATATTAACACCTTCCTGCCACAGAAAAGTTTTGAAAAGAGAAAGCATGCAAACAGTTATGGAAATTATAATATCATCCAATTGTAATAGTAATTAATAAGTAAAATATGGAACTTTTGTACAGTACAATGCACATTAAAAACACAAATATACAGTTTGAAACTATACAAGCAACACTATATTTATTATTTAAATTTTCCTTCAGAAAGAGGGAAAATACAAAGAAAATAAAACTGATTTACAATTTCAAAATAGATGAAAAAGATACTAACGATAGCCACACAAATAGTTTGCTTATGAAAATAAGTGTATTATTTTAGGGTATACAGCCCATATATACAAGTATATAGAAAATACCTAGGTAAATCAAGAGTTGAAAACAAAGTCCCCCCTATTCTATGACATATTTTTGTGGATTTTAGTCCACCAACTGATGCATCTCAATCTCTACTTTAATATAGTCTAATAGTTTCTTACCAAATAAAGTTAGAAACAAAGTCTATCTAAATCAAACTTACAAAAGCATTTGATAGAAAAGAAAACACTGATATTAGGAGGTCTCTTACCATCCTAGTCAGTAAAGGTCATATTTTTTTGGTGTTTTAAGAAAATTTCTGACTCCTTTATCAATATATTCTTCATTGCTTCAGGTCGTCAAACATCAGACTTCCAAAAGCAATCAAACTTTCCAAAATAAGGGAATCATGGAATATAATCATCAAAAGTACGGAAAAAGAATAGTAAAATGCAAATTAACCATTACCATGTGTATAACGAAAAGCTCATCCAAACCTTCCCGTGGAAGACATCTCTGAAATAAAAGAAAAGGGAAGTTAGAGCTGTATCATAACTGCGATAAGCATATGAAGATTTTCATTTTCCTTTCTCTTTCAAGGAGTGGGTGGCCAAACGGGAGAAAAAAGAACACAGCCACCACAAGAATACAATAAAAGTAGAATGAGCATAAATGTAAAATAAGGTTAACAGTGTCAAAATTGATATATCATCCCAGGTTAATTTGCTATCAGAACTTTATTATCACAACCCCAAACAAAATATTTAGACCTTCATTGGTGGGAAAGCAAGAAAAATCTTAAGGTTCTTTAATCACATATTGAACTGTTGGAAACATGAAAAATTTTTAAGATTGAACCAAGACAAAAAACAAGAATAGCCATAAAACATAGAATGGATAATGCCATCAAAGAAGTATTATCATTTTGTTGGAGTGTTGACATGGAAGAGTGTGAAACAAGAAGCATCATCTGCCTTTAGATAGAGCATAACTTCGAGCGACCACCTGCACAATATCTTTTAAGGAATACATCCCTTAAACTGTTCTTCTTTTCTCATAACATATGAAATCAGTATCAAATAAATACATATAAAAAAATCTATCCCGTAGACTACTACATTTCTTGGACAGACAAATTAGGAAAACAACTGACAAATCAGAAGATGCCAGTGCCAAAAGACAAATGAAACAACAACGTCACCAGCAAAACATCTTGTAAATTAATGCAAGCACATGAAATCATAGTAAAACTTAATTGGCTAACAAAAGTTAAAGTATTTGAAGATAGAGCAACGAAAATTAATTGTCAACTTACCGCCTTCACAGAAGAAATAATGTAATCCCTACCAGGAGGGCTCAAAGCATTGGATGGTAATCTTATCCTATAGAAGTCATCATCTTGCAATAGCTTCTGCAAAAACAGTACAAATATGTTTCAACATTATAGGATGCCAGCCTGTCAAGAAGCAAAGAAAGAAAATCACAAATTTGGAGAAAGTTAAATTACTTCAAATTTCTCCTTCTCCACTTCTGAAAACTGATTTCTTGAAAACCGCAGCTTTGTTAGAGTCTGTCACAATAATTTCCACATCAATCAGAAACATCCACTTTTTTTAATCTAATAAGAGAAATTACAGATTTGTAACAGTCAATAATAAAAGAGCATTAAAGCCGGACATGCTCATTTCAAATAATTCACTTAAGATAATTTCTTATCAATAAAGGAAGAAACAAAGGACAGCATCACTAACATTTCATGAAGAGCCACACCTACAATATCTCCAGTCTCTCTTTCCCTCTATCCTCTCACATGGAAGCGCTTTGAGGAAGCAGGAAATTCATGGATTTCAACATGGTAGATAACAATGAAGAATAGAAACCTAAACCCCATGGGATCAAACCATATGCCAACCACCCCATTAACCTCTGTACGTTTACCTAAAAACACTATTACAAGGCCTGATCTAACTTTTTTTTACCTCTCACTCTCCCTCCCAAATACCCAAATCACTGACCATTGTCTCTTCATTAAAACTACATATTATTGTAGGACTCCAAGGGTCTAATTTTCAAAACCCAGAACAAAACCTAGCTTAAATTGTACATCTGTTGTCAAATTTTACTCACAATTTTACTGCAAAAACAGTAACATTTGACCTAAGTAACCTTACCAGCCCAATTATAACCGTTGCATCAAGGTAAATTTTTTTAACCAGTAACTTAAGCAAGCCAAAAACAACATAGCATCGCCTCCATATTTCCTACTACTAAATTTATTAATTAAGTTGACATTTCTATGTTACTAAAATCAGGATCCCAGTAACGGTATCGTGATTAATTCAATTACCACAGCAATTTCTCTCTATACCAGCACGACAACTACAGTGAGCAAAAAACCACAAAGGAAACAGAATAAAAAGACGTAGCGCGCGAGACAAACCTGGCCACCGTGGCTGGAAGTCTTGAGGCGAGCAGAGAAAGTACCAGCAGGTGCGAAATCGGAGTCACCAAGAGCATGTTCAAGGGAGAATTGGATCTTGGAGTCCGAATCCGAATCGGAAAATCGTTTCCTGGTCGCGGTGGTAGTGAATCGAGTGGCGGCCGGCTCTTGGGGCTTGGCGACCTGAGGCTGGACGGGCTGGGCCCCGCCTTCAATGCCGAACTCCTCGTCATCGACGAGAAGCTCGTCGGATTCGAAAGCCGAAGAAGAAAGGAACAAAAGAGTTAAGAAAAAGGCCAAGAGAGAGAGCTTCGTCATTGTTTTGCTCTTTTATTAGCTTCGTTTAAGAGAATGTGCCTGTCTTTTATACAATCCCTTAGACTTGATGGCCTTAGTGAGGGGAGGGCATTATTGGAATTTCACTTACTTTGACATTGTCACAGTCAAATGGAGGCTTGCTCAACTAGTAGGTCATATTTATGGGTCAAATTTGTGATTAAGTTTAACTTGAATTTATATTTTGAATCGATGGTTTTATTTATTATTTAGATAAAATAATATTTTGTCAATGGACCATAATTCTGAGCTATGAATCATCTATTTGAACCACAAATTCAAATTGAAGTAAGTTATAAATTTGAACAACCGATTCAAACCATAAATTCATATCAAATTCAAACTAAGAGTTGAATTATTTTTTAGGCCAAAAAACTTGTTCTCACTTAAGGTATAGTAAAAACTGAAAATTCTACCTTCTAACTTTTAAAAAACCTAAAAACTCATCCATAAGATAATTTCTATTAAAAAATTTTAGTTAAGATTAAGAATAAAACCGTTATTTAGTTAAAAAATTAGAGTTTTATTATATTTTCTTTCCTTAAGTTTAAAAAACTCAAAATTTTCCCACCCAAAGTTTAAAAAATGACAATTTTTCCCTTAGATTTTTTCCTCTTTTCTCTAACGACAATATGCCATCTCCGATCGTCAATTGTCCTTCTCCTGTCTTATCTCTCCCTCCCAATCTCTTTGCCTTTTCTCTCCAACCACGAATCGGCGTCCAGACAAAGAGAAATCCAAGCGACTTTCATATGAAAATCTACATGATTTTTGTCGTCTAGACAACTTTTGTTTAAAAATCTAGACGATTTTCATCTAGAGGACTCGTCTGGAAGCATCATCATCTAGACAAAAATCATTTGGATTTTTAGATAATTTTCGTTGATCCATGGCCAAAGAAAAGGAGAGAGACTGGAAGGATAGATAAGGTGGGAGGGAGGAAGGCTCACTGGAGAAAAGAGAAAAAAACTGTAGGAAGAAAATTGCCACTTTCGAAGCTTTAGAAGAAAATTTGGGGGGAAATTGTGAGGTTTTCAAATTGAGGGGGGAAATGTGATAAAAGTTTAGTTTTTAAAATTTTTTTAGTTAAATAACAATTTTACCCCTAACACTAACTGAGATTTTTATATAGATATAGTGAAGGGTAATTTTGGTATAGATGTGTGTAATAAGAGTGAGAGAGAGGGTTTATATAGATATGGTAAAATGTAATTTTAGTATTTTAAAAAAAGTTTAGGGCATTTTTGCTTAGAAATAAGAAAATTGGGCATTTTTGCTTATGAATAGGGAAATTGGACATTTTTGCTTAATGGATGGGTAATTCAGCCATTTAATATAATTTTCCTTAATAAAAATTGTTTCATAAATGGGTATTTAAGTTTTTAAAAGTTGAAAAGTAAATTTTAGGATTCTACTATACCTTGGGTGGGAACAAGTCTTTTGACTTTTTTTTTATTCAAGTCGAACTCGAATAGTTATTAGTTTTAACTCAACAAACTTAAATCAAACTCAAGTGAAACTATTTTTTATTTGAATCAAATTTAAGTCAAACTATTTTTTGATTGAGTTAAACTCACACCAATAAATGTTTAAACTCAATTACAATTGTATCCACCTCTACCTATAACACCTAAAAAACAATAAAATTATGCATATATAATTTGAGTAGACAAATGATATGTCTATCATGTGATTCGATAATTTTAAATGGTCAAATGAGTATTTCCCACCCAAGGTTTAATGCAAACTCAATTGCCTGCTATTAATTATCAAAAATCTAAATACCCACCGTCTAGTAAATTTTGTTGTTATTATTAAGGGTAAAATTGTTATTTATCAATATATTTAAAAAAACTAAAAATTTATTAAATTTTCTTACTAAGTTTAAAAATCTAACAAAATTTTTCTCACCTAAAGTTTGAAAAAGGGAGAAGGACTATTTCCCACCCAACTTTTGATGCGTTCTCAAAATGCTACACACGCTAGATAAAAATCTAGTTTTCCCACCCATGAGCCGTTAATGTGGATGGTTTCTGTTTGCTTAAGGATAAAATGTCCATTTTACCCTTGTTAGATGAAATGACAAAAATACCTCTCTGTAAAATTCATCCCAAAATTGATGTAAGGGTTTTCCTTCACCCCCCTTAGGTTTTAGAAACTAACATTTTACCTTACCTAAAGTTTTTAAACTTTGAAAACTAACATTTTCACCCCCAAACCTAGGGTTTCCAAATTTTTCAAAAAAACAGCCGCCCCCCATAACTTTCAAAACTAGCAGTTTCACCCTCATTCTTCAACTTCATCTCCCGACGTCGTCTCCGGCGTAGTCACCTGCCTCCTCCTTCTCCTGGTGTGACGGCGGTGGTGGCCGAAGAAGGAAGAGACGGAGATCTCCTTCTCCTGGTGCACGATGCGACGAAGAGACGGAGATCTCTTCGTCACACAATGCGACGAAGAGACAGAGATCTCTTCGTACACCATAGGTCTCTCTTTGTCGCTCCACCCAGACGACGAAAGATGACTCTTCGTCGCTCGTCGCGTCGTCTAGACGCTATGCGAAGGACGACGAAGCGTCGTCCTTCGTCTGTTCTTCCAGATCTGGACGACGCTTCATCGTCCAAATCTGGGCGACGAAGGGTCGTCCTTCGTCATCCTTTGTAGTCGGAGATCTCCCATCGATCGATTGCAGCGACCGTCCGTGGTGGCCGGAGAAGGAAGCAAACCCTAGGGAGTGAAATTAAACTTTTCAAACTTTGAGGATGGGTTAGTTATTACTTTTTAAAACCTGAAGGGGGAAACGGTAAAATTTTAAAGTTTTAATGTTTTAAATAGTAAATGACGATTTTGCCCCTGTTCCTAACTGAAAAAATGGATGGTAGTTTGGTCATGGGTGGGAAAACTGGATTTTCATCTGGCGTGGGTAGCATTTTGAAAACGCATCAAAAGTTGGGTAGGAAATAGTCTTTCTCCCTTTGAAAAATCAACTTTTTTTCTAAGAGTTTTTCTAGCCACCACTGTTGGTGGTCAGAGACGGCAACGACTGTATTCTCCCTCCCTCCTAGGTTCTCTTTCAATCAAGTTTCATTTCCAAACATCATTGACTGATGATTTGAAATGTCCTCTTATAGAGATGAACAATTCATCTTTATTAGCCAATTTTGTCAATTGATGATAGCTGAAAATGGAGCACGATTAAGAAAGAAGCCAGGAGGGAGAGAGAATGTTGTCATCCCCTTCTCCAACTATTGGCATGGTGGGTAGGAAAACTCTAGAGAAAAATATTGATTTTTCAAATTTTAAATGCGGAAACTTTGTTAGATTTTTTAAACTTGGGGGGGGGGGGGGGAATGCAATAGACATTTAGATTTTTAAATATATTAATAAATAATAATTTTACTTCTAACAATAACAATAAAATTTAATAAATAATAGATATTTCAATTTTTGATAATTAACTGGTGAAAAATAGGTTTGCATTAAACCTTGGGTGGGAATTTGTCATTTGGCCATTTTAAATTAAGCACATTACCTCTGTGACTATTTTGTGGGATATTAATTAAAATAGACAGCAGCATTCTCGCCTAAACCTTTTTTGGCAACAATTTTTACGTTTTACTTTTTTAAGCAAACCGTTTTTTTCATTCCAAAAATACCCCTCGTCTAATTTCTCAAACACAACATTTGTCTTTCGCTGATTAATTGATCACCTTTCATGAAAAGCATTAAGATTAAATTACCTGCAATGAATAAAATTTATAAATTGAAATTCTTATATATCGAAAATAATTGATATATAAAAAATAATATGTTTTTCTTTAAATTATCTGTAATGAATAAAATTTATAAATTAAAAAACAGATTAAATTTTTATAAAATAATTTATTTTTATATATCGAAAATAATGGATATATCGAAAACGGTACATTTTTCTTGAAATGGTACATTTTGTTTTCAAACAGGTTGCAGTGAAAAGATCCGGGAATTTGAAAAGGGGTGCGGGAAGGGAATGGGTGTTTTAAGAGGTGCGAAAATTTGAGAAAGGGTGCAGAAATGGTCGATAATTTGGAAAGGGGTGCGGAAACCTTGGAAAGGGGTGTAGGTGTGGGAATCTGGAAAGGGGTGCAGGAATTTCTGAAAGGGCGCGACAAGCATTACGGGTGCATGGAAGGTGCGGCAATTGCGAAAAGGGTGTGACAGTTTCTGAAAGGGTGCGATAATTGCCGAAAGGGTGCGGGAATTGCTGAAAGGGTGCAGTAATTTCTGAAAGGGTGCAGCAAGTGTTGAAAGGGTATGTAATACCCTCAGGTATGTTTCAGGGATAATTACGTCTTTTGACCCTATTTGAAAATATTTTCAATTTTAAATATAGATATATATAGTAACATGTATGGGGGTGTTTATATAAATATATATATATATATATATATATATATATATATATATATATATATATATATATATATATATATATATATATATATAAATACAAAAAGAAAAAGAAAAAAGAAAAAAGAAAAAAAGAGATAAAGAGAAAAGAGATAAAAATTGCATATAAATGGAGAGAAAGTCAAAAAGGGCAACTCATACCCTTTTTTCCATCATTTCCCGTCCATATTGTAGCAGCCACCATTCTTCAAGCTTTTTCTTTGTTTTCTTGGAGAAAAAGAAAAGATTTGAAGGAGTTTGGAAGACAAGAAAGAAAAGAAAAGAAAAGAAAATGAAGCACTTGAAAGCTTTGGTAACCAAAGATCTCCTTCCTTTCCCTTTTATCTATGTTTATATGCATGTTATGTGAATATATTAGTGTGTTTTGGTATTGATTTAAAGTGGTCTTGGTGATAAAGGAAGCAAAACAAAGAGAAGAAAGTCAACTTGCAAAGATTTAGCTTGAAATAAGGTAAGGGGAATCATCCTTGATATGTTATATGTTTTAGGCTTTTGGTTCCTTGGATCTATGTTATAAATGATGATTTTGAAGTTGAGAAATGTTGTTTTTCCATTTGGGATGTCTATGTGTGTGATTTTGTTCATGGCAGAAAGTTGCATAATATTTATAGTTTTTGCCACTGAGTTCACCCCATGTTTTGGCTGTCTTATCTGATGAATTATGAGTGCTATTATATCTTGTTGGAAAGCTCTTTGAATCCTCTTTCCAATGATATATAACTTGTATGAATTCAAGATCATTTGGACTGTTAAATTTGTATAAACCAAAAAGACTATTTTACCAAATAAACAGAGGAGACAATTTTGCCACTGATTTCATCTCATGTTTTGACTGTCTTATCTAAGGATTTATGAGTGCTATTATATCTTGTTAGAAAGCTCTTTGAATATTGTTTCCAATGATATATAGCTTGTATGAATTAGAGATCATTTGGATTGTTAAATATTGTATGAACCACAATGACTATTTTACCAAATAAACAGAGGAGACAGTTTTTGCCACTGATTTTATCTCATGTTTTGACTGTCTTATCTATTGAATTATGAGTGCTATTATAGCTTGTTGGAAAGATCTTTGAATCCTCTTTTCAATGATATATAATTTGTATGAATTAGAAACTGTTTGGGTTGTTAAATTGTATAAAAACGAAGGCTGTCATGCTAAATGACTGTTCTGTGAATAGTATTTCGTAGTTTTGGGCAAGAAAGAAGGAAAGAAAAAGAGGAGAAAAAAGAAAGGAAGAAGAAAGAAAAGAAAGCAAAGGAAAGGAAAGAAAAGAAGAAAATAAAAAGAAAGAAACGCAAAAAAAGAAATTTGGGGCTCAAGATTTAGGGGTCGTCTCAAGAGTAATGTCTGGTGAGTTATGAATAAATTTAGATGGAAGCAAAATTAGTAAGATACAAGACCCACATGCATACTATAAAGTATGAGGGGACACTTTACACTACACCGCCTACAGTAGGGCACGTCCGCAGTAGGACATGTCCGTAGTAGGACATAGACCCCTAGCAAGGTCTGCTCGCAATAAAGCATGCTCGCAGTAGAGCTCAATTCAAATTCAGAAATAGTGTAGTGAAAGAAAGAAAGAGAGCTCGAGCTTAAAAAAGTGTCAAATCCCTATAGTTAACTTCTAAAAAGTATCAAATAGACACCATATGGGACAAAGTATGACCCAAATAGTAAAGAATGAACTAAATTACGCCTTCAATCTCTTATAGAGGTTAGGATGTAAGGTTGAGTCCCGAAAATGAGTTAGAATAGGAAACGAGATAGTTTATTTGATTCTTTCCTCTTATTGAGTATTCTTATCACTCACTTCCTTTTCTTTCCTGATTGCAGGTATAGGTGATTGAGGTAGCTGTGAGGCAGGGCTAGGTTAGCGTAGGTAGATCCGGCTGGAGCAGGTTATCTCTGATTTATATTACATGCATATAGTGGCATGTTCTTGTCGACTTTTGACTTTTTGAGATTATGGTATAGTTGCATATGATTACTCCTTATTTTCGGAGGCTTTCAGATGAGTTTTCATATGAGTATATACATCTTTTGTTCGCTTCCAGATTTTCAGTTTTCTTGGAATACTTCCTAAACACTTTTAATGATGCATTTATTTTAAAGTATTTTAAAAAGAAAAAAAAAAGTAGACGCTCCAAATATTAATTCGTAACATTTCTCCTTCGTTGGGTAGTACTTCTAGGGAGGGATATTATAGGGTGTGGGAATTGTTGAAAGGGTGCGAAAATTTCTGAAAGGGTGCGAAAATTTTTGAAAGTGTGTGACGATTGCCAAAAGGGTGTAGGAAGTGCCGAAAAGGTGCGATAATTACTGAAAGGGTGTAGAAATTTTTGAAAAGGTGCGAGAATTACTGAAATGGTACAAAAATTTCTGAAATAGTGCATAAATTTCTGAAAGGGTGTGGCAATTACTGAAAGGGTGCTGCAAGTACCGAAAAGGTGTTGGAATTGCTAAAAGGGTATGGCAAGCATTGCGGGTGCGTGGAAGGTGCGGGAATTGCTGAAGGGTGCGGCAACGAGTGCGGTGGTGCGTGGATGGGTGCATTACATTATAATCTAACGGGTGCATGAAAACCCTAATGTGTGGATGTGTGCATGCATGCACAACTTATCATCTTTAATGAAAACCCTTTTATTAAGAAAATTTAAAAGAATTTAATGATTAATTTTAATAAGAAGAGAATTCAATTCTTCATTAATATTTAGTTATGGTAGATTTGTGGCAAACGAAAGTATTTACTGCAATATTAATAAAACTACGATTATTTACTTCCTCCAGAAAGAAATCTTTATTGTTATTTCACAAAGATCTCTTTCTTTCTTCACTTATTTTTAATAGTCCAAATCTGCGTTATAACTCCAATCTCATCTTTTTGTTCTTGAATCCATCCATCAGAAAGAATGACAGGAGTGATGTTTATGCTTGGATTCGGTGGAGAATGGCACATCGAAGAGGTTAATAACCTCAAATATATCAGTGGATTTATTTTGGCCAATAGAAGAATCAATTACAAAGGATTTATGGAAGAAGTATGTTCTCGTTTAGGTATCAATCAAAGTTTTAATGAAATTAAAATTTATATGCCAAATCGAACAAAGTTTAGCAATTCGCCTTATTTATTGAAATATGATTATGATATTCGAATGATGATGCAGCAATGTAAGTCTCGCAAAAAGTCTCCTTTTTTTCTTGAAGTGGTTTTACAGCAAAATGAATTTCGAGATAATTATCAGCAATATTCACAATCAGATCGAGAGATTCATCAAGAGATTCATCAAGGGATTCAACAAAATCTATCAACTGAAGTTCATTTCATGGATAACATATATATACAACTAGAAAGTGTACCAGAAAGTGTACCAAAAAGTAATAGGATAAATATAGATGGTATTGAGAACGATATTGGTTGGAACCCTTTTTCTCAAGACTTGACACATGGTGAAAGAGGCCCAGAACCAATATGGGATACACCTGAAGGCTGTTATCAAACAAATGATTTACTAATAAATGATATTAACCTTCAAGAAGAAGATGAATATTGTGGTTGTGATGATGAGGGCGATAAAGATTATAATGGTATGAAAATGTGTGATGATGTTGTTGATGATGCAGGGGTTGGTACATCAGTGACAACACCTGAAAGTTTAGTTGACATTGCTTCAATACATCATAGTTGCAATCCATTTTTTGGTGGTCCAAAACCCTATAGAGATGTTGAAAATGAAGGAATTAAAGTTTATACTGTTGCACCATCAGATGACAAATTCAAAGTGACAAACCAATTTGCATATAAACAAGTTTTAAAAGATACATTATATAGAGATGCAATAGAAAATGGTTATCAATTTAAGGTCTTGAGCTCAAATAAGAAGATATGGGATATAAAGTGTTTACATCAACAATGCAAATGGAAAGCGGGAGGGGTCAAGTTAAGTAATAACAATATATTTGTGTTACATAAATTAGGAACACATACTTATCCTCGCGATATCATAAGACCTCACCACAGGCAAACAGGTAAAAGAACCCTTGGAAAAATCTTACAGACCTTATTTACTGCTGGTGATCATGTGTATAGGTCGAAAGAAATTATAACAGATATGACAGATAAGTTTCAAATTGATATATCTTATGCACAAGCTTGGCGTGTAAAGAATTGGGCGTTGAACGAGATTAGAGGTCATCCGAAGAGTCATTTAGATTATTATCGATATTTTGTTATACCCTTCAACAACGAAACCCTGATACTATTACACAAATTGAAACTAATTCGGATAATCGATTCCAATTTGTTTTCAAATCTTTAGGATGCACTATTAGAGCATTCCGTGAGTATTGTCGTCTTGTTATTTGTATTGATTTGAGGGGGGGTACACTTTTTATTACTGTGGGCAAGAATGAAAACAATCAAATTTATCCAATTGCTTTCAGAGTTGGCGGAAGGGAGGAAACGATGACTTGGACCTTGTTTCTTCGAGCATTACACAGATGTATCGGCGATCTCACAAATCTAGCAATCATCTCAGATAGGCACCATGCCATCACTCGTTCTATGAGAGAAGTGTTTCCGAATACGCATCATAACTGGTGTAACTATCATATAAAAGGAAATATGCGTGCTTGATGCAAGCAAACAAAACATATAAAGAGATTATTTTGGAGAATGACGAAGGCTTATCGAACAGAAGATTTTGAGGAAGCTTTGCATATGATTAAAGCTGAAAACCCCACTACAGCTGCTTATTTGGAAGGAATTGACTACGCATGGTGGGCTCATGCTCACTTTCCCGGTATCCGATATAACATTATGACCACAAATATTATTGAATCGTTTAATGCTTTGGCATGACATGCACGTAAATTGCCAATGGTGATGCTCATTGAATTCCTACGTTCGACCTTACAAAAATGGTTTTATACTCGTTGCAATATGACAAGTACAAACCATAATACATTTGTTACTCTTCGCAATATGACAGGTACAAACCATCAATTTAATTTTTTCTAATTTTTCAATGGTTATAATATCTTTCAGATACTTGCACTCATCCTCTGACTCTGTGGGTTAAAGAAAAGTTAGCCAATCATATTCGCAAATCAGCTAATATGATTGTCAAACCAATAACCATTTATAGATATGAATGCATAGTTTTCGGTAGACTTGTTGTTATAGTCAATCTTGCAACAAAAGAATGTAGTTGTAAAAAATTTCAACTATCACAAATAACATGCACACATGTTACGGCAATTGCCAGATTTCAAAACCTCTCAAATTGTTATCCTTAGGTAAATAAATATTACTCAACTGAATATTGGAAAGCTGTTTATTGTGAGGTTGTTGAACCTTTAGGTGATTCTTCCGAATAGGTGCAACTTGAAGATATTCGTATAGTTAATCCACCACAAATGCAACAGCGACATTCTGGTCGTCCCTCAGAACATAATAGAAGACCGTCAGAAGGAAAAGAAATACGTCAAGTTGAATGCAGCAGATGTCATCAAAAAGGGCACACACATTTAGTTTGTACAAATCCCTTAACTGAGGCTACAACATCTTTAGCAGGTATGAGTTTGTCAGGAAGAATATAAATTCAGATAATGTTGAATGGGTATATTAAACTGTTTTTGCGCATATGGTATATATGTTGAATATCTTGTGAATGATTGCAAATTCTGTTTCTTCAGCAGAAAATAAATCGCACCGTTTGACCTGTTATTTTTTTCCCTTTTCATTATTCTCATCCTGAAAATAATTCATTACTTTGTCAATAAAGATTAGGAATGCAAATTTAGCAAATTAATAGAATCATTTAAGCAATCATTTACACTATTACGTAAAAATTTCGATAGCATCGCCTCTGTAATTTCAACAATTTCCAACCTGTATATACCAAATCCCATCACTCCTTTGTTGATTTGTCGAAATAGCACAGAATACAATAAACTGGAGCTATGCTTCAAAGTCTCCATCTTTAAAAATCACCCGAAACAACATGTGTTAAACAATTTTTTCTATGCATGAGTAAGAGTATTTCTAATTTCTTTGACAGTTTCCACATGACCTTTAACTTTTAACTTCGCAAAAAAATAATGGCTGTCGTTATATCTCCTTTCCCTAGGACGTTCATTAACTCCAATTTCCTAAAAAGCCAGAAACATGTTCAAAAAATTAGGAAAATGTTAAATGGTTAAGGTAATACAACTAAAATAATCCAACAAATTGCAAACAAGTGAGAAAATATGTGAATGGGTATGAGAAAATGTTAAAGGGCGCATGGAAGTGTAAATGAGTATGGGAAAGTGTGAATGGGTGCGGGAAAGTGTGAAGAGGTGCGACAAAATGTTAAAGGGTGCGTGGAAGTGCATAGGGGTGCGGGAAAATGTTAAAGGGTGTTTGGGAGTGTGAAGGGGTGTGGGAAAATGTTAAGGGGTGCATAGAACTGCAAAGGGGTGTGACAAAATGTTAAAGGGTGCGCGGATGTGTAAAGGGGTACGGGAAAGTGTGCGGGAAAATGTTAAGGGGTGCGTGGAAGTGCAAAGGGATGCGGCAAAATGTTAAAGGGTGCGTGGATGTGTAAAGGGGTGCGGGAAAGTGTGAATAGGTGTGGGAAAGTGTGAAGAAGTGCGGGAAAATGTTAAGGGGTGCGTGGAAGTGCAAAAAGGTGCGGCAAAATGTTAAAGGGTGCGTGGATGTGTAAAGGGGTGCGGGAAAGTGTGAAGGTGTGCGTGAAAATGTTAAAGGGTGCGTGGAACTGCAAAAGGGTGCGGAAAGGTGTGAATAGGTGCAACAAAGTGTTAAGGGGTGCATAGATGAGTGAAGGGTGGGTGGAAGTGCTACTAAAAGGTGCGTGGAACTGCTAAGGGGTGTGTCGATACGCGAAAGGGTAAGGGAAAATATTATGGGGTGCATACGAAGGGGAGTGGCCAGAAAGGTGTCAATGGTAGTTTGAGTGCGTAAATGTGTTAACATCTCCTCCTCCAATAACGACGAACCAACACAATAAATCCGGCAAAATCACATATCCAAAACCAACACAGTCAAACTGATAAAATCAATCGCATCATATAAACTATAATCAACCAATTGACATATATACATCCAACGAAATGAAAATCTAATTCTCATCTAATGTGCCAAAGTCGAATCCATGTTAACAATAAATATGTACTTAAGACAACTCGAACGACATTGCCGTAGTTTTCCGACGACGGTTTCTTGACAGTAAATCGAGTGTGAGTAATTTTGGTTTCTACGAGTTGTCGATCTTCTTGGTTTGGTTGTCGTTTTGATTTATAATATGACAGTTATTACGAAAACTTAGGGATAATTTTCTCACTCAATGCACCATGCCACGCACCCTACAGTGAGTTGTCGCACAAGTCCATACACCTTTTCAGAAATTGTCGCACCTTTTCACGCACCCGCAATGCTTGTCATACCCTTTCAGCAAATCCACGCACCCGCCACACTTGCCGCACCCTTTCAGCAATTCTTGCACCCTTTTAGAAACTGTCGCACCCTTTTTGCAATTGTCGCACCTTCCACTCACCCTTCTGCACCTTTTCTGCAATTGTCGCACCCTTTCACACCCTTTCAGAAACTCCCACATCCTTTCCGTAATTGTCGTACTCTTTCAGTAATTCTCGCACCCTTTCAAAAACCCTTGCACCCTTTCAGAAGTTGTCATACCCTTTTTGTAATTGTCGCACCTTTAATGCACGCTTGTCGTACCCTTTCAGAAATTGTCGCACCTTTTCCACAATTGTCACACCTTCCATGCACCATTTCATTAATTGTCGCACCCTTCCACGCACCCGCAACGCTTGTTGCACCTTTTCAGCAATCCACGCACCCTGTAACACACCCGCCACGCTTGCTGCACCCTTTTAGCAATTCCCGCACCCTTTCAGAAACTGCTGCACCCTTTCTACAATTGTCGTACCTTCCATGCACCCTTTCAGCAATTGTCGCACCCTTTCCGCAATTGTCGCACCTTCCACGCACCCTTTCATTAATTGTCGCACCTTTCCACGCACCCGCAACTCTTGCCGCACCCTTTCAACAATTCTCGCACCCTTTCAGAAACTCTCGCACCCTTTCAGAAACTACCGCACCCTTTCCACAATTGCCACACCTTCCACACACCCTTCCACACCCTTTCAGCTATTCCCGCACCCTTTCCGCAATTGCCACACCCTTTCAAAAACTGTCGCACCCTTTCTGCAATTGTCGCACCTTTCACGCACCCTTTCAGCAATTGTCGCACCCTTCCATGCACCCGCAATGCTTGTCGCACCCTTTTAGAAAGTCCCGCACCCCTTTCCAAATTCCCGCACTCTTTTCCAGATTCTTGCACCCATACCCCTTTCCAAGGTTTTCGCACCCTTTCTCAAATTTGCGCACCTCTTAACGCACCCATTCCCTTCCCGCACCCCTTTCCAAATTCCCACATCTCTTCACGCAACTTGTTTGAGAAGAAAATGTACCATTTTAAGAAAAACATACCGTTTTCGATATATCCATTATTTTCGATATAAATGAATCAATTATTTTATAAAAAATTATTCTGTTTTTCAATTTATAAATTTTATTCATTACAGATATTTTAGAGAAAAACGTACCATTTTCAATATATAAGAATCAATAATTTTATAAAAAATTAATCTGTCTTTTAATTTATAAATTTTATTCATTACAAATAATTTAATCGTAATGTTTTTCGTTAAAGATAAGTAATTAATCGACGAAATGTTACGATAATGTTGAGAAATTAGATGAGGGATATTTTTGGAATGAAAAAAACAGTTTGCTTAAAAAAGTAAAACATAAATATTTTTACTGAAAAAGGTTTAGGAGGGAAAGTGGTTGTTTATTTTAATTAATATCCCTTATTTTGTTGACTCAAAATTTGGAGCTTTTAAAAAAGGATCTATTTGCAAATTCATTGAACTCCAAGGGTAAAAAAGTAAACCACCGAAACCGGGTGTTAATCTTAATCACTAATCAGGATCACAGCAGTCTTCACTAGAACACGCACTCTAAAAAAAGCCTCTTAAAATTCAAACCCTAACTCGCTTGGCTCCAGCAGTCTTCGGACATTCTCACGCTATCGAGGAGGAGACTCTCGAACTCAGAGAGAGACTACCGCGATGGACGCCATGAGGAAGCAACTCGACGTGTTGATGGGCGCTAATCGAAACGGCGACGTTCGAGAAGTCAATCGTAAGTACTACGATCGCGATGTTTGCCGTCTCTTTTTGGCCGGACTATGCCCCCACGAGCTCTTTCAATTGACGGTACTAAGTTTTGTTTTTTGTTTGTTTCGACTTTGAAACCCTAATTTTTTTTTTTTATCTGAGTTCCCTTTTTTTTGGTGAAAGAAAATGGATATGGGACCATGCCCGAAAGTTCATTCATTGCAGCTGAGAAAAGAGTATCCTTTTTGTAAAATCTCTGAATTCAATGTTAATTTGGCAACGAAAGATGAACTGTAGCCCGAAATTGTTTAGCTATATTGAGTTGTAAATGCTAGCATTTTTGCATGGTCGATGCACTGGTATTTGAACTATCTCATCACTCTTGTTAACTTATAAGTTTTTACTTTATTGAATTATTGAATTTCAATTTGTGTTAAGAGGTGTGCCTTGCTCTGAATTTGCTAATGAAATTCTTGTTCATCATATTTGTGAAGTTATGATTGGAGAATATTTTTTCATAATTCTGTTAGTGGCTATCAGCCTGAAGTATACTGAATCATACTTTTTGCAATTTTTAGTCTAGACTTTGAGTTAAAATTGTCCTTTTCCTTCTCCTAGAGGAATTAAGGTTGTTTTACATTGGATTTCTTGGGTTGTTAGGTTTATATTATAAGGTGCACACAACAAGGTGATTTTGGCATGGTTTAGGAAGATTGCTACCACAAAAAGTGTTCCTTTTAAGGTTAAGATATGGTTGCTTACTTTAGTTGGTGGAGCCTTATTATTGAGTGCTATTGGATGGGATGCTAGTTTTTGGGAAAATATTTCTGTGTTGCCTTCACCGTTTCCAGATATGAAGAAGCCAAGGCAAAGGGCACCGATAATTATGACAGAGAATTAGAAGATGCTATTGACAGACTTATTGTTGAGTGTGATAGGAAAATTGGTAGAGCTCTTAAGCGTCTTGAGGATGATGATGCAAAGGCTGCAATTGCAATATCAGTCTCTGAGGTGACCCAGGTGATGATTTAGTTGTTTCATGTATTTCCTTAACTCTTATCTGGTGACTATTTTCGTGGTAGGGAACTTGATTTTCTTTATTGACATTGCATTGCAGACACCAGAGGTGCTTGAGTTGTCAAAGCAAATTAAGGAGAAGTTGAAAGAAGCAGATCAATATGGTAACACATGTTTCTTATCTATGAATTTTTCTTTTCTGTTGAGTGTTTTAGAACTTGTTGGATTGTTTCAATTGAAGATAGCTCTAGGAATTGGCTCTTTCTCCATTTGCTTGTTGTTTTGTAATGTCTTGCTTACTTCTTGGTTAAAGTTCCCCATCTTTGTGTTTTGTGGATTACTGTACACTAGGTGGCAAAATTTTGCATTTACTTGCCACGTGAGGTGTGTTAAACCATGCATTAACAACGAAGATGACTTGGACAGGTGCTAACATCCTACATCAGGATTTAAATTAGCTGTAGGAAGTATCATGTGTAGCATGCAACCTTATGTAGATCTGTTGAATTAATCTTTCCAGTATTGCGACTTTGGCTGTGAGAATTTGTATGAATTGTATAATATATCGGTTGCCTTTAAACTTTGTTTATATATTTATTAATTGCTATGTATAGCAGAGACCTTCAATAAAATATGATTTTAATATATAAAAAAATAAATCTTATAATGGACCAAAACACACTGATTTGATTCTTTATTGCAGATTTTGAAGGCAAGACAGATTTTAAGATCCGAGCTTTGGAAGTGGTAGAAGAACTCAGAACAAAAAGAGCGGACAAACAGGTATGTAACAGCTTCTTGGGATAAATAATATTGGTTTTATCTCATCATGTTGTTTCCTATTCAATTGTAATGCCATATGATTTGGAGCCTGTAAAGATGTTTAAAGGTTTCATCTATATATTTATAGAACAATGTCTTGATGTTCATCCATGTGTGGTTTTGCTTATTTGACAGTCTATGCTGCTTTTGGATGCCTTCAACAAAGACAGAGCATCTTTGCCTCAACCCCTCCAAAACCCACCACCATTGGCACCCTTGCCTATACCTGCGCCTGATGCTCGTACACAAGAAATGATAAATGAGAAGCTGAAGAAGGCAGAAGATCTTGGTGAGTCACTCGTTCATTAATCATGGTTGATTGTTATGGGCATGGATTAATGCTGGGATTTTTTAAACTGCATTTTTACACTTCTAAGCATGGCTTACTATCAAATTTTTGCCAAATTCTTTACCTTTTAAAGGTAATTTAATGTACACATTCTTTTAACTTTTTGTTTTGATCAGTTAGCTTCTTTGTAACACTGCAGGGAGATCACTAATCTCCTATTATATTCGTAAACTGCCATCAGTGTGAAATTTTATATTTATATAACTCATGGTTGATATGAGCTACCATGGGTAGATAGGAGTGGCTAATATTTCGTATAATGCTTTTGAGAATTGATAGTGCTTGTTGGCATGCATGGCAGTTTCTTGGACGTAAGGCTGTATTCTATTAATAATTATTTTTGTCCATATAAAACTGAACTTTTTTTTTTTTATAGGCTGGACAACTTTGGTTTTTGTTGGAGACTCAAATAAAGAAGAGTCCCACATCTAATAAACTTAAGTAAAATGTGTGGTATATAAGTGTTGTAAATTGGACCTTAACACAAACTAATTGGTTTTGTGTAATATGAGTTTCAATAAGCCCAATATATATTTCCGACATGGTATCAGAGCACGAGCCAAACGGCGGGTTTAACAGCCTAAGTGTTCTTGGATATAAGTGACAATGCACTTAGCCAAAAATCAGCTGAGCCGAAAGGCAGGTCTAACAACCTAGGTGTTTGCACTTAAGCGGGGGTGTTAGAGACTCAAATAAATATGAGTCCCACATCTAATAAACAAGCCAATTGGTTTTGTGTGATATGGGTTTTATTCTTCATACTTGTAAGCTCAATATATATTTCCGACATGGTATGACATGGTATCTGAGCCACGAACCAAATGGCGGGTTTAACAACTTAAGTGTTTCTAGATACAAGTGACAATGCACCCAGCCAAAAAATCGGCTAAGCCGAAAGACAGGTTTAACAGTCTAGGTGTTTGCACTTAAGCGGGGGTGTTGGAGACTCAAATAAAGAAGAGTCCCACATCTAATAAACTTAAGTAAAATGTGTGGTATATAAGTGTTGTAAATTGGACCTTAACACAAGCCAATTGGTTTTGTGTAATATGAGTTTCAATCTTCACACTTGTATGCGCAATATATATTTCCGACAGTTTTGGTTATTGTGGATCGCTATTTATTTGCAGTTGTCTAACTACTTGTTCTTTGATCAGGTGAGCAAGGAATGGTAGATGAGGCACAAAAAGCTTTGGAAGAAGCTGAAGCACTTAAAAAGGTATTAATCTCCAAAATCTTGGTTGATTTTTAAGATTATTGGTCTATTTTTTCCTGTTTTGGTTCATATCAGTATTTATATCCATGTCTCAAAGTTTTTATGTGTATTTTTGTTTTTGTTTTTTTTCAGCTTCCTGCAAGACAGGAGCCTGTTCTAGATTCCACCAAGTACACTGCTGCGGACGTGCGCATTGTGAGTTCATTTTTTTTCATGATATTTGCATATCACTATTCTTGTTTCTTTTATTATATTTGGCATCTTACTACTGAAGTGAACAATTTAAATACAGAAATCAAGATAGCGTGATAATCTCTGAGGTGGACTAGTCTTAATTTTTCTTTAGTATGATGTTCAGCTAATTAGCACGATCTAAGGGGAGTTGGGTCACTTTAGTTTTTGCTGCTTTGTTCAATGAGCTGAGAATTTACAAGCAGTTAGATTAAATGTAATACAGTTTTTGATATTAAAAAAATATCACTAATATTTAAACTTCAATTCTAATTAATAATGTAATGTAATATTTTTTTTATCTATGTTTGTCTTTAATAAAAATTGATTATTTAATTCATTTTTTTAATAGTTTAATTGTGATTAGAACATTTTGTAATTCTGTTTGGTAATATATATATATATATATATATATATATATATATAGTCTAGTTCTAGTTCCATATACACTTAAGCTTCCCATAAGATACAAAAAGGTAAAATTTTATTATTGTTCTTGCATGCTAAACTGGTTAGTGACAAGACTCTAGTCAAATGTTGCATTTTTGCTTTCTGGATAATTAAGTTTGAGCTGCTACTTTACAAAAGGTGTTATGTGTTTGTTTGATTTTGCTATCTGTCATTTCTTACCATTATTAAATCCAATGATGTTTCAGACTGATCAGAAGCTACGTGTTTGTGACATTTGTGGAGCATTTTTGAGCGTTTATGACAGGTAAAAATATTGATCTTGTCTTTCCAAATCACTACTCTGTTATTTTAGCTTTTCTGAGGGCAAGAAAGAATCAGTATTTTGGGGTTTCAAGTGCTTCAGCTTTTGACCCGACTATTATACCTCCTTGTCACCAGCAGGCTTTTGGGCCCAGTTTTACGAGGATAACTTTTGCAGCTAAATAATGTGCGTCATTTTTCTGTTTTATATGCTTGTGATCATGCTATTGTTAGATAGAACTTTATGGGCAAACTTTGCCATAAAAGTGTCCTACTTGTTGAAAGTTTTCAATATATATAGTGAAACATATTGATTTTCCTTGTTACCTTCAGTGATCGTCGCTTAGCAGATCATTTTGGAGGGAAGCTTCATTTAGGTTATATGCAGATCCGTGATAAACTGGCAGAGCTTCAGGTAAGATGAATCTCACAATTTAAAAGTTTTTTGTGCTACCACTGTTATGTTAGTCCTGTTTGTTGCTAGTTTATGTTGCTTTATAATGGACAAAGTTCTTCTAGGACTTTTTGGGATTCTAAGCATGCTAAACATCCCTTGTAGGCCGTTTTAGCAAAGCCCTTTTATGTTTATGCTATGTGTATAGTGTTATGTTCCTTGTCTGAATGGACCATACTTTGTGTATTACATTTTTTTAATATCAGTTCTCTCTGTTATCATTTGGAAGCTGATGTAAGTTTTCACTTAATTTCTGATAATTAGATATTAAATGAGTTGAAGTTGTTATGGAGGAGTTAGTTGGCGAATTGGATTTCAACTTACCTGTTTTCAATCCATTGTTGGTTACTCCTTTTGTTGAGTTATTCTGAATTTGCATGCAAATTGGACATAATAAACAAAAGTCAAATTATTGTCAATGTGTTTAGTGGGATGTTTTATGTTTATGTGTCGTGTCTTTGGGATGTCCCTGAGCTGGTATTGTGAATATGTTGGTTCAGGTGCTGGTATAATGTATCAAATTCTTCTATAGACTCTCAGTTGGTATACCATCTGTGAGTTTTACTTATCTTGGAGAATGATTGCTTTTGTTTTTAATTTCTCTCCAGTTTCATAGTGTGGATGAGTCAATGTAGATGTGTCTTTGCTCGATACGTATTGAACTTGAAAGATGCATCACATATTTGGGTCTGACATGGATCAGAAATGTGCCTCATGCATCTTGATCATGAAAAAATAGTCAAGGCTGATTGAATGGTCTGGGGCATGCTTTTTTCTTGCCTTGGTTCCTCTCCATGATCTGGCTGCTGGCTTGATCCTCCATCAGTTAGGGTTCTAGTTCTGGTGTGTTTTGAAGGGGGTGCACTTTCAGATCATAATTGCTAGTAGGCTTTTTGTCAGGAGTATTCCAATGTGTTAAACCACAGTACTCTTCAAACTACTTCCACAATAAGTTCAATAGCTTTTCACTGTCTGGTTATGTGAATTTTTAAGAGTTTCTTGATTGTGTTTAAAGGATATTATCATAGTTCGGTTTCCAAAAAAGAAAAGGTTGATATCATAGCAAACGATTATTAAGCTGTATCTTATGTCATATAAATAGTTTTCAGTGGTACTTTATGGGTAATTATTTTGTCAGGAAGAGAGAAACAAGAGTCGCAAAGATCGATATGATGATAGAAGGTAATCTGGGGGAATTATTATAGTTTTTCCTTATTTATTTTCCTTAACCAGTCCTTAAAATGCTGTTTTTATTGTATAGATCAAAAGAACAAAGTAAAGATCATGACAGGGCAGCAAGCAAGGATCGTGAAAGGGAAATGGCTGTGAGTCGGGATCGTGATCGTGATCGTGATCGTGACCGAGGAGACAGCCGTGACCGGGTAAGGGATTATGACCGGAGTAGCCGAGATCACGATAGGTATTATGAACGAGACCGTGGATATGATCGAGAGCGTGACCGGGATTCAGATCGCCACCGCAGTTATGATTCAAGAAGTCGGCGAAGATCACGCTCTCGGTCAACAGAACGTTCAAGAGATTATGATCGTCGCAGGTGCTTGCTTCCTTTCATATCAGATTCTAACCAGATATTTGGCTTCTATCTTTCCGTGTAAATTTTTTGATCTGTTACATATAGGGAGCTAAACTAGAGGTTTCTGCTATATAATGGTAAAAGAAAAATGTTGGTTATGCACAAGAGTCGGACACCCAATTGGAGACATCACTGAAGCAATATTTTGATTCTTTTAGCATTTTCATATATTAAAGCAGAGAATAATTCTGGATAACTGCTACTATAAAATCTTCCTTGCCCTAAACCTTTGTCAAATGTCCTCCGTTCCCCATATCTATCCTTTTGTTTTCAGCCTTGTTTTTATGTTTTAAACACTAGCTTTTGGTGCAGTACTAAAAGTATTTAGCTCCATGTTTAATCTAAGGACAGGGTATCTTGCATATTGACTGACTAATTGAATTGATGCATTTATGTGAAATTTTAAGTGATTTTTCTGATATTAATTATTCTTTTGCTTATCGTTACCAGGCGACATGACCGGTACTAGGTGATCGTGCTTGAGCAGCAGATGGATATGGATCTGTGTTCTGGTCTAGGTCAGTGAACTTATGTAGGCAAAAGTATGATGATCTTTGTGTGATTTTTCTGATACTTTTAGTGAGTTTGACAGTTCTAATGTTATGGTGGACTAACAACTGCTTCGAAGATTTTGTTGAATTATGTTTGAGAGGTATGCATTTACAACTGTTTTACTATTACTTTATGTCTCAGAGTTTCCTTGAATTTTCGAAATATTATATTTCACTTTGGGAAATTTCAACTTTCCCATTATTTAACTGGTATGCTGGGGGTCCATCATCTCTTTGCGATTAAGTTGGATTAAACGTCTCATTTCTAGCTCTGCGGGTAAGATTAAATTCACAGAACTCTTTGAATCCCACTGAACAGAAGGCGTTTTAAGTTTATTGTGAACTTTGGAATGAGCTGGTAGTTACCAGGTTCCCTCTAGTTGCTTACTGTTGGCAGTGGTCTGTTTCCAACTTGTGAAGGCAAAAGTGTGATCTCTTCACTCTCGTGTAAGTAAATTAACTTTGAAAATGAAATATGAATTCATGCATTTTATGCTTGGGTAGAATCTCTTTGTGCAGCCGACAGGCCTTTTTGGTAGAATAAATTTTTTGGAAAAATGCTAGAATTCTTTTGATCTCATTAAGTGAGAGGAGAAAAAATTAAAAAAAACAAAAACAAAATGTTAAGTTGAAGGTCAGACTACGAAAAATATTAACGTTATGTCGTCATTGTTAACAGTCAATGAGGGTAGAGTAAGTTGTGAACGTGATGAGCTTTGTTTGGGATCTCATTTTTCTTAACGTTACTTAGTCATTGAACTTGGTATACTGCTCTAGTGGAATAAATATTGAATTGGATGAAATTAAGTTGTTAATGTGCTGGTTTTGGAAAGGTCTGCCCTTTGGATAGAAAGAATATAATTGTTTATTTCTATATAAATTGTTACTATTATCGATTACATGTTCTTTAAAACCAATAAGACTGTGATTACTATCGCAGAGTATTAATTTGTATACTAATGATGATATGTTATTATATGATTATGAGATTTCTATTTAATTTAAAAATAACATTTATATGAAACACATCATTATTAGTATATAAATGTTTATTCATTGTTTGTATATATTCTCTTACTCTTAAAAAATGATATCGATGACTGTTTAAAATGTTTTAATTTGAGTTTTGTTTTAAAAAGTCAGGCATTAAGATTATACTTGGATTAATAATGAATATTAATTTGTAGATGGTAGACGGCAGAGTGATCAAGGGATTGGATAGGATAGAAAATGTTTGTTTCAATTCAGGTGATGATTTGAGATGAAATTGGGTAGGCCTAGTGAAGACCGACCTTGGTAATTGTTTTGACCAAGCCTTTGAATTCAATTCAACTCACTTGTTTCATTCTTTATTCAAGAAGGAAATTGTTTTAGTTAGGAGTGGTATGGAATGAGTTGAGTTTGAGCAGAGCCATCTTAAGTTTAGCCTGAGCATAAAATGACTAATGCAAGATGAGCTTGTAGAAGTCAGAAAGTTGTCATAGAAAAAGAAAAATTGTTGGAGATGAAAAGTCTTTGAATAAGATAAATTTGTCAGTTGTGTTCCAGCCATTCAATTCGAGTTGAGTGGGCTTGGCGGGGTTTTGATTTGAAGATACCCCTAATTGAGCTTGAATCATTTACATTGGGTCATGCTACAATTTTATAAAGGGAAAAGGTTTTGGGATCGAAATTAATTTATAATTTAATTTGAACTCTATTTTATTCCTCGTCCCTAATTTTAATAGCTTTTAAGGTAATAATGGATACAATGTCAGATTAGTTGCCCTCTTTATATATCCTATGTACTTTTTGTTATAAGTATCATTTAGTAGAAGATGAGAGGAATCAATATCCAAGTGATACATTATTAAGATGAAGTAATATTACGTATATTTATTTTGAATATATAAAAGAGTATATATTTATATTTATTATTATTATATAATTGAATATTATTTTATCATTAATTCAAAATTATTCAATCATATGATAATATATATATTATTGTTTACTCATTTGTATATTTAAAGTGGGTATGAATAAGACAGGTGAGAAATACTTAAATTTAAAAAAAAACAAAAACACTTTACTTACTCAAAACATTATTTTTGTAATCATTATATAAACAATTATCGATTTTGTCGCACATTATCTTACGAAGATAAAATATTACATGTACAAAATAATGGATATCTATGAATATCTATAGGTATTAATAAAATGACATATCATCATTTGATATGGTAATTTAATTGATTATTTTCTTTAATTAAAAATTATTAATTATATAATAACATATGGATTTGTATATGCTTATTATTATGATAAAAAGAAAAATGAAAGGAAAACAAACAGCAAAATTTATAAATACTCAAAACATTTACGTAGAAATCCAAACACGGGAAAATCTACATTATAATATTTTAATCCAAACACGGTGCATTATAATAAATCACACCAATACTTGAATTGTCGTTAGAAATAAAATAATATTTTAATTATATAATAATAATATATTATTATCAATATTTGTATTTGTATTTATGCCCGTAATTAGTATATAAATTATTACTTGGACATTTGTAGTAAACAACATTAAATAAGCATAAGCTGCATAAAGCTAACGAGATTCTACATGGTATTGATATTAAATTTTACAGTGAATTGCATTAATTATTAAAAAAGATAAATAAAAGAGAAACAAAGATTTATCACAATCTGTTTATTATCCCCCTGCCAATTGAATGGTATCAACTCTTACTCGTTTCTTATAAACAATATTTATTACAGCCTCATCTATGATTTTCCTATATTAAACGGTATCAAAGCATAAACCCACTACATTTGTCCTGTGTCAGTCCGTCTCTCACTGATTTTCCTGTGGTTCCCAGTCATAATCAGAACTCGAATACACAACAACAATTCTGAATGAAGAAGGTCAATTTCATGACACATCTGTTCTTAACTATTATATTCCATTATACTGCAAGTTTTATATATAAACTGGGGAAATATAAGAAACTGTGTAGGAATAATTGGCTCTTTGCCGCCTTCATTAAATTGAAATAGAATATGATACCATAATTCTGTGATTACACAGAGCTCAATGGCTTTCACCATTCTTAAAGCTCAGGCAGTTTTTACACCCCATAATACAAATCGATCTCCGGAAGCAATGCCATGAACTTCTGGCTGAATTTCAACTGATGCCAATGAATTTCCGGAATGTCTTGACATATTCAAACCTCTTGCTCTGAGCTTCAGTTCGGGCGCTTGACGCCTTGAAGCTCTGATAAAGATTCTTATGGTGCTTTAAGAACTCGCTTTTATACATCCACTTGTCTATGAACATGTTATGCTCTTTCATGTAATCTATGACCTCCATCACTCTCTCAAAGTAACCACCTTGAAGAAAGTTAAGCAGCAGAATCTCGAGGAGATCACTGTTCAATGCTAAAGAGCCAGTTGCCATGTTCCTTTTAATGTCACCCCACAAGATTGTAATATCACGATACATTTCCAAAGAAGAGTATCCATAAGCTAAATAAGCAAATGTCTCTACTGTCGGTTGGATTTTCATTTCCTGCATTCTTCGGTATATCTTCAAAACATCGTCTATCATTTTGCCCTTGCAGAAAAAGAAGATAGAAGAATTGAGTTCATAAACCATACAAGGAACTGCCTTTTCCTTCTCCCTCATTTCTCGAACTAAAGACTGAGCTAGACGTGATCTACCTACTGATGGATTTGTGCTTGAGATGGCCCCTTCATCAGAAAAGTTTACAGCCAAACCAGCCGCCTTCATTTGGGTAGATAGTGCCTCTGCCTCCCTAAACATTTTTAACTTGTAATAAGCTCTTAGGAGTGATATGTATGTTGTAGAACCCATCGGATAACCAGCTGATTTCATGTCATCCAAGATGTCGTGAGCAGTCTCTGGCAAACCTATTTGAATAAAAGCACCAATCACATCGGAACACAGAGTAAATCCCTCCAATGAATTATTTTCCTTCTGAATGCTTAACAAGAGCTTTGAAAACTCACTAATCTTCCCATACTTCTTGTAACCATTAATGAGCTTGGCTAGAGCCCGGTTACTAAGGAGAAGTTTCCCATTTCTGAAGAGAACGAGCTCCTGGTGACCTTCTATTTTGAGGATGGAATCCTTCTCTAGTAGCTCAGGCATAATCTGTATCTTCAATCCATTCCTCAGGTTGGGAGAACCTATTGGAACAAGGCAAGGTTTTTGAAAGCCTTTCATAATTTTTTGATCCGGAAGAGAGTTTCGATATCTATTCATATCAAATACAAGCTCAGAAGCTGCATCGATATCATCAAACTTAAAATACAAACTCAAAAGACAATCATAAAACTGCCTGTAATGCTGCAGAAATGGAAATGATACTCTATCAATGTAGTCTTTGAATTTTTTCAGCTCATCCCTCTGACCATTCATTTTGTGAATCTGGGCAATAATAACAATTGTGTGAGCATCAGCAATGACCCCAGTCTGTGACATAAGTTCCATAATATGTTGGCCTTTAAGAGATGATCCAAATTTCACACAAGCATCCAACACAAGGTTAAAGATCATTGTATCAGGTTTGATCAACTTTGCATAATTACTTCTTTCAGCACTTAAAAGTAGGAAACAATCACACATCTGAATCAAGAGATTTGATGCAATACATGTCCCAATTTCAGTCTTCACCATATGCAGAAAAACCAACTGCAACACATTCATAGCTGGTAGATTTTTATTCTCCAAAATCAGTCTAAGAATCATCGAGGCAGGGATAGGCATCTGAGCTCTTGCCAGAGAGAGAGTCAGCTTTGCTAGGACGTCAAGCTGAAGCAAATTCGGTTTCTCTTTCAAGATTTTAAAAACCAAAACACAAGCTTTTTTTAACCACTGTGACTCAGATGAGTAAGACAACTCGGCAACAAACTTATTAACAAGTGAATTCTCAGGAAAACCATGCAATCTCTTTAAGTTATCAAAAGTTTCCCAAGCTTCATCAACTTTATGACTCTTCAGTGTTAATTCAAGTTTTCTCAGTAAAACTTCTCGAGATGTACCTTCCCAACATAATTTTTCAGGCACAACACTACCAGCGCAAAAGCATCGGGCACTCCAAACATATTTACACAATCCAGTCAATGCTAGAGACCTTCCACACCCATTGTTAACAAGCACCAGTTTCGTCGAAATTAATCCCAGAGAACAACTCATCAGAAACCAGGATTGCACCAATCTCTTTCTTGCCAATGTTAATGCCATTGAGACACACCATCATTACATCAAAACCACGAGTCCCACTAACCCCATTCCCAAAACCTAAAATCAACAAAGAATTCACGTTATTTCAATTAATTTCTAGCTTTTCAAGACCAAAAAAGGAACCCAGAAGCTTATCTTCCATAACTGTATCAAACAAACTTACCCAGAACTAAAATTATGAAAGTTCAAACTGCAAAGAATCTGTTAAAAAGAAAATATAATCTGAATAATTTTATATGAATAATTAACAGGATATATTCTTAAAAAATATAGCGATAATGAATAAAATGAAAAATTAAATCCGATAAAATGCTATATTTTATCACATGATTTGTAATGACAATAATAATAACAAGGACGAAAATTTTTTGTTCCAGACACAGTTAAAAAAAAAAAACTAAATAAAGCTTCAATGATTGAAAAGAACTTGCAAAATTTTAGAAAATAAACCAATTTTCATCCATTTTTTGTTTGTGAATTCGAAAAATGAAAATAAAGGAAAATAAATAAAAACCTGTTGAAGTTTGAAAAAACTGCCGGGAAACTTGCCGGCGTCAAGGCTGAGTTTGTGGCGGATTTTTTCGCAGTAGAGCAGTTCTAACTTTTGTATACGGCACACAGCATAAAGCGATGGCTAATCTTTACGTGCGTGACAGAGTGGTGTACGGAATCCTTGGTTACTCGGGCGGCGGCCCACCGCCCTGCTCGGCGAATGTCAATTATTACAGAAGCGGAAAGCTGGGCGCGATTTCTTCAGTGCGAGTTTAGTTCAGTTCAGTTCCTCTGTGCAGCGATCTTAAAATTTTTGTTTGGTCAAAACCTGTTTCCCCCTGAACTTTGATGAAATCACTTTCTACCCTCTTAATTTCCCATCGTCGTCCGTCTTACCCATTTTACAATTACCAATATGTCTTTACCAATATTACAATTTATAACTTAAATCCTTGAAAACTAAAAACCAAATCAACTTGACACGTAAACCCTTGAAAAAAAAAAAAACAATTCGTAGAGCAAAAGTGAATGAAACGGCCATGGGCAAAAAGGAGATTGTCTTTGACGAAAATTAAAGAATTGCAACAAAGTTAGAGAACACAATTATAACTAGAAGAGAGAGACAAGACACAATCACCGATTAGTTTAAAAGGTGGATTGCTAGAACTGACAACAAGAAGAGGTAAAAGGTATACGTTATATGAATGATTACAAATGTCTAATTAGATCAATCTAATTTATTGATTAATTGAACCTTAAACTTCAATCAAGATCCGACTTAACTTAGAATTAACCTAATTAAATTTTAAACATTGATCCAAACTAAACTAACCACCTTGATTAAGCCAATTTGATACTAAACAACATATTATCATAAAATATGAAAGATAAACTAAAATTGAATTCCTTCAATATTGTTATTACATTTGAGTGATCAAAATTTTTTACAAATCAAAGCTTTTCACATATTCCATAAACCCTAATTAGACCCGCTTCACCCACTTGTACCTCTCATTCCAAAAAACTTCAATAAACACTGAAAAAAGTACAACCTCCTCTGGCAAAAATCACCATTGCTATGAAAGCACTTCCTAACAAATCACAAAATCCTAATAGACTTGCTTCAACAACTTGTACAAATCTCTCATAAAGGTCAAAAACACCCCAAACGTATAACCTAAAGTTGCCTCCTAGTAGCATCCGCTACAAAGGGCAAATACGGAGCTTTACCCAACATAGAAAAAATCAACCTATAAACAAGACAAAAACAACTAAAAACAAACATAGCATTGTGGCCCCAAATCATCAACTTGAACCCGATTTCGACCTGACCCAGATTGAATATTTGGGTCAAGAGCAACGACACAACTAGGAGGACGTCCAAAGTGAGGGTATGCATTGCATTGAACCTCACATAGTAACTGAAACTAGGGTTTCTAACGATGCCCAAATAGAGTGCAAAGAAGGCGACAAAGTTGGCATACGGGACGGCCTGGTAGAGGCCCAACAAGGGGATAAATAGGTCAAAAAGCAGGCCCAACTGTGAGTACTGCATCAAGAGGTAATGATCGTACTGGAGGGAGTTGAAAAAGGGAAAGTGTAGGTGACAACAGAGATAAGGCATTCTGGTGCTGCGGTTGTGGAAGAGGAAGGGGGATTGTTTTTGTAGGACATTTGTGGGGCAGCAGGTTTGGGCCCATCTTTTTGGGCAGGAAAGATCTAGGTCGTTGATAAGTGCAGGGTAAAACTGGAAATGAAGGGTTTGGGGGAAGAATGGAGCGAGGAGAAAGAAAGAGATGCCATGGTAAGATGGAAGTGAGATGGATATTGTGGGTTTAAGGTTGAGAGAACTTGGGGTTTTTCCGATTTTAGAGGGTATCATGATGATTAATGGTTTGCAATAGGGTTGGATTCTCACCCTTAAAACGAGTTTTGCTTGAATAAACCTGAAACAAGTCGGTTAGAAATAACCACAAGTCTAAGCAAAAACCAGAAAACGAACACGAGTTCAAACCTGAATAGGGTAATACTCAGCTTGCTCAACTCAGCGAGCCAAGTTGGGCTTGCTTAACTTAAAGCATAGGCTGCCAGCCTCCTCCTACATAAAAATGTCACCCTTTGGGGAGCAACTGACTAAACTATGCCCAAAAAAAAAAAAACCTCGATTCTTTTGCTTTTCTTCTTGTGTGTAAGGGTGCCGTTTCTCTAGAAGTTCTGTTATCGTTTAGACTCTCTCTGACTCTTCTATTCTCTCACAATTCAAACGTTATTCAATCAGCATGACTTCAATGCCATTAAGCCCCGCAACTTCAATGCAGTTCTAATATTTTTCTCCGTATTCTGTTTTCTCCACTACACAGCAACTTTTGGCTTTCTTCTTTGTCATTTCTCTGGTGGTTCTCCACTCCAGCAAGATAACTCGGTGACGTGAACAAGGTAACTTTTTTGTAAGTCAAATTTCTCATCTTTAATTTTTCACTATTCATCTTATGGGTTGTTCAAATTTCTCATAAACTTGTTGAACTATGCACCTTACTTGACACTTGATGATATGCAAATTATGAGCTAAGGTGTGTTACCCTTCTTTTAATGAATTACATGATGTAGGCATCAAACTTCATATGACTTGCTCTATTGAAGTTATAATTTGCATCAGTGAAAAGGTTCCTTCAACCAATATTATGATCGAAATTGATAGGATTATTAGATCTAAATTAATTTGGGAAAAAAAAACATAGCTGTAAATTTAAGAGCCTTTTTTTCTTTCACATAAATTAGGTAATGTTGATTATGTTATTGAAAATAACAATAGAATAGAGTAGAAAATGCTGAAGTCTAAATCTACTACCTAAAACATGTATTCGGGTGCTCTCTTGAAAGTAGATAGTTCTAATTTGTTGTGTTATCTGATAATAGAAAAACAATGACGATTTCTTAAATTCCAAACTAATAACTTGCAAAGTAACAAGCCTTAAAATATATAAACATGATTATTGATAATGGACAATAACAGTGTCTTTAATTAAGTGATCTTTTCTTTACAATTTAAACCAAAGTTTGGCTTTGAACTTTTCCATTGACATAATTAACATTTTTAATGTTATAAACTATTAACATAGGTGGGGAAATGTGATTTGAGTGTAATAAACTAATCATTCATGAATTATGTATGCTTTGAATATAGATACTCCAAAGAAATATTTGGGGATAACAAAAATGCTAGAGTTATTGCTTTTATATTTTGCAAGTGTGATGAATAGAATAAACTGGCTATAGTTTGTGAAAATACTTGTTGAGGTTTGACTGAAACCATGACATATTATAAGTATGCAGGGTTGATTGAGGTTTGACAAGAGGCATGGAAGTTCGAAAACCATGACATGGAATATGGTTGATTCAGGTTTGACAAGAGGCAACTTCATTGTGGCCATTTGTTCATGTTTAAGTAATCTGTAAATATGTTAAAATTATGCAATTAATGTGTAATGTAAACTACTTTATTTTGTATTCATGTCTTTCGAATCAAATATTGAGGAGAAATCTAAAATTTATGATGAATGATGATCACAGGATGCAATATATATTTTAGATTAATAATATGCTTTACATATGTATATTAACTTTTAAATTTGATATTCTTATTTGTATATATGTAGTATATATTTTTCATAAAGAGTATTAAGAATAATCCTGAATTTGACACGAGCCTGAAATGTAAGCCCGAACCTGAGCCTGAAACACGAGTCTAAAGTCGAGCTTAGCAAACCCGAGTTAGGTGCGACCGAACACGAACACTTAAATTATAAAGCAAGCTAAACGCAAATATGTGTTTCAACGAGCTTGACAAGCCTGAACTGAGCCAAAAATAAGCCAAACCTTATTCGAGTTCGATTTGGCTTGTACCCATCCCTAGTCTGTAGGGAGTCAAATTAAACTTGAGGAGTTTTTTGGATCTTTTTGTATTGTATAATAATTGCAGGCAGAAAGTTTGGGTTAAAATTAAAAAGAATGATAAATTTTTTATCAAATACGACCCACATGTTTACCAACGACAAGGTCACCCATTGATTGGGGAATTATAACATTTAGTCTACTGTGTATGGTATCATTTATGGAAGATCTAATTTTTTTATAAAATAATATTATATGTATTTCTTTTTTAGTGCATAATTAAATATACAGTTAATATATCATTATATAATTTTATTTTATTTTATTTTTAATTCAAAGTTACTTAATTACACATCAATACTTCAAATAAATATTCAAAAGTGTATATATACATAATTTTACTGTTTTTTTATCATGTATCACATACAGTATCATAATAAAAAAATAATAATAAAATAATAAAAAATTTTAATTACTACATCATCATCTTGAAAATATCACGAACACCCCCCTCTCAAATTCTAAAATATTTAGATACACCTCTACTATATCATTAATTTTCTGAAAGGTATATCGATTTACATCAATAATATGTATCATATCATAAAATGCATATCATATTATAGAATACTTATCATATTATGGAATACTCCCACCATGTCAACAATTTTCGATGCATTTTAAAGTATATATCATTTTCTACCCATAATATATCACATTGTAGGATAACATATCGAAATATACTAATAACCATGATTATGACCTTGTGTGCTTGTTAGTACAATATGTGGAGTAGAATAATCTGTGCGATTAAATACTAATGATAATATGTCACTATAATAAAAATACAATATATAATAATGTAATTTAATGATTTTAAATTAAAAATAAAATACTTCCCACTATACATATCATTTATACTCAAATTAGCATTCCTTATAAATACCTTAATATTACTCAATCTACTAAACAGAATCCATGAAACCACACAAGCACACGAATAAATGCATTGAAACATGACAATATTTATAGCTTCTTTTATCACCAAAATCATTTAACAAGATCAAAAAAGTGAAAATACAAAGACATTGCCAAATTCTTCCATTTATATGCACATGCTATGAGAACAAATAACAACAGACAATACTGATTTCTAGTGACTCTTTTATAGCCAGAACTAGGCCCAGCCAATTTTACCCCATTGAAACCTCATCCCTATTTACATTACCTTATAATGTTTCCTCTTCGTTTAGCAAAATTGTAGTACTTTTAGCCGGCAAGGATAGAACTTTGGGCCAAAAGGTCTGTACAACAAAGCAAACAAGCACACACATAGGAAGCATATAACTGCTGCCAAAGTGACTCCAGCAGTCTGTTTAGGTAATCCACAGGATCATGAATAATTCCTCAGCCTTCGACATCTACAAAACCGCATTTAGTTTGTCTCCCAATCGACCTTCAGACCCAAGACTCATGTTATTATCCTGAAATTGCAAAATGACAAATTTCAGCACCACTTAAGAGGGACCAGATCAAAGTCAACAGGAGAGATCAACGGCAATCATCAATCAATAATAGAGGTTGCCAACATTTCTCACACAATTATCATATCACCAAATCAAATTCCAAAACCAAAATAAAAGTGGAAACGTTAAACAAAAATCCTAGAAACAAATACATGTGAAAACCACAAATACTTTGAATCTGAATTTGTTAACAAGTTTTATTGAGTTCCACCACTATTCCTTGAATCCTTGAAACATGATACTAGAGATCCTAGAAACTCATAAGAACATCAACATATTGCAACGTAGAACTTCAAATACATTCCTCTGTTTAAACAAGCAATGTTTTCATAATCAAATATAATCTACATATCAACACAATAAACTAATGAAATCACTATTATTATCATATATCCTAGTTCATAACAACCTCAAAAAACAAATTGAAGAAGGCAAACTTAGTGATAACATATACTCCGTCACATCCCAGTTAATTTTAAGACACCAAAGCACAGGCCACAACTTTGAAATAATGAAGCAATTTAAAATTAAAAAACACAACGCAAAACTCTACATGCTTCTGGGCACCAATACCACTAGGTATTGATACATGACAAGCCTCACAATTGGATTTACCAGTCTTCCATTCTATGCTACAATTCAACGTTTTGCATTCCAAATTTCATGTTTTCTTTCCAGTACTCCATATTTCCCCATAAACCCCATACATCTATTATGCTCCCTGAACGAGACATCATATACAATACACATAATCTCAGCCTTGATATGCTTTGTGAAATAAAATCCTCATCACCAACACTAATCAGAGCCTAATATAATATATTCATCACAATTCTGTGTCTATGTGCAATTATTTATCACAATCCTAAGTTCTATGCTATAATTCACATTTTCAGATTAAACTTTTCAAGATTTTTAAAGTCTAATGTATTTTAACATTTCTAGTTTTTCAGTATCGATATATTTCCCTACAAACCTCTACACCTATCTATCATGCCTCCCATGAAATCACATACAATGAACACAATGTGGGTCTGAAAACCCTAATTGTCAAATAAAATCCTCATCACTTAACAATTTAATAAAAAAAAACACCTAACATTGCATATTCATCTGAATTTCATGCAATTAACCAACATCCTACCAACCCATTTCCGTAAAAACAGAATTACAAAACTCTAAATGTGAAATAAAATCCTCAATACTCACACCAATCAAGCCCTAAATTTCAATCCACCACAAAATTTCATGCGATTGACCCACATTACATCAACCCATTTCAACAAATCACAAAACTTCAGACTCACCAACCTTAGCACCGTGATCATTATCATCATCGTGATGATCATCAGGATCAACGGCCGTACAATCACGCGGATTCTCAAACAACGAAAGCGAGAACTGCTTGTGAACAACCCCAACATCGAAGTAAATTAACCCAGAGCTCGGGACATCGACACGTATCCCCTTGACGGGGAACCACAAAAACAGTTCTTGCTGCATCACACCTGATAATTCTCCGATCTTCCCAACACTCAACTGCCCCGACACATTAAAATCGTAGTGGAGTTGATTCTCGAACTTGGCGTGACAGGGCTGAGTCAAGTTGATTTGAAAGAAGCCCGAAGCAGGGTCCACGTAATAATCAGTGATGCCCTTGGGGAAAAGGCCCATAGGAAGACCGTTGGATTTCAGGCGGTCGTATATGGATGGTTCCGATGCGTCGAGCTTGATGATGAGAAAAGTGAGGGCGATTGAGAGGAGAATTAGAAATGAATTTTGGTGATTCATGGTGGGCTTCAGGATCAGGAAAAGGGTTTTGATTGGAATTGGAGGGGACGGATGGGAGAGGAAGCCGGTTACCTATTAGGTGTGGCATCATGATCAATGCTGGAATTAAAAAGGCCATTTCTAGCGGTGGATTCAGTTAGAGCCTAGTTGAGTTAGTTTGGGTCAACCCTTAATATCCAATTTAAGTTAGCCAACCCCCTTTCGGTAATTTTTTAAAATCAAAGCATCTACTTATAAATAAATACCTATTAAAAATTTTAGTTACAATTAAAAGTAAAAATATTATTTATTAAAATTATTTTTAAAAAGTAAAATTTCACCATATATTCCTTTTTAAGTTTGAAAAATTAATAATTTTCTCTCCTAAAATTTGAAAAATGAGTATTTTCTCTTAGAGTTTTAAAATCATTATCGGAAACAATAAACTTCATCATCTTTGATTCTGTTTTCTCGCCCTCCCGACTTATTTTTCCCTGTTGATCAAATCCCTCCCTCTAAAAAAGATGGAATCGTCTTCATTGGAGTGTCATTGTTTGAGGTCTCAGACGAAGACAATTTTGTCTTTGTCTGAGATCTCAAACGAAGACAATTTCATTTTTGTTGAGGGTAATCTTCTTCGTCAGAGGGAGGGGTTTGATTAGCAACGAGAGAGAGAAAACGTGGTTGAAGACAACAAATTTCGTTATCTCCAATGACAGTTTCAAAACCCTATAAGAGAAATTGTCACTTTTCAAATTTTTGGTGAAGAGAAATTGTTAGTTTTTTAAATCTAGAAAGATAATATGATAAAATTTTAATTTTTTAAATATTTTTAGTAAATAATAGTTTTACATTTAACCCTAAATTTTTAAAAAATTAAAATCGAAAAATGTGGTATAGTAATTTTAAACTATGTTTAACTGTACATGAATTACTAATGAATTGCACCAAGTTAGTATTTCTTAATGAATGAATTTTAAAGTGAATCATACATGCAAAGGTTACACTTACTTTGACCCAAGGGTTAACAAAACTAATAAAACATTAGAATTTTTAAAATGAAAGTCTAAGTTCGAGTCTCTATCACACCAGTAAAACTTTGACTTATTTAGTACAATAATTATAGATTCAATCACTATATCTCAAATTTACTCATCCAATAAATATGGGCAAATCCCCGATTTCTTTTTTAGAAAAAAGTTATACTTTAAATCATCTTCAATAATTTATCAATATCTTTATATGGCAACAATTAATCAATATAAAAGATTTTATAAAATATCGATTCAATATTTTTTAATTAAAAATAACTTGAAAAACAATTATTAAAATTTGTATTAATATTCTAACATACTTCCAGAGGCTACAAAACTCTTCCCCCTCTTGCATTATCTATCCTTTTTAATTAAACTCTACCTCCAATTGGATCCTTTCCAACTATTTACATCAACACAAAAAAACCCTCATTGCCTTTCTCTTTGTTAGGGCTGGACTCGGGTCGATCCCGAAACGAACCAGTCTTAACAGAGCTCAGTCGAGCTCGAGCTCGAACTCGAACTCGAGCCACCTATATATGAACCGAGCCGAGCTTGAGTTCGGCTCGGCTCGAATCCAGCCCTACTCTTTGTTACCCAAACCACAGACCTTTCCCTATTCTGATTTCTTGCTCTCTTTCCAGAATTTTCGGTTTTCAAAAGCACTTTTGAAAATAAAAAACATTTCTCGTTAAAGAAAGTTTTGTTGAGTTGTAGATTTATCATTATCTATTATATATTCTGCTTTAAATTACGGTTTATAATATCAGGTCCATGCATTGGGATCCTATAATGAGAAGTGAAGGAAAATATTTTCTCGCCAACCAAACATACGTTTGTATCATATTTCAGTTGAATGAATTACAATATGATTTTCTCTTAATCAGTACTTATTCATGAAATGTATTTTCAATTTTGCTTGATTGAGCATTTTCCTTGCTCAATTTCATGTATTTCTCAGAAAAAAAAAAAAAATTGGTGTTGATTCTTAAAATTTTTAATTATAAAATTTGCGGAAACCCATGGGGAAGTCATATAGACCTTGCTCATTAAAATGATGTAGCTGCGTATACTACAATCTATAGACTCTAAAGAAGAGTATGCAGATTCTCTAGCCACTAACTGTACTACCTAAGAACCTGTATGAATTGTTATCAATCCGCCTTACTTTCATCACTGTCATGGTCATACTGACACCCTTCCTATCCCACTGTCTGGAGCTGCAAAAAATCCATGCAATGCCCACTCTAACTACCCAGATTAATCAGATTCTTCTTCAATTCTGGAACATGTTGAACATTTTCAAATGTTTTTTTACCATGCGATCTAACATGATTATCTCCCAGAATAACATTATCAGCATCACACAATTTGTAACTATGGAATAACTCTCCATGTGCAGTATATAGTGGAGAGCAAGTTGAATCTAAAATCTAGTTGTTGACTGGAGATTTGATCACTATCTTTGAACCACCAAAAATTTTTCATTTGAGGTCTCTAATGTAATACCAGCAGAACTAGAAGCAATGTTTTTATGCTTATCAATATTCTGACTCTGCAATAATGGACAATTCTTCTTCCACTGTCCCTTTTGATGACACTTATAACATTCTCCCTTCTTCACCTTTGACTTTGTTTTTCCTTTAGAGTTTCCACCTCCTTGTCCTTTATCTCTTCCTCTAATCCTGCCACATTCTGAACTTGCTAACAAACTCTCTCCCTGAGAGTTCTTGTTTCTAACTTCTGCAATATTTGGTGGGATCTCAAAGCTGAAAAAACTTCTTTATAGTCTAGTGTTTCCTTTCCAAACATCAATTAGATAGCTTATAAGCATAATGACCTTGTCCTCGTCATCCAATTTAACATCCATACAGAATAGATCACTGACGTCTTGATTGAACTGAGCTATGTATTCTCCTAGGTCTCTACCTTCTTCCATTTTAAACTTGGACAAGTTGCGTTTTATGAACAACTTTTTAGTGACATTCTTGGACACGAACAAGATCTACAATTTCAACCATAAACCGTATGGTCTTCTCATTGACCACATCATAAATTATTGAATATGTCAGACACCCTCAGATAGTACCGAAGACAACAACTCCTATGTCCTACTATTCTTCCCCATCTATGTTGGTTGGCTTCGTACCTCTCATTGTCTTGTGTACCCTATTCTATGTTAATATGTCTGAAACCCTCAACTACTCAATTCACTCAACTTTGCCTAGCTTTGGGCCCAATTGTTGTGAAATTTCTGCCCTCAGAGAAACTTTAATTGAATGCTACTATAATTAAGAAAAAACTTATGTCAAAAGATCAATCAATCAATCACTCAAAGAAATAAAAAATTTACATTGTTCGACAACGTGCCTACATCAACAGTCATCATTCTTTTATTAATCTCTTAAAAAAATCTAAATTAATTACACTACTTGCATTGTAAAATTTAGGGTTTCTTTTATATAAGGAACCTAAAATGCAATTTTACCTTGACTAAAACTTTTCAGTCTTGTCTAACAAAACGGGCATTCCAAATGATGGAACACTCGTTCCAAGCTTTTCATTTTGCTCGTTCTGTATGGAATGAGCTCGTTCCCTTTCTTTTTTTGCTTCCTGTATTGGGTTTAAGTTCATCCATGATGGGTCGATCTGATCCAGTTTAATTTAATTGTCAAAGACAGTTATTAATAGAGAGTTGAAGGGCAGTTAAACACTTATAAATTATCCAAAAACTGTCTCCTCCCAAGAATATAACAATATGCATTTTTTTTTTGGTTTACATAAGAGGTTTTACTCTTCCTCTTCTTCAAAAACACATAAACAAAACCAAAAACATAGAGATTAAGTCTCCCAAAGAAAAACAGTACATGTGGAAATAGCTTTTTAGAAACGACTAACGTCAACACCTTGTAACGTGTTGGAATGGGCTTCATCACAAATTTGAATTCGGGTATGCCCAATTTAACGTTTACTATAATTCACAGAATTCAATTTGGCATGTTTAATTGTTTCTAACATCCTGTAAATCTTTGTGTTTGCAAGAATCTTGTTCTCCGTGGAACGACTAAAACATTTTTTGAATAGGCCACAACAAATTTTCTGTAGTGATTATTCTGCACTATACATGCCTAGAATGGACTTCCATAATTGGAAGAATCCTGTTTTGATTCTGTCATATGGTACACTCGTTCCCTTTTGATGGAATACATATTTTGTACATCCCAGAAGTTTAAGTTGATGTATTTTTCAATACAAGCCATCTTTACCTATTAACAGACTTGCAATGTTGTTAATGTCATTCTCCTCTTCTTTCTGTTCTTCAACCCAAGCGTAAGACGAGGAATTACTTGACTGAGCTGACTATAACCACAGCCAAGCTTTTAATTTTGAAATAGGGAATTTATCAATTTTTTTTAGAAGTAATTAACCTCCTAAACAAGAAAGAGAAACAAAAAGAAAGAAAGATGGAATTTTAGTGTAAAGAAATGCAATGATAACCTTAAGTTGAATACAAAATACAAAATGACTTCTACATAAATACAAAATTGAAGGCAACAATTGGATCATATCACCAAAATATGGCTTTTACTGTTTCGCTGTCCGGGTAGCCTTGTTCTGCTTAGTAGAATTTGTAGTTCTGAAACAAAGCAACAATGAATAAAAAATAAAAACTTGATCATTTGAAACTTGGAAAATATCATCGATCTCTCATAAGATATCGTCTTTAAAAATAGGCAAGAATTTTCATCAAGAGGGTTTAGGTTTTTATTGGGTTTGAGTCTACACATGATAGATCGATCTGATCCCGATACATAAACTGCCAAAGGACAGTTAGAAAGCAGTTGAGAGGGCAGTTAAACACTTAACAAATATGTCCAAAAACTGACTCCCCATATGATTACACCATTTTTTTGTTCTTTGTCTGTCCTACTTATACAAACTCAAAAAACACATAACAGAATATAGTCTCCCAAAAAACACTATATCAGAATGGCAGTACATGGAGCAAACTGTGTTGTTAAATTGACTCACGTCAATTTCTCGTTTTGACAAACGAATAGAATTCGGGCACACAAAATTTATGTTTACAAAATTCAATTTACAGAGTGGCATACTGCAGTGGTATTGATTTTAGTTAATCAGTGGATAAGAAATGGTTCAAAAACAATGTTTGAGCACTCACAGTTGGTTGGTGGTACTTGGCCGTGGGCATACCCAGCTTTATGCTTCTCATGTGGTTACTTTGCATATGATCAGTGGGATATGCTGCACTACCGGTTATACAGTGGATTGATTCCTTCCATCCTTGTGCATCATCTGTTGCTATTGGTTTGCTTCACTCTTGCTTTATACCGAAATATTACTATCAACTACCTTATTCTTACTCTCATTTGTGAGGTGTGTTTCAGTGTCTTCCCGAAGTTGTTTCCATCTGCAGTATTATCTTTGTGCTTGTTTAAATCCTACTTTTTGTTCTTGCATTAGCTGCCAGTTATGTATTACACTGATGATGAACTCATTATGTCTATACAGCTACATCCCATATTTTTACATGTGAGGAAAGTAAGACAGATGGCTGGGATTCGTGATGCCAAGAGTAGAATTGTTAGAGTGGAGTGGATTCTCAATTGGACCATGTTTGTTCTTGCGAGGTTTGCATCTCATGTTCTGATCACTGTCAAGCTGATTAAAGATGCTTCCAAGTTTGAAAAGGGCATTGAGTTGCCACTTGCTTTGTTTGGGATGTTTGGCATGAACTTGCTTAATTTTTTCCTTGCCATTGATCTCTTCAAGGCATTCAGGAAGAGAAAACACCAGCACAGATGAATAATCATCATGCTGATTGACTGATACAATGAAGGCCCCAAAAAAGAGTTAGTAATTGTATCATAGATATTCCATTTCTTTCATTGTTTTTGTAAAGGAAGAACACTTCAGCTTATGGTGAAAGGAATAGTGCTCTGTATAATAACAAGAAGTCATTACCCATGAATATATTGATTTATTTCAGACAATTTAGTTTATACAGATGGCGAAAAATATATTGCAAAACCTGTCTTGACAACAAAATTGTGTTACTTAAGCTCACACCTCTTATTGCTAGCTTTTGGCCTTCATTACATACCAAATTATCTTTTATATTTTAGCAGGCAGTTGCTATCTAAGATGACTGGAGGATGCAACGGCCCTCTGCTTAGTAAATTGAAAATGTAACGAGTGCTGTCTATCCTGTAATGATAACCAATTCTAACGATCAGGGTGGATTCATTGTTTAGTCCATACTAATAGAAATGGCCTGCAAGGAGTTGTTTGAGAGTGACCATGGAGGAGTTTAAGTTTTGCACATAAGAAGATATAGATTTAAATCTCTTATAGGGTAGGGTATTTTAAAATTAAAATTTTCATTTATTTAAAATAGTGATTAGAAAACTAATTATTATATCTGAAATTTGATTTGTTCAATGTGAGTGTGTGTGTATATATATAGAGTAATGCTATATGTACCTATTTTTGGTACACAACTCATGTACACAATGATGTGTTATTACGTAATTAGGTAATTTTAAAACATATGTCATCATATGATAAAGAAACATCCAATCACATCATAACACCTTATCTGTATATATAAATTGTGTATAAAAAATGGGTACACATAGTTTTATTGATATATATATATGGCCAAAAAGGTTTTTCGGATAGGTTTTGTTAATACATCAAAAATAAATTATTTAAAATATTATTGGATATAAGTTATTACTCTATTTGATATATATATATATATATATATATATATATATATATATATATATATATATATATATATATATATATATATATATATATATATATATATATATATATATAATTGTTGTGTTTTGTTTGACTTAATAAAATAATACTAAATTATTTTTTTACTTAAATGTTTTTGAGCATAATTATTCTAAAATATTTTTCATATTTATTGTTATATTAAGTGAAAATTAAAGTATTTTTGTTCTAAAAATTAATAAATTCAGATAAAATTATAACAAAATAAGATTATCATGATAATTTTTTAATCTCATATAAAGATGTTAATTAAATTATTTTTTATATTAACCGTCACATCATTTTTATTATTTAGTAAATCAAACAAAAGTAATGTTTATAATAAAATATATAATACTTAAGAAATTTTTGAGTATTTGAATCAAACATCCCTAAAAAGTTAGTAAAAAGGGGTTTAATAACGTACCTATGAAATTCAAAGAAAGTATCTTGAAAGCAGTGGAAATCCAAGAGATTGTAAAGAAAAGTGTGTGGCATAATTAGAAAAGATAACTTATATCGGAAAAGAAAAATGTTCTAGGTTTTTTCAACTCGAAGAAATATGTTTCTAAAACAAAAATGCGCTTCAAAATTTTATATATTTTTTGAAACATTCCCAACATGTTTTGTACAAGTGTTGGAGCCTTTTTCATTTCTGAAATCTTTCAAAAACCTGGAAACCATCCCCTACTAATGTTTTCGTGCTTCTTAGTTGACAACAATCTTAAATGGACATTTGGTTTGAGTAATATTTTATTACCAAAATAGAAAGATTACTTAGAAGATTACTGGGTATAAATAATTACTATGTTTAATAAAATTTGGTAGGTATAAATAATTATTATGTTTGGTTAAAGGTAATAAAAGATTACTAGTAAATTATTTTACTTAAATTCTCTTGAATATAATTATTTTTAAATATTTTTTATATTATTTGTCATATTAATTAAAAATAAATTTATTTTTGTCTTAAAATATTAATAAATAATAATATAATTATAATAAAATCAATATTACCTTGGTAATCTTTAAATACTTAAGATGAAGGTGATAATCAAATTACCACTTATATTACTTACCACGTCAGTATTGGTAATAGAAGATTACTGTAATATTTTATTACTGATAAACCAAATAAATGAATAAAAGATAGATTATCAAGGTAATCTTTAAATACAGAAACCAAACACCCTCTAAGTATTCAAAATTTCTAATTTGGTGTTGGGAGTATAGGACCTTGTCAATAAAGAATATTAGTTAAAGGTGTTTTAACAACCCTTAGATTGTTTATCACAAAAATTGGAGTCAGAACGTACCTTGCGTTAATTGGTTTAAGGTAAAAGCCAAAACTAAAATTTGAGTACTAAATGATTTCAATTCCTTTACTGTATGTTGTTCACCCAAAATTTTTATTCTATTTCATTTTGTAAAAATATGTAATACTTATTCAAATTATTTTTATTTTCTAATACAATTAAAAACCAAAAATCTCATAAATAACTAAGATATTAAACACATAAAATATAGAAAAAATTTATCAATATTTTTAGAATTAGATTGGATATTGATCTAGTGGAGAAGATAATCTGATTCAATCTATGATCAGATCAATTAATCCATGGTTAAATCGATTAACTATTCAAAAATAATATTAAAAGAATTATATAACTTATAATTAATTATATAATTTGACTTATTTACTATTAAAATAAGTTTAATTTGACGATATATATATATTCATATGTGATAAATAATGTTCTGGTTCAAGTTTTTATAATAAATTTTTGAAAAAGAAAATTAATTTTTAACATCGACCGAATCAAACCCGATTTTATATTTATGCTCTAATCAATTTGGTTATTAATCGATAGTTCAACTAGTTAGACTGATTGGTCTAATTTGATTTTTAAAACTATGAAATTTATATATTATAATTTTTCCGACGGATGCTCAGGTGTCCAAGTCGGATCAATCATAATGCATGGGTGGGTATAACTTTACAGGCGACGAACAGACTCCCATCCCTTCCCAACAGATTCGAATAAAAGCCACCATTAACTATCAGGTGCTCCCTTTCTTAATTTTGGTTAGATTGGAGAGGTTTTTCAATGGCAAGAACGAGCTATAATCAAAGTCATAACAACAAGGCTGGTGTCTTCTTTTTGGCCACTCTGCTACTGTGGATGGTCTCCGTTTTGTTCGAAATAGTGTTCAACAAGCGCATAGGGCTGCTTTGGATCGTCTATGGTGCTTGCTTTTCCAATTTTCCAACTGAGTTGTCCGATTTGCAGTCTCTCGGGACCCTCTCTTTGTTAACACCGCTGTCTCTCTTCTTTCCCCTACCTGTCACTTCCGCTTCAGGAACCAATTAGTTTTTCTCTTCAATATACCATATATATATATATATATATATATATATATATATATATATTGTTTTTATTTTTTTCAATCTTGAGATGGTTTTGTTGATAATTAATGATTTTAGCCTTAGATCCTCATTCAACACCTGTTTTTAGCACATATCAAGAAATTAGTCAATCACTATCCAGATACATGTGGGTGAGTTTTATTCTTGCTAAACCAACCCAAAGCCCCGGCCAACAGGATAGCTCACAAAAAGCAAGTTTTTACCTGTTCTGCGAAATGCCTCCACAAGTATTGCAGTAAGGCGATGTGCTTTAAAACAGAAGCGAAGGCCAGTGACATTCCATGTAACAACCTTGTTTTCTTCGTTGATGAAGGTAAGCAGACGTGAAGATCATGAAGAAGTGTTGAACACTGTCTGTTACTCCGTCCTTCCAATTTTCCAGGTTTTGATATCACCATACATGGAGGTCGAAATTCCATATCTATTTGGGTAAGGGTCCCAGTATCCTTGGAGGCCAGATGCAGGTGTTAAAAACTTCACCAAGCCGAAAATGCATCCAATGCCGTGGATGACATAAAAGCAGGAGAGTAAGTTCAGAAATTTGGGCATATATCTCTAAATGAATTAACTTCTTTTTTCTTTAATTGAAGATCATTTAATTTAAATTTAAAAGAACTAGCCTTTAACGAGAATGAACAGAAAAAATAAATTTAAATTTAAATTTTAAAAAAATTATGACTTTAATGATGAGAAAATAAAGCTCCGTTTTTTTTATAATATAAAGTTTCGTTTAATTGCCATGGCCACTGTTGCCAATTCCAAAGTCGTGTTTTTAAGGGGTAGATTGATTACATTAAATAGATAAAATTTCGATTCTAATAATCAATACACAATCATTGTATCATCTAAATCAATCCTTTAATAGACTCTGAATATTTATTCTTTTATACATGAAATCTATTTTTTTAGAAGACGTAAATTGCATTTTGACAGATAAAGTTGTGGAAGTGTAAATATTAAACATAAATATATGAAATTATTATTATTTTATTTTTAATAAAAATAAAAAAATAGAATTAGCAAAAGTTACCTACCAGGCAATGACAAGGGGTGGAGTGGTAGACAGCAAAATAGGGGGCTTTTTATGATAAAAATACTATGATAAATTATTATTATAGTCTCTGCATGTACCAACGGACTTTGCAATGTGTAAATATTGTTTTATTGATACACCGTGAACGAAGAGTAAGTATTTTGAATATCAATTTGGTCTCATTAGGGATATTAATTAAAATTGACAAAAAAATTTTCACATTAATCTTTTTAGGTAAATGTATAGCAATTTTACTTTTATAAACAAATTTATTTTAATTTCAAAAATACTCTTCTCGACTTATTACGTGACTTTTAGCAATTTATGTGTGCGTATCACAGTGCATGGTTGCATATAGGGTGTGTAGGTGCGTATAGGGTATGTGGGTGCATGCAAGGTGGATAGGGTGAGTACAGAGTGCGTGCAAGGTGTGTACGGATACGTAGGGTCCGTGGATACGTGCAAAGTGCATACAGGTGCGTAAAAAATATAAATATAAATATATATATATACATATATATATATATATATATACACATATACATATATATATATACATACATACAGGGTGTGCGCACTCACGCACTCACGCACACCCTGTTATATATAAATATATAAATATATATTTTTATATATAATAATATTTAAAAAATATAATAAATATATTTAAAAATTATTATTATTTATATATATTATATTAAATTAATAATATTATAATATTTAATATAATATATAAAAATAATAATAATTTATATATAATATAATAATATTATTATATATATATATATTTATTTATTTATATATAACAGGTTGCGTGCTATATATTTATATATAATATAATATTATTATATATAAATATATGTATATATATGTATATGTGAGTATATATATATATATATATATTTATTTATTTATATTTTTACGCACCCATACACCCGTATGTATTCACATACCTTGTATGCACTCTGCACGTATCCACATATCTTGTACGCACTCTACACGCATCCACGCATTCTATACACACCCGCACACACCCACACACTGTCAATGCACTCATGCATCTTATGCGCACCTATGCACCCTGTACGGCCCTTCACATCCCACACACGGAATTGTTGAAAGTAACGTAATAAGTCAGGAGGGTATTTTTAGAACTACAAATAAATTTGTTTATAAAAGTAAAACCATTGTATATTTGCCTAGCAAAGTTTACTCGGAAAAAATTTTACTGATTTTAATTAATATACCGTCTCATTTTTTTTACTCTATAATTTGTTCTATGCACAGATATCGCATTATCGAGGACGAAAGCATGATTGAGCTTAGTGGGGAATACAGGCTTCTTTGCTTAGTGGGGAATATAGGCCTTCTTTGCATTATTGAGAGCGACAACATGATTGAGCTTAGCGGGGAACACACGCTTTCTTTCTCGTTTGCAGTCAAACACACTAATAATTGTTGGGTCAATCTTCCTCAAGCAGAAGAAAAGCCATTACAGCTCTCTGGTTCTCCAAAACAAGTCTCAGAAAGATAGCGATTCAGGTGCACTTGTTCTAAGCCTTCCATAATCATCACTTCCTATTGTTTTCATTTTCAGTCTCTTAATTTTCTAGTATTTAATTAGCTTTGCTTTAATTGTTATTCCTCCTATTTCTATCATTTATCTGTTTACTGGAAACTAGATTTTTTATCGTTCAGCTTTTTCTCTTATATATTTGCTTATCCAGAGTTACTTCTTCAAACCCAAAAAGAAAAAAAAAGAAGCCTTTTTCCCCATTTTAATTATCCAAAAATCACTCCCTTTTCTTCTCTGTTTCCTTAAAGCTTTTTCTCTCATATATTCAGCTTTAAACCAAAAATCCAAAAAAAAAAAAGGTCTGTTTTGTATCTTATTGTTAGAAAAAAAAAAGAAAAACATGTCCTCAATTAGGTTTTGATCTTATTGTTTCTCTTATGTCTAGTTTTAATTATCCAAGAATTAATCCTGAAGTTCTCTGGTCGGTAGATTTTGTTCATTGAGAGTTTGTCAGTGGCTTTACTTCTTTAAACCAAAAAGAAGGAAAAGATAAAAAGTAAATTGCAAGAGATACGTAATGGCTGAACTGGCTGCTGCTACTGCTACTGCTGTTGTTTCCAAAGCAGCAGAGAGAGTTACAGAGACAGTGTGTGAATTCGGTTGTCGGCAGATTAACTATGTGTTTAAGTACCAGAGCTACATGAAGAAGCTGAAGGAGCAAGTTAAGGAGCTTGAAATTAGAAGAGAAGATGTGAAAGAAGATGTAGAAATGGCTGAAAGACAAGGTGAACAGATTTATAATGAAGTTACCGAGTGGCTGAAGAGTGTGGAAGAGTTCATGGAACGGGTAGCAAAGCTCGTTGATGATGAAGATAAAGCAAAGAAGCGCTGTTTCAAAGGGTTGTGTCCTGATTTGATTAAACGTTACATCCTCAGCAAAGAAGCAGAGGAGGTCGCGGATGCGTGTGTCAAGGTCTTGGAAAAAGGAAAATTCAGTAGAATTTCACACCCGACCCTTCTACGGAGGACGGAATCCATATTCGTCGGTAAGGAGTACGAACACTTTGACTCTAGAGAGTCAAATTTCCAGGATCTTATGGATGCATTGAAAGATTCTACTGTTAATATGATTGGCGTGCACGGGATGGGTGGTGTGGGTAAAACCGCACTGGTCAAAAAAGTTGCTTGGAAAGCCAAGGAAGATAAGATATTTGATGAGGTGGTTATTGCTGAGGTAACACAAACTCCAGATCTTATACAAATTCAAGCCGAGATTGCGGGTCAATTGGGCATGGTATTTAAGGACCAGGAAAGTCTATCTGGAAGAGCTGATCAATTACGCCACAGGTTAAAGATTTCCAAGAGAATCCTTGTAATAGTGGATAATATCTGGGAGAAGCTTGACCTGAAGAAGGTTGGAATTCCTTTAAGCTATGATGATAAAGGTGGCATCCCGCAAGACAGGAAAGAAAGCAAAAATGAGCAAGAGCGGTGTGCAATATTGTTAACAGCTAGAACATTAGCTGTCTTAAATAAAATGAATACTGAGAAGAATATATCAGTTGAGCCTTTAGCCGGTGATGATGCAAGAAGTTTGTTTGGGAAAATCGTTGGTGATTTATCAGAAAAATGTGGTATAGCAGCGGAAATAGTAGAAAAATGTGCAGGCTTACCACTTGCAATTACAACAATTGCAAATGCTTTGAAAGGTAAAAGTAATTATGTTTGGAAGGATGCCCTACATCAGTTAAAAAGTTATAATCATAGATGCATTCCAGAAATGGATAACACTTTATACTCAACTATTGAATTGAGTTACAAATTGTTGAACAGTGAAGAAGCCAAATGGATACTTCTACTTTGTGCTCTATATAATGATACCCATGTCGCTCACTTCTTGTTCAGAGGTATGGGGTTGGGTTTGTTTGAAAATGTTTACTCAGTTAATGATGGAAGGAATAGAATAAAGTCGCTGATTGATTATCTCGGAGATTCGTGTTTGTTGTTGAAAGGTAGCGACAAAGAGATGGTCAAAATGCATGATGTTGTTCATACTGTTGTTGTATCAATTGCCAAAGAGAAATGTATGTTTGATATTCGGGATGTCGAGGGCATTGAAGAGGTGTTGATGAACAGAATGTACAAAGATTCAATTGCAATTTCTCTGTCTATTACAGACATTCATGAGCTTCCTGAAAGGGTAGAGTGTCCAAAACTAAAGTTATTTACTTACTATATTAAAAAAGATCTTTGTTTACAAATCCCAGATCACTTTTTTGAAGGAATGAAAGAACTCAAAGTACTAGAATTGGGAGGAGTTCATTTATTGCCACCACCACCATCATTTGTTTGCCTTATAAACCTTAAAAGATTGTATCTGTGGAATTGCTCTTTGGGAGATATAACAATTTTGGGGGAGCTAAGGAAATTAGAGACTCTTGAATTTCTAAGTTGTGATTTTGAACAGTTGCCTGAAAGATTTAAACAACTGACGGTACTTAAGTTATTACAATTGAGAGATTGTCCAAAGCTTAAAGTAATCCCACCAAATGTCATAGCCAGCTTGCATCGATTAGAAGAGCTATATATAATTAATAGCTTTGATCAATGGGAAGTTGAAGGACAAAATAACGCTAGTCTTGCAGAGTTGAAGGAATTGCCTCAATTGAACACTTTATGCATGCATATTCCGAATGTGCAGATGATACAGCAAGACTTCATTCCAGTGAACTTAGAAAAGTATAAAGTACATATTGGAGATGTATGGGACTGGTCTTATGAATATGAAACCTCGAGAACTTTGAGGCTAAAGTTCAATGGAAGCAGTCATATGAGGTATGGGATCGAAATTTTGATGGAGAAAGCAAAATATCTCTATCTAGATCAGCTGGATGGTGTTAAGGATATACTTTGGGAACTCGACAGAGAAGGTTTCCCAGAATTAAAGCATCTCTCTGTACAAAATAGTTCTGAAATTTTGTATATTGTCAACTCGATGGAGTGCATTCATTCTGATGATGCCTTTCCAATCTTAGAATCAATGTTTCTTATTAATCTAGGTCATATGGAGAAGATATGTTGCGGCCTAGATAATGAAAAATCTTTCAGCCAATTAAGAATATTAAAAGTAGCTGATTGTGACAATTTGAGGTATCTCTTCTCATCCTCCATGGCCAAAAACATACCGCTGCTTGAAGAAATCGATGTAACTAATTGCAAGATGCTAAAGGAGATTTTTGGTGAAGAAAGTGAACGCCATGCTGATGAAAACAAAAAGGTTTGTAAGATTGAGTTTAAACAATTGCACTCCGTAATACTACAAGGCCTGCCGGAGCTCATAAGATTTGGCTTGGAGGTCTGTATCTCTTTGCCTTTTTTTTTCTTTTTTAGTTTATTTTCTTTTAATATATAAGTTGTTTATGGAGGAATAATATTTGTGTCTACAGGTTGTGTTACCAAGATTGGAGAACTTGAAACTGTCCTCAATTAAGATTGAGAACATATGGGTTAATCTACTCCAACCAATGTCTTCCAATATTCAGTGCTTAAAAAGCTTAACAGTGGAAGAGTGTAACGGTTTGAAGTTTTTGTTTTCATCTTCTATGGTCAAAAGTTTTGTGCAACTCCAAAAGCTTGTGATATGCAACTGCAAGTCAATGGAAGCAGTGATGTTTGAGTCAGGAGAATTAGAAGGAGCAGATAAGATAATTCAAATGAATTTTCCTAAACTATTCTACCTGAAGCTACAAGGGCTTCCAAAACTCACAAGATTTGGTATTGGAAATCTAGTTCAATTCCCTACCTTGAATGAACTTCACATTGAGAGTTGCTCTAGTTTAAAGACATTCTTCCCCAATTCCTCTAGTGTAGAAGTGAGCTTGGAGAACATTCTTGCTACTAACATAGAGCCCTTGTTTGATGAAAAGGTGAATTAATTTCTTATTGAAATTTTTGTGGCCTGTCATTGTCAAACTTTTAACATTCTTTATAGATATTAGGGTGACCATTATATGCATTTAATTACCAATACTTGTCTTAAAACTATAATTGTAATTATCATTATCAGTATAATTATTATTAGATTCATTGCCTTTTTTGTAGGCTGATTTGCCAGGCTTGGAGAAGCTGATACTCTTACACTTGGATAACTTACAGTTGATCTGGCACAATGAACTCCGTGGAGACTCCTTTTGCAAATTAAAAGAAGTGAGAGTTGAATTCTGTGAAAATTTGGTGACTATTGGTCCATCTAGTAGTACTCAAGGACTTCTTACCTTTCAGAATCTAGAAACATTAACTGTTGACAACTGTTGGAATATAAAAAGTCTGTTTCCAGTTTCCATAGCTACTAGTCTTTTGCAACTCAAACGACTCACGCTACGCTATTGTGGCCTGGAGGAAATTGTTGGCAAGCAGGAAGTAGAAGGCACTCCAAGATTTTTGTTTCCTCAATTAACGCGGCTTAAACTTTCCATGTTACCAGAGCTCAAATACTTCTACATGGGGTCCTATACGGCAGAGTGGCCAATGCTTAAGGAATTGCTTGTGTACGGTTGTAAGAAGATAAAAGTATATGCTTTAGAGGGAAAGAGCCAACCTGCCCTATTTTGGTTTGAAAAGGTATGACTTCTCCTGTCGCCCCTGAAAACTGCAGCATAGTCATTTAAGTTTAATTTGTTTAAGTTTTTTCTTTTCTCTTTAAATTAGTCGAGTTGAAATTTGTCATGTTTCATTGAAAAATAATTTATTTTTGTTAATTATTAATAGAGTGGCAATTTGTCATGTTTACAGTCAAATTGCAAATTAAATTTATTGAAAACATATATATAATTAATTGAAAAAAGATAAATGGGTAGAAGTGTCACCTTTCTTCTTTAAGAGTAGATAGGATTTGTTGCCTCATATTTTTTCATTTCATAGCTTTTCAAATTGTTAATTTCATGTGCTTATGATTTTATTTAAAGTAACTAATGAAACAGACCGCTACTTATTGGTCACTTGTATTTACTTGTTCATCGATTTTCAGGTCATACCCAATTTGGAAACATTGGGTTTAAATGTCGATAACGAAATATCCTCATGTCTTGATCGTATTCCAGCTAGGAGCTTTGGGAAACTTAAAGTTCTTGGACTGCAAAGCTTGGATGATTATTCAATAGGATTTCAGTTTGGTCTCCTTCAAAAATTGCACAATTTGGAAGGACTCTATCTATATGATTGTACATTCCAAGAACTACTCCCATATGAAGGATGTACAAGGAAAGAAAATTCTCAGATGAAAACGTTTCTCCAAAATCTTCAAACTTTGATGGTAGACGAATGTCATCGTTTAACATCTTTGATGTCATTCTCATACATTTGCTTCAAAAACATAAAACATTTGGAAGTTGAACGTTGTAACGGATTGGCAAATATACTAGCATGTTCAACAGCAAGAACTCTTGTCCAAATCACAATAATCAAAATCAGAGAATGTGAGTCGGTAACAGAGGTTATAGCAACTGAGTCTGAGATAGAGACAACAGAAGAGGAGATTGTTTTTAACCAATTGGAAATGTTAGAATTTCATTGTTTAAAAAGCCTCACATGCTTCTGCTCTGCCAGTTACACTTTTCGATTCCCATGCTTAGAACAAGTGATTGTGAGTCAATGCCCCAATTTGAAGATTTTTTCTCATGGAGGTTTAAGCACACCAAAATTGAAGAAGGTACAACTAACAGAGATTATTGATGCAAAATATATTTGGAAGGGTGACCTTAATTCCACTATCCAACACATATGTGGGATTTGTATGTCTTAAACTTTTACTTGAAGGGCATAATCGTAATTCATTAGAATAGGGTTGATATTTCATTTCTTGGTGGGGTCAAAATAGTCATTTAGTGGCTTAGATATTTTTCTAACCTTGAGTATTAAAAAACCAGAGTTGTTTGAGTCAATGGATTTTGATATGTTAGGTGTATTGTTTGAGACATTTTGAGGGTAAATGAGTCCTTTTGGCTTTAATGGCGGTCTTGTAATATTGTGAATAAGTCATGGACATTCTCGATTATGATATTTTTAACCAAGTATATAAAAGTAACGTTTTACCTTAAGTATTTTGCTTTTTGTGCATTCGATAAGATCTTTTCTTTTGAGTTTAGTTATCTCTCAAGGTGTTGTTAGAGTTTTGTTTGGTTTTTCGGCTTGTTGATTTTGGTTTCTTTGATGAGAAATTTCTGACTTCTCTTTACTAGTTCCTTCTTTATAAGGGTTAATGGCTTAGTAATCTTGTCGATTTAGATAAACTATTATATAAAACTTTGTACTTGGACATTATATTAGTGGATTGACCAAAGAAATATCTCTGTCTTAGATGTAGGATTTCATTTACGAAATCTAAACCAAATAAATACTGTTGTGTTTTGATTTGTGTTATTATCTTATTAAAGTTGTTTGATTCACCAAATCTTGCACTAAAATTTCAATAAGATAGAATTCTACCAATTGTTTACTTATTAGAAAATTTTATGTTTTCTTATACTATAAATTATAATATTTTGTTTTTCTAGTAGATTCAATTAAAAGATCTCCTATGTCTTGGATGTAGGACTTTGTTTAAAAATTTTGAACTAACTAAATATCCTTTGTGCAATATTTCTTTATGATTTAAATAAATTTTTGCATGATGTAATTACTAGAATATGAATTTATTGATCTTTAAAGAAACCAACAAATGGTACCATAACAATTGTGGATATTTTCTTTTTTTGTTATTATGTCATTTCTTGTTTTCTTTGTTATCTTGGTTTTTTTGCTTTTAGAAAAGAACTTATATATTATTATGATTGAAACAATGGGTCAAACAAGGATTTATATTGAAAGATTTGATGGAAAATGTGACTTTAATATGTAAAGTAAAGTTCATGTTAACTTAGTTCACCAAGAATAAGTTAGGGCTCTGAGTGGTAAAGAGACTCTTTCAGATGACTTGTTTTCTTTTGAAAAGATTGGGAGACTTGAAATTGTCCACTTCATATTTTCACACGCATGTGATCTTTTATATTAATTATTAAATTAATTTTAAAAAAAACATGATGAGTAATTTGACATAAATATATCTATAAAGATACAGAAATAAACTTAAGTATAAAAATTTAATTAAAAAATAAATAAAATCAGACACTCATATTTGTGAAGAATTTTACAGCTGCCTGAATATGTAAACACATGCAGGAGGAATTGAAGGTCCAGCAAGAAGAAATGGAGGGTTCGCCTGTAATCTTATGTAACCCCCACCACCTCTCTACACCAACTTCCTCATCAAAGGAAGTAGCATTTTTTTTTTTTTTTTATAGATTAAGGGTGAGATTGATTTGAAAAATCTTTTATCATAAAAAGTTGGCCATAAAGACTTATTCTCACAAGGTTTGATGTATTAATAAAATTTCACTTGCTAAATTTTAAAAACTCAAATATTTATCCGTAAATTGTTATTATCAATAATTTTCGTTAGAAATAAGGGTAAAATAGATAAGTTATACAATAATAAAAATATAATTTTTAATATATATTATTATAATACAAATCTCATTACCTTTCAAAATTTAAAATTTAAAATTTTTATTTCTGAATCAAAATCAAATCTCCCACCAACTTTCGTACCAAATCCAAAACCCTTTCAAATTCCCTTCCAAATCAAAATCAATTCCGCTGCATCAAAGCACAACATTTCCCATAGTTTGGTTTTGTTGTGGTAAGTACATATATAATGTTTTAATTTATAGATTATGCACAGAAGCATTTACATGCTACTGTTGTGTTTCTTGTTAGCTTATTTCGCCTGGTGTTCTGCTCACTTGATTTCAAAAATCACTTGGGATAATGAATTTAAGAAAATAACATAATGCTGAGTCCCTTTATATAATTTGGACATTACATTATTAATGGTAAATCAGTAATTTACACTCAATTACTAAATTAAATAGTTGAAATTAATACTTTTAACTAAATTAATTAATGAGGGTATTTTAGTTATTACACTAAAAAGGGTAAATCGGTCATTTAAACTCTAAACTAACAATAATAGCTCAGGGTGGATATTTGGGTCGAAATTTAGCATGTAAAACTTTATCAATATATAAAAAATAAAATATTATCATAAAAATAGATTATTTAAAATATTATTGGGTATAAATTATTATTATATTTGATATAAATAACTATTTTGTTTTGTTTGACTTAATGAAAAAAATACTAAATTATTATTTTTCTTAAATATTTTGAGTATAATTATTCTAAAATATTCATTATATTTACTGTTATATTAAGTGAGAGTTAAAGTACTTTTATCCTAAAAATTAATAAATTTAGATAAAATTATAATAAAATAAGATTATTCATTATATTAACCGTCACATTATTTTTATTATCTAATAAATCAAACAAAAGTAATATCAATAATAAAAGATAGAGTATTAAAGAAATTTTTGAGTATTTGAACCAAACGTCCCTAAAATGTTCGTAAAAAGGGGTTTAACAAAATACCTATGAAATTCAACGAAATGATCTTGAAAGAAGTGGAAATCCAAGAAATTGTAAAGAAAATTGCAAAGAATTAGAAAAGATAACATATATTGGAAAAGAAAAATGTTCTAGTTTTCTTTTTCATTTCAAAGAAACACGCTTCAAAATTTTATATATTTTTGGAAACATGCCCAACATGTTTTGTACAAGTGTTGGTGCGTTTTCGTTTATGAAATCTTTCAAAAACCTGAAAACCATCCCCTACTAATGTTTTCGTGCTTCTTAGTTGATAACAATCTTAAGTACTCAAAATTTTTATTTTGGTGTTGGAGTATAAGACCTTGTCATGAGGAATATTAATTAAATGTGTTTCAACAACCCTTGGATTATTTACCACAAAAATTAGAGTCAGAACGTAACTTAAGTTAATTGGTTTAAGGTAAAAACCAAAACTAAAATTTGAGTACTAAATGATTTCAATTCATTTACGATATGTTGTTCACCTAAAGTTTTTATTCTATTTCATTTTGTAAAAATATGTAATACTTATTCACATTATTTTTATTTTTTAATACAATTAAAACAACCAAAAATCTCATAAATAACTAATACTTAAAAACATAAAATATAAAAAAAATAGGTCAATGTTTTTAAAACTGGATTGGGTATGTCTCTGGTAGAGAAGACGATTTAGTCCAATCCATGATTGAATCAATTAATCGGTGATTATATCGGTTAACTATTTAAAAATAATATTAAAAAAATTTATATAACTTCAAATTAATTATATAATTTAACTTATTTAACATTAAAATAAGTTTATTTTGATGGTATATATATTCAAATATGATAAATAAAGTTTTGGTTCAAGCTTTTATAATGAATTTTTGAAAAAAATTAATTTTTAATATTGACCGACTCAAACTTTATTTTATACATGCTCTAATTAGTTCGGTTAACAATTAATAGTTTAACTGATTAGATCGATTAATCTAATTTAATTTTTAAAACTATAAAATTTATATATTATGATTGTCTATTATACCACAATATTTCATATTTATTATAAAAAATAATAATAAACACATTTTTTACTGTTATTATTTTCAAATATTGTTTTTCGAAAACGGAAACCATTACACAAAAATTTTATCTTTGAGGCCCTTTTCGCCGCAAGAAAAGAATAAACAAATATTATCTTTTGAGTTATGCTTTTCTTAAGAAATAAAATTTCTCTCCGGATCAAAACGGATTCTCATACATTCGGGTCGGATCCATCATAAATCACAGGTGGGTGTAACTTTACGGGCGACTAACAGACCAGAGGTCAAAATAAGAAAAAAATTAATCCATCTTCCAACGCTCGTCTTCTCACCATAACTCCCATCCCTTCCCAACAGATTCGAATAAAAGCCACCATTAACTATCAGGTGTTCCCTTTCTTAATTTTGGTTAGATTGGAGAGGTTTTTCAATGGCAAGAACGAGCTATAATCAAAGTCATAACAACAAGGCTGGTGTCTTCTTTTTGGCCACTGTGCTTCTGTGGATGGTCTCCATTTTGTTCGAAATAGTGTTCAACAAGCGCAAAGAGCTTCTCTGGACCGTCTATGGTGCTTGCTTTTCCAATTGTCCAACTGGGTCGTCCGATTTGCGGTCTCTCGGAACCCTCTCTTTGTTAATACCGCTCTCTCTTCTTCCCCCTTCCTGTCACTTCCGTTTCAGGAACAAATTAGTTTTTCTTTTCACACACACACGCACACACACACACACACACACATATATATATATATATATATATATATATATATATATATATATATATATATATATATATATATATATATATATATTGTTTTTATTTTTTATCTTTTCATTCTTGAGGGCGACAGGATAGGCCACAAAAAGCAAGTTTTTACCTGTTCTGCCAGATTCCTCCATACTGGATCCGGTCCACCCATGATGGGTTGATCCGATCCATTAGGGTAACAAAAATAATGTTAACCTATAATATGTGATAATTCTAATTTTGCCCTTGACAGATATTAAAATAACTGTCACTCTCTCTCTTTATTTAAATTAGCATAACTTCCATTAGGGACGAATAACACTCACGCTAAAAAGAATTTACAATACACTTTTCTCATCAATACTCTGGAAGAAATTTTATAGAAACAAGGAAGCAAATCCAGTAAAGTATGTTGTGAATACTCTCAAGAATGCATCAAATCACCAATCATCATCAAATTGTTAGATTTTTAAGTTGGGTATGTTTTTCCTATGATCTTGGATTTGTGTTATTTTCACTTACATTGATATCAGAGCCTTATTATATCTGTGCAATTGTGATGTTGGTGATATAAACATGATTAGGAAGCATGTTTAGAAATTAATTTGCGTAAACAGTAATTTTTTTTTTAAATAATGCGTATGGACGTATTTTGATTATTAATGAATTCCTTGCAATTTTGTGAAATTAATGTCTAGAATCATGTTAGGATAAATTCTGGATATGAGATGCATGTATAATTAGAAAAAATTACATCAAATTCGCATGAAATTGGACAAATTTCAGTGGCCCATGTTTCAGTGGAAAAATTACATCAAATTCACATCTGAGGGAAATGTCGAATATGATAACTGAGCTGAAGAAAGTTGGGCATGAACTGACTGATGAATAGAAAATGCAGACTGTTATATGATCTATGTCTGATAGTTGGGGGCACATGAAAATAAATGACTTATAACGACAACATTAGGAATTTTGATGACATTGCTTGCCATCTTGAACTAGAAGTGGAGCCCCTAGAGGCTACTAGACTAAATGCTCATGCATATGTTGTTGAGGTCAGTTCAAAGAAGTTTTCTGATTATAAAAGAAAACGACAAAATCAAAAAAAGGAAAAGAGATCGTTCAAGGACCTGTAAACAAGTATGAACGGTTTAAGCGCAAAAGAGGCAAGCACTCTAGGAACAGAGATAAATCAAAACTGGCCTGTTATAACTGTGGTAACAAGGGTCATTTCGTTCGTGAATGCACGAAGTTGAAAAAAGTATTACCTTATTTTGTCTCAAATGGTGAGATTTATGTTTCCAATACCGTTTTCTTAACTGAATCTCATCATATGTGAATTGTAAACTTAGGAGCCACAAACTATGTAGCTTGTAACAGAGACCCTTTTGTAGAATTTCATCAAACACTAAGGGAAACACAGTGGATATATGTAGATAATAATATCAAAATTGAAGTAAAAGGAATGGGCACAAGCAAATTGGTTTTGCGCAGTGGTCAAACCTTGTACCTACATGATGTTTTATATGCTCTAAAAATTTGACGAAATTTGGTCTCTGCAATGGTTCTGTTAAAACTATGATATTGTTTTATTTTCTCTGAAAACTTGGTTAAACTTTATTATGATAATGTGTTTTATGGATCTGAATTTCTATCTGAAGGTTTTATGATGTTGGACACCTTGTATTGTATTAATGATAATTTTGTTAGTTTTTCGTTATTTGTGACTCCCAATAGTCTAGATGTGGATGCAAATAAATGACATGTTAGACTAGGGCATATTGGCCAAGAGAGAATGAACAAATTGGCCTGTGAAGGTTTATTATGACCTATCACTAAATTAGATCTACCTATTTGTGAGCATTGTCTAACAGGAAAAACTACTAGAAAACTTTTTGGCAAAGTTGTTAAAGTTGAAGTTCCTCTGCAACTTGTACATTCAGATATTTGTGGCCCTATGAATGTTAGAGTTAGAAAAAGAGCATTCTATTTCATCACTTTCATAAATGATTATTCACATTTTGATTATGTTTATTTGATCTCTTATAAGTCAGAAGCAATAAATTGCTTTAGACATTATATGAATGAGATTGAGAATTAGTTAGACAAAAGAATAAAAGTTTTGAGAGCTGATCAAGGTTGTGAATATTTATCTACCGAATTTAAGGAATAATGTAGTGAAAAAGGAATTATGAGGCAATTAACAATTCCTAGAACTCCGCAACAAAATGGTGTAGCGAAGAGATGGAATCAAACTCTATTGGAAATAGTTAGGTCTATGATAGGGCAAACGAATCTTCCAATTTTATATTTAGGAGATGTTTTATTGGTTGCGACTTATATACTTAACCGTGTGTCCACTAAGTCAGTAATTTTCACACCTTATGAGTTATGAACAGATAGGAAACCTGAATTGAATATGATGCACCCTTTGGGGTCTACTGCATATATCCATGACATATTCCATAAATTCAAAAAATTATGACCAAGAGGTAAGAAATGTATCTTTATAAGATACTCTGGACATTCCAAATGTATGTATTCATAAGAGAGGACTCTGATGAGAAAATAACTGAAATAGAGAATCTAAAGATGTGACATTCATAGAAGATGAATTTCCTAAAAATGGTGATATTGATCAAAGTCTTCATCTGTATGAGACAGAACAGGAATATGGAGAAGGTTCATCTCAACGACCATTAGTTGTGTCACAAGAGATGATGTTTTTACATATTACAGATAGTGAGAGCAATGAGGTTATGTTCTAACCTATTTTGAATATATGGGAGAGAAGATCCTCAATTGCGTAGGAGCGAACGTTCTCAAATCCCTAAGAGATGTTTTGAAATTGAAAATGAAGTTTTCATAACTATTCCTTCTGAAGACGATGAGCCTAAAAATATCAAAGAAGCTCTATCATCCCTCAATAAGGAAAAGTGGCAAAAAATGTTAGAGGAAGAAATAAAATCCATGGAACTTAACCGAGTTTGGAGTCTAGTGGACTTACTGACGGATTGAAAACCCATTGCGAATAAATGGATTCTTAAAATTAAACAAAAGGCGGATGGTTCAATAGATAGATACAAAGCTCGTCTAGTGGCAAAAGACTATACCCAATAAGAAGGTATAAATTATGAATAAACATTTTCGCCTATTATGAGGTTTACTTCAATCTATGTCATTCTAGCTATAGTAGCACACTTAGATCTAGAATTGTATCAGATGGATGTCAAAATTGTTTTTCTTAATGGAGAGCTTGACGAAGAAATCTACATGGATAATCCTATGTCAAAAGGCGATTTGTTGAACCAAGATTTGTGTCCAAAGACTCAAAACGAAATAAATGAAATGTCCCTAGTAACTTATTCAAGTGCAGTTGGAAGTCTCATATATGCAATGATGTGTACTCGCTCCGATATATGCTTCGCTATCGGACTGGTTAGTCGATATCAATCGAATCCAAGAAGGGAACACTAGAAGACTGTCAAAAGGATATTGAGATATATGAAAGACATTGTGGATTATTGTTTATGTTATCAAGGAAAAGATTTACGTATTGTTGGATATTCGGATGCCAACTGGGGTGGTGATTTGGACCAACGCAAATCAACTTCTGGTTATGTTTTCTTACTCCAAAATGGGGTCATATCTTAGAGCAGTAAGAAACAAACGTGCATAGGCTTATCTACAATGGAAGCAAAATTTATAGCATGTTCTGCTGCACCACAAAAAGTTTGGTTGAAAAGATTTATTAAGAATTTGGGTGTATTGGATGCAACAGGTGGCCCTATAGTTATGCATTGTGATAATTAAACTGCGATAGCTTTCACAAAAGATCTCAAATTTCACAATAGAACCAAATATATCGACACTAGATATAACTTTGTCAAAGACATCATTTCGAAGAAGGAAATGATGGTACAATATATTTCTATGCGTAACATGATTACTGATCCTCTAACTAAACTGATCTCAAGAGATGTATATCTTGCACATGTTAAGTCTCTTGGCTTGCGTAGAATATAATAAATGACTTGTTGAATATATATTGTATTTGTGACACAACGTTAAAACATCAAAAAATTTGAATTTATTGTATTTATGTGTTTGAATTCTTGGTGTTTATAGATATACACATTATTTTTGAAAAACTCAACAAGATGATAATGCCACATAAGTTTGATTGGCTCTCTCACACGAGCAATTACCTTTGATGCTAAGGAGAGCGTGAAAAGATGAGACATGTTTCTTGAGATTGATGCCGCTAAAAGAGTGTACTTAGAATATAAGAATTGCTCAAGAAACAAGTTATTAGATATGTTGCCTTGATGATTAATCAAGATGAGGTCATGTTTTGATAAATTTGAAAATGACCGATTTGGATTCCCCACATCCAAATAACTTATGAATGTCAGATATGAGTTCTTAATTGATAAAGATACCTGCAAGATTAGAAAAATGATTAAGAACTCAGGTTAGGCGCTGAGTGCAACGACTGAACTAAGATCTGTACAATGTTGGTAATGACATTTTGAAAAGATACACATTGTAGCACATGATTCATATTATGTGTGCATAAATAAAACAATCGTTTAAAGTAGTGGAAGGATAAATCGTTGTTCCTTCATTGTGTGAGACTTTATGATGATTACCTCATGATGGTACCCTTTGACTTTTTGCTATTATTTGATGTTTATTCTTAGTGTTGCTATCTTAGCTTGGAACATATGACCATGAATGATTCGGTCTATGGAACATGACTAGAAAAACAGCTAAGTTTAAATTAAAAATTTTTAGTAGAAGAGGAAGACTTATATATTACGTGTGTTCATTGGCCGGCCAATCATGTCACTCATATAGGAGATTGGACTTGATCATGGATACATAGAAATATAACATAATAATAAATGAGGGATTAAAGCTAGCTAGTGTTATCGAGTAAGTCTGGGGTATTGCGAGACTAATGCTTTGTTTTTATTTTGGGTTGAAGTGACTATGTTATTCCTAACAGATGCATAGTAAATTAGCTCCCAAGTGTAGGTTGCTCGCAAGGTTGCACGACACATTTACCAATATGCATTGCTCTGTTTATAAGATTTTTGTGGAAGAGTATTGTGATTCAGATCACCCTATCATATGTGAGTGAGAGATATTGAATCTGGTCTATCCATGATGGGTTGACCCGATCTATTAGGGCTATAAAAGCAATGTTAACCCATAATATGCGATAATTCCAATTTTGCCTTTGACAGTTATTAAAGATAACTGTCACTCTCCCTCTTTATTTAAATTATCGTAACTCCCATTGGGGACGAATAACACTCATGCTAAAAAGAATTTACAGTACACTTTTCTCATCAATACTCTAAAAAAAATTTTGTAGAAACAAAGAAGTAAATCGAGCAAAGTGTGTTGTAGATACTCCCAGGAGTGTATTAAATCACCAATCATCATCACATTGTCAGATTTCTAAATCATGTATGTTTTTCCTATAATCCTAGATTTGTGTTATTTTCGCTTACACTCCACAAGTATTGCAGTAAGGGAATGTGCTTTAAAACAGAACCGTAGTCCAGTGACATTCTATATAACAACCTTATTTTCTTCGTTGATGAAGGTAAGCAAACATGAAGATGATGAAGAAGTGTTGAACACTATCTGTTACTCCGTCCTTACAAAGTTCAGAAATTTGGGCATATATCTCCAAATGAATAAACTTTTTTTTTTGTTAAATTGAAGATCATTTGATTTAAATTTAAAAGAACTAACCTGGGAACACTTCAACCCTTGGCAAAGGTAGAAGTGTGGGTAAATGAAGCATGTGCTAGATCTAAAAGGTTATCCAGAAGTAGCCCGTATTCAATTGGAAGTTCCATAACAATCTGTCATTGAAGGACATGAGAGATAATAGAAGATTCAAACTGTTATAAAAGATCATGCAAGCATGATTGATGTAAATCTTTTAACCACAATATATGAAACAATTTCAATCCCATTAAAGCATACCTCGGCATGAATTTCAAATCCTGAAGGAGGTAATAAAGAATTAAGGCTGGCTGTTGGAGCATCATCACCAGGCCAAATCCATATCATTCCCTCTTTTTTGGAACATGGCACTGATTTTATCTTCAAATTAAGCAATCTTGTAGATGGCATTTTCTCACATTTTCCATCTATCGTGTATTGCCACCCTGATATTTACTAGCAAAACATTTTTTCAAGAGTCAGCAATATTCATTTTCTAGCTGTATCAGTCACTATAGGCACATAAAGTCCATAATAAAAACTGTGCATAATATTTGAGTATCTTTAATAGATCTAACTAACCATGGTATGGACATTGAATGCGACCCTCATTTAGTGAACCAAGGTGAAGAGGTCATGCTCTATGCGCACATGTATCCTGGATACAACCAGGTTTCCCATCTTTGCCACGAAAGATAACCCACGGTTCCTCAAAACATTCAATTGGAATCTGAAAAAGAGATGGTAAGATACATGTCAAAATATCCGCAGGTAGAAGTTTTGGATGATACATCACAACCACCCTGCCCCAGTTCAAAAGCATCAAGTATGAAATTTGTGAAAGCACATCAATATATTTGATAGTGAAGTAACACTGCTGCTGTAAAAATTAAATTTTTAATGAAATAAAACAGAGACAGTGGAACCCCAGTTATTCAACTTGCTTCAGTTCACTAGAAGACAATCTTGGTAGTTTTAGCACATGAAATTTGCAGATCAAGTATTTAATTCCCTTAAAATAATAATTTTGAAGGACTTACCATGGTATCATCCTTAAGATCGAAGGAGAAAGCAACTGGATACCAGAAGTTTTTCAATTGGGGGTGATATGATTGAACTGGACCGGAGACATTCAAGCTTTTCCGGGGCAACTTAGCATTAATGGTATCCAGTGACCGCGTAGAAGTACAAGCAGACGAGCAACTTTGATCAGAGTCCGAGGTGTTACAATCTTGTAACAGCCTATCATTAACTAATGCTTCCATGTGAGCTAGTTTATCCAAAGCAGTGGCAGCCTTTGCTTCAGATAAATGAACCTGTTTTTGTTCATGGAAAATTGGCTATGAGATGGCAGTTATAAATTCCATATATATTGGGTGTATTTTAGTCTTTAATTGTTTCATCTAGATCTTGATTAATAAATCGAAAGAATTTCAATCTACCAAAATCACAGAATTTAGATTAATAGAGAGTATATTTAAGTCACATGGCATATCAGCAATTGCTAACTTTCAAGACCTGATTATGAGCCAGAGATAATTCTTCCTGTGACTCAGCAAGCTCTTTCCTCATTGTGCCAATGGACTTGTAATCACGTGCTAAAGGATTTAGAACTTCAACAACCTACATCATTGTCAATGAAAGTGCATATCATCTGAAGGAAGTAATCAGAACTCCCAAATGTTCATTACAGTGTCAGGACAAAATCAGCCCAGCGATCACTGTTATTCTCGTTCTGATAATATGCTGCTTTTGTTTGTCTAGATCATTCAGATGTAATGCTTATATCCATAATTTACGATGATGAAGAAATATAATGCCCGCATAATGTTAAGAATCAAACAGAAATAGAAAAACTCTAATTAGTCAAGAAAGGCCAAGAATAGCAGAGACCTTCTGATGGAGAAGCATAATTGTGAGCACATCTTGTCGAGCCTTCCAATCACAGTATTGAATATCGTACCTAGCAACTTCAAGCAATTGGTTCACATGCAAAAACTTTCGGTTACATTGAGGGACTTTAGACCTTGGATCCTCCGCATCAAAGAATGTGCTCCATCCATTCTTATTATCTACTAAACCACTGTCCTCCCCAATTACAGCTAATACCCTGAATCCTCTTGAACAAACTATAAACCCACACCAATTTTAATATAAGCAAACAAAAAATGTTATTTCCAGTAACCGCATAGGAACTCTATCAGCAAACATAGAGATTTCTCTTATTATGGTAAACTTTAAGCTAATAAAATTTTGAGAGCTCCTTTCTCTTTTTGATAAATGCATGATTTGCTCAAAAACATAAGCATCTTTAGGACTCGCAATAATGCATATAACTTAATAGAATAACAGCAAGAGCAAAAGGAGGGATTCATACGTTTCCAATATTGTGCCACTTCTAAGCCACAACTGGAACAACTATTCAATAAGCTTAACCTTGGTCCAGATTCAACAAATGGCCAAATAAAAACCAGCAAGTAAACCTATCAAGACTGCATTATACTATGGTCTAGTTACATTCCAACAAATCTAGCAGCAACCTAGATAAACCTATCATGTAAACAAATCAAATTCGAATCTTTTGACTTTCAACACCAAAAAGCAAGCAGCGAATTCAACTATCATATTGGACGCCCAAACTAAGTTCCTCTCCAAACTACCCAGATTAGAAAAGAAAATCACCAGAAAGCCACAAACAAATAAAAACAGACATACATCTTTTTAACGTTGAACACCTTAACAAGCAGCGAATTCAACTAACAAATTAACCACCAAAACTACGTTCTTCTCCGAGAATAAAAACTACCCATTTAAACAAACCAATAAAAAAAGACAAAGTAAAAACCTTTTTAGTGTTGATGGTCTACACAGCGAGATTGGAAGAGACAGAACAGCAGCAGTAGCAATAGACACGTCGGTCGAACATGTGTCTTGTCGGACATCCACATGCTCCCTCGGAGTATCTCCAAACTTGCGGGTCCCAGATATCTGAATTCTTGCCACCTCGGATTATTGAGAAATCTTTGTCCCGCTCTGTTGGACTTTGAAACAGGGTTTTGAGCGGTGTCCTCTTTTTTTTATTTATGGAAAAAAGATCTTATCCATCCCTTAATTTTTGATCAAATTGTTGATTGTGATGGTGAATGTGATTAATGGCTTAAATTGCAAAAGTATATTTAAAATTGCAAAAGTATATTTAAAACATATCAAATATGTATTTTATATATTTTTCATATTAAATGTGTATTTTTATTATTTTATACATTTTTAGTTTTTTTATAAATTTTTAAAGTACAAAGATATTTTTTATATTTTTAATTAATTATTATTATACCATAATTATATTAAAAAAAAATTCAAACTGTTATCATCCAAATCTCTAATGTGCATTTTACATTTTTAATGACATTACGAAGGTATTCCATAGAGCTCTCATAAATGTTTAATTTGTTTAGCTCAAACATTAATAAATCATAATATTTTAATAATGATTTGATAAAAAATTTACAAAATGATAATTTAAAGTTTGTTTAATAGTTGAGTAGATATTTTATATTTGATAAAAAAAATTTATAAAATGATATATTTTTTATAATTATTGAATCTTAATTATATATTATGTTATATTTGATTTAATAGTCAATTATATATTTTATATTCAAATTGTTATATTGATTTTAATAAAGAGATATATAAAAAATTTTAAAATTATTATTAATATTGTTATATTTTTAAAAATATATTATTGATGGTATATCGTATTAAATATATATATACACATTTAATATTAAAATTATATAAATATAATTTTTTATTATTTATCATATTATACCTATATAATTCTCATATCATTTTTTTAATTCTTATATTTACTACCGAAGGTAAAATTGATCAGTTCTAACACAAGTATATGAACACAAATTTGAAAATTTTTGGGCTGCTACAAAGAGAAGTCATAGGCCATATCATATGTCACAGAATGGTCATCCTATCAAGTGAGAGAATTAGAAGAGGCATGTGTCGGCCTAAGACTTGGCTTATAGTGAGTCCGACTAACATTGTTCGTTACTCTAACAGTTCAAAAAAAAATCTAAAAAAAAAACCAACAAGACTCGTGTTTGACCGACGTGTCCCAATAGCATTATAAAGATGTTATGGTTTAAAAGAAACTTTGTAAGAATAAGCAAAAGTGAAGTCAAAACTCTTATTCTCATATACCGTTATAAAGATGTTATGGTTTAAAAAATTCAGGTAGAATGACAGATTAAACAAGAGTGGAAAGTGACATTGTTCTCTTTTGCTTTATTTGTTATTTCATTTAGATTTCTCGAACTAGCACATCTTTAAAATGATATATGAGAATAAAAAGTATAATTTTACTATTACTTATTCTTATAAGGTCTCTTTTACAATATTTATAGTGAGTCATTTTCTTCTCATTTGAGCCTATAAAAATAAATTCATTTCAATTATTTGACTTTTTTTAAATTTAAAATATAATGAAATTGATAAAGAATGTGATGTTGAAAATGAGTAAAAAAGTATCATAGATTGATATTTTAATACTTTAATATTACAATAAAACTATGTGTACCCATTTTGGGTACACAAAGTTATACACATTTATATGTGTCATCATGTGATTGAATGATTTTAAATTAAAAATAAAACAATAACCAATCATATGATGACACATATGAGTGTGTATACATTTGTGTATCCAAAGTGGGTACATATAGTATTGCTCTTAATATATGTTATATTTGATTTATGCTATTTTTTTATCATGTAACAATAATGCACATAATTTATATACACAGATGATATGTCATTATATAATTAGATAATTAGATAATTTTAAATTAAAAATAAAATAACATATAATCATATAATGATACATTATTTGTGTATCTAACTTTTGTATAAAAAATGTATACACATAGTATTATTCTTATCTCTACCATAAGTGAAGTTTTTTCAATAAAATTCTAGAATTTCTTTTGATTCGAATAAGAAATGTAACCAATAAAACTATATAATTAATTTTACATATTTTGAAAATAGAAAATTTTATTTTGTGTACTAGCTCACCAAAAGCATTGAGGTTAGCCCGTCAAGGGCTTGATACAACACGATCCAATTAGCGTTAGGCTATGTGTGAGCCTTCATCTGCTAGTGGTTTAGACCACCCTGCTAGGATTGCACTGTAACAAGCCTAGGCACCACCTATTGACACCTCTAAGAACAATTATAATATTTTTGTACAAAATCATAAATTAGTGAGAATAAATTTGATTTAAAAAAAAAAAGGTTCAAGATTGAAGTCGGAGAAGATGAATTTGCAAGATTGAAGTTGAAGCAGTTGAACTAGGAACTTGTGGGAATTTGCTTTTGAGTCATATTTTTAAGAAATTTCAACTTAGGTATCAATGAAACTATGCATAATTACTTTGAGTATACAAATGAGTATACACTTAATGTGTGTGATAGGTATCTTGAATAAAAGATATAATAATATTTAATTACATTATGACACATCAAATGTGTACTCATTTGTACACTAAAAAATTGGTATGCATAGCATTGCTCTTTAGCTATTTGTTTAGTGAATTTTAGTTTCATTATTTAATAAATGTGATTTATTTTAAAAATAATAATTTGATAAATAATTAATATAACAATTTTTAAAAATAGTCCCTTAAATACTAAAGGGTAGGGTTGGATTAGAACTAAGCTAGCTCAGGTTCGAAAGTCGGCTTAGTTCAATTCAATTTGATTTGAATTTACTTAGCTCAAATTTGTGTCGAGTTCAAGCTAGAGAGAGTTTAACTCGGTCTGACTTGTAATTCAGGTGGATGATTTGATTTGGTTCAAAATTAGTTTGTGACTCGAATCAAATTATATTAAAAATGTTAAAACAATATCATTTTGTCAAATGTTAGATAAAATGATATAATTTCATCAATGAGTTACAAATTTGAATCTACAGTCCAAGCTACAGATTCAAATTATAAACTTAAGTCATACTCTAATTGAATCATTTTCATTCGTGCTGAACTCAAATCACTCTTAATTTTAGCTTGATAAACTCAAGCTGAGCTCAAATCGAACTATTATTTAATAGAGCCAATTTTGACAATCTACTGACGACAAACTTATTTGTTTATAGTGAGAAATTTAAAAAACTTATCATGAAAAGTATATTAATTTTTTTAAAATGAACTAACCCACTTAGATCAAATTTGAGTTAAACGAATTTGAGTTGAATCAAACTAAGTTGAACTAAATTTCAAGACTGAGTCAGTTCGGTTCAAATCCAATCCTATCTAGTAAGATGAATTGTATTGTCAAATAAGAATAAATTGGCAGGAATATGACAATTTAATTATTAAAAATTGCATTTTGGCAGGAATATGGGGCTCCAAAATGGTGGAATAAATTTACCTTTATTTTGTAATTAAACACTTGCAAAAAAAAAAAGAAAATTTACTTGCAACTAAATGTTACTTGCATAAAATTAATTTTAATCACCCATTATTTCCATCCAGGGAAAAAGTATGGATTGAAAAAATGGAATTAATTTTTAGCAATTAAATTTATTTTTGTTGTTATAAATCAATTTTTACTTCTATTTTTAATCAGTAATTAAAACTTAGTTGTTAATTGTATATTTTTTTTAGTGTACAGGGAATTTTATTTTCTAGGGAATTTTATTTTCAGTATTACTCCAAAAGATGAAGCGTCTATAAAATTCCAAAAATTTTGATTATTCCATGCAATGATATTTATAATCACTTTTAAACTTCATTTAATATAAAATTCCTTTTGAATTAATAAACTAAAAATGGGTTTTTAATAAGTTGATGCGTAGGCACTTAAAAAAAAAAAACCATGCAATGGATTGATGATAATAAATCTAAATGCAATTGGCAGGCTCAATTCATCCAAGAGAGACTGCAAAAGTAATTGCATCCAAGTATTGAAGCAGGCTCTCCACCTGGAGTGGAGTTTGTGGAAATGGATTATGAGGTAATCTTCCATTCTAATTTCACAGTATTGGAGCTGTGCATTGAAGATCTTTGTCGAATTTTATTGTCAATGTGATTTTACTGGAGCAAAAACTATATTAATAATTCTCACTATTAATTAAGAGATCAGAAATTGGCATCATATCTCTTCTTTCTAACTCATTGCCTTATTTTTGTAATGTTGGTATTCCACAAAAGGAAGCAGCAATGGCATGCTGTGATGAAGTCCATCCACTGGCTAAGGTCTGTCTCTGTTTTGTCAACCTAAATGTACTCTTTCAAGTCCAAATGGTGTAATTTTCCAAGTTCATTTGACAGATTGCCATGGAAGTTGTTTTCTCTGAGATTGAGATATGGTAGAAAAGAGAGATTTCCCAGGTGTGGACAAATGGTGCCTCGAAGATGCATGGATGAAAGGTCCAACGCTGTGACTCTTCCATGTGGCCATCACAAGAGACTCCAACCCAGTTGCGGACTGGAGTAGAGATGGACCAGCTATATGACAGGAGACTCTGAGGATCGGGAAGTGATGTGTGCTTTGAACTGAAGAAGCGCAGATTGATCGGTTGTTAAGTTTCTGGCACAGATAGCGGGGCTTGACATGACGAAACAGTGTACAAGGAACACTGAAACAAAACAAAATCTCTTGAGAATCGCCATTGATGTTGTAAACGAAAGGTTTTGTTGAGTTTAATGCAAATTTATCAGATTGGACTTCCATGTGGCTACAATCATGGATTTATAAGACTTGAGAACAGAGCTTCCATTAATCAGCGAGATATTTGAAATTGAGGAAAGCAGAGCTTCCATTAATTAGTGAAATCTTTGAAATTGAGGAAAGCATTTACATACTTTTAAATCGGATTAATGGTTTAACATTTGCAAAATTTATGTCTCTTCTCCTTACTCATTACTCTCTTGTTTTTTTCACTTATTCATCTAAGCATTAACCTTTTATACTTATTTATTGGCCAAATAACTGTTTCCCACCCAGGGTTTGGTGAATGTTATTACCGTTAGTAAATTTATTTTTCAATAAAACTATATATACCCATTTTTGATACACAATTTATGTATACAGATAAGATATTATCATGTAATTGGATGTTTCTTTATCATATGATGACACATGTTTTAAAATTACCTAATTACATCATGATATATCACTGTGTACATGAATTATATACAAAAAATAGGTACACATAACATTGCTCTTTATTTTTTAGTTTTCGTAGATAAGTAGATATGATTATCTTACTCTTTTATTAAAATCACAAAACTATCATTAACATTTAATATAAATATTAAATTATTAATTTATTATTACTAATTTAAAAGTTTATCAGTTAGATCCTTAAAAATATTGAAACTTTAATTAACTTTAAAATAATGTGTTTTATTCAATTCTCTAAGGGTATGTTATTTTTTAAGCTATCAATCAACATATTAAAACTTAAAAACACCCTAGAACTTTTTTCAAATTTTCAAAGAATCTTATAAAGTTTTTAGTAAAACTCCTAACATTTTTAAAAATTATAATTTACCCCCCAAATATACTTCATTTTAAAAAGGAAAAATATAATAGAAAAAGTTTATGCAAACTGAACTTCATACAGTTTATTTAACAGAATTCACTAATAAAAGTGAATAATAAGTGAGAACATGGCTTTTTGAAACTTTAGAAAGTAATCATTTCAACAAAGCTTGGGTGGAAAATAGTCTTTTGGCCTTATTTATTTTATATCAAATCAATTTGAAAATAAAAATTGGTATGAATGTAAAATTTTATGTATGTAGCATTATTCATTACTTAATTACATATTATCAGGTTAATACGTCTAAATTAATTAATATGAATTGTTTGGCGGAAATTGTACTGGGCAAGTCTAATAGAAAACTTTGACCTTTTTTATTTATAGGTCTGACTTTTATTTGATTAACTATTTTACTTTATGTACTTGAACGTTTCCTCCACTTTCTTCCGATTTTCTTATTCATTTCCTTGATCTTCCCTTCTTCTGTAAAATTTCACTTATTTTTATTATTATTTATTTCTTGTTCATTCTGTGAATGTTATTTTACTCTGACTTTCATTATTTTCAACAGCCTTTCATTGGTTTCACTCTGACTTTCAGATGCAGCAAATAAAGCACAAGCTGATGCTATTTCACTCTGAATAAAGGTTTTGGAGCATAAAGGCTTGTTGCTAAATCCCAGAACCCAAGAGGAGAGATCTCTTGCAGTTATTAGGATATAATTTGCAGGCAACATGCCCTCCAAGCTTCTCTAGCAGTTATCATCAGTCTTCCAAAAAGGCAGATTATGTGAGCAGAGTGGAACTAGAGATGGCAAAGGGCAGGCAAGGGATGACCCTTTGCCACCAGTCCCTGGTGCCAAACTCCTACTAATGTGCAGCTTTGGCGATCATATTATCCCCGGCCCCCACGACAAATCCCTCAGCTACATAGTCAGCAACACACATCTCTGTTGAGTAAATGCACCGTCTATCTCTCTAGAAATCTACCTCCAAAAGATTCCACAATTTTGCTCCAGCCTTATACAAGTTGCAGCCGCCTCTCTAAGAATCAAAAAACATGCACACCGCCTATCTAAAATTCTCCTTCTAAACTCGCAGCAAACCACTACTCAAAAGAAGGATGAAGAAAAATTAAAGTCAGCTAACTAACCAACATCAACAACTATACATAGGCTTGATGCCCAGCAATATGTGTGCGCAAAAATTAGTAGAGTGAGTGTGTGCAAGAGCTGTGAGTGTGTGAGTTGAAGAGTTTGGGAGTGAATGTTTGATAAGGAGTTGCAAGTGTGCACAAATATAAAAGGTGTGAGTGCAAAAAATAAAGAGGGCCAGTGATAGTGAATGGTATGAGTGCTTAGGTGTTGTGCTGTGAGCTAGTGTAAATTAAATAGAGAGCTCAAGGTTAGTGAGTGTGTGTGTTTGAGTGTTTTAAATATGGCAAACGTGTAGAGAAGTATTGTGATGCATGTAGGTGTGGTTTTGTAATTCTTGAGTATTAATAAAATTATTGTTTTATAATTACCATTTGGGCTAACAGTCTTGTGGTGGTTCACCGCCACTCATCACGATCCTCTCTTTGCACCCACCTCTCTCTCTTCTCCATGGCCGAAGCTTCTCAATAAAATACCAGCTTGCTAATGAAGACCTTGATTCTCTTGTCTCAAAGAATATGACCGGATAACATCAGCGTCAACTTCTTTATCTTCTACACTGATTTGTTTGTTTCTTTTCTTCAACAAGCCTGAAACAGCAGCCTCTATGGGATTGCTTCTTGATGATGCAAAATCAGAAACTTGGTTTGTTGATGTTCTCAATCGCTCTGTGCTATTTCCAAGAAGGCTTTCTGACACCACCATGGATTGCTTACTGAATCTTGATAGTGACAATGATTTGGAGTCTCAACCTGAGGCCAATCACAACAGAGAGGTGAAAAATGTGGCGCATGATGTGCACTATTCTATGTCAGATTCACCAGTTCTAGAAACTACTTCATCCTTGGGGTCATCTTCTTCAAGTCCAAGGAAGCAATTAAAAAAATTCATTCAACCTGAGCACAAACAAATTCAAACTAAAACCTAGTAGATATGAAAAGAATCAAACCACAGAGGTTACTGGAAGAAAATGAAATACCAATGAAAACAATTTTCCCAAGAAATACAAGGAAATTTCTGAGCCTTCCAAAATCACCAATTAAATTATCCATAGGTTAGCACAGATGTAAAAAAGGCTGTTACAAGGACAAAATAACAAAATTATTCCCCATGCTCCAACTTTGAAATTTAAGAGCTTACCACTTGATATGTCTCTAGCAGTTTGCCAAGCTGGTGAGCATGTGGCTCTTCATCATTCACCTTATCCACCATGATGTACTCAATAAATATTTTCTGCTGACTGAAAGTTTAAGATTAAAAAATGAGCTAAAATCTGAAATATTTCACAAAAAGACAGGGGGAGTCACAGAGAGAGAATTGCAAATTAATTTTCAAGAAACATTTGTGAATCAATTGCAACTTATTCTTTTGATATACATGAAGTGCATTCATAAGATTTTCCAGAGGAAAAGCTCGAGCTGCAGGCATTATCTGGCAGCAAACTCTCGAACTGGTGCGTGAAGGGATACAGCTAAGTTCAAACCTGGTGGATCACTATGAAGCTTATTGATAGCATGAACAATGCCAACCTACACAAAGGTTAGATGCAATTGGCAGGCTTGTAAGTCAAGTGTCTCCTGCATTCATAAGCCATTACGCCATTTTAACATAATCAATGTAATATTTCTTAGAGATAGGCTTTGACAGTAGCAACAGCCAATTACTCCTAGCAATGGACAGTGATGGAATAATGTCCTCCTCTAATGAACTCGAGAAACATTCTCTAACACTAGCCTAAAATGAATAAGACATGAAAAACTAATCCCTTGAAGTTCATGTATACGTACAAATTAAACATTACGTAATTAACTAAATTAATCTAAGTAGTAATATTAATGAATATTGTGCGATTAATGCAAGTAACAAACTAGTGAAATGATATTACCCAAGTCAAGTAAATTCAAGACAATCGCCTATAATTAAACATTATGATCACATAGGATTCAAATCAAAGATTGGGTTGTTAACAACAATGGAAAAAAAAAAAAACAAAATTCACCTGCAATATCTTGTCCATCAAATAAGCCACAATAAATGGAACGAACAACACTAAGCCAAAAAAATACAGAGAAAGGCAACTTACAAAAACAAACACACTACAAAAAGAATGTTATAGACACTGAAAAACTCAAGGCCGGGAGGAGCCAACCCAGCAGCAACAAACTATTCCCTTCCAGGCAAAAACACAATGAGGAACTACAACAGGAGAAGCAACACCACTCTAGCCAAAAAAAAAAAAAGGGTTTTTTATCAACTAATTTGAGGAAGTTTGAGATGTAAACACACCAGTTCTTTTCATAATACTTATTTTTCAATCCAGGGGAGGAGAAGCTACACCACTAAAGCAAAATAACTGCTATTGACAATAATGAAATAACTTCAGTATAAACTGAAAAATGGAAAATCATAAAAGAGTCAAAGACGAACACATGATAGGAGAGACGCCGGAGAGAAGACGAGTTCCCGTCGACCGTCGTCAATGCAATGATGAAGACAAACAGTTCGATGCACAAACGATTCGAAGAAGAGTTCACCGAGATTTTGAGCGCCGGTGAGGTGACATTTGAGACGTTGGAGGGGAGAAATTTGAGACGGCGGACTCATCAACAGAGGAAGCCAACATTTGACAAATTCTGTGGGTTAGGGATTTTGACAAGTTCTCTACAAATTTGAGTATGGAATTTTATTTTCTATTAAATATTGGGAAACTTTAAAACATGGCCAAAATATCCTCCCATTAAGCAAAAATGACCAAAATCACTATTTCCAAGCCAAAATGCCCAAATTCACTATTCTTAAACAAAAATGCCCATGACTTTTTTTAAAATACCAAAATTATCCTTCCCCTCATTTATATAACTCTTCTCACTCACTATAGGGGTTAAATGTAATTTTAGATAAATATGAGGGGTTTTTAGATATTTTACATTGTAAAGGCATTTTGATATTTATTTATTTATTTCAAACTTTTTCTAAAATGTCAAAATTACCATTCCCCTCATTTATATAACTCTCCTCACTCACTATGGGGGGTTAAATGAAATTTAGGATAAATATGGGGAGTTTTTGGATATTTTACATTGTAAAGGCATTTTCATATTTATTTATTTATTTCATTACTTTTTCTAAAATGTCAAAATTACCCTTCCCCTCATCTATATAAACTCTCCTCACTCAATTTTATTATACACACTTCTCATATCACTCAAACACTCACTCTCACTTTCATTATTATTCAAGATCAATTAGTAGGGATTCGTTCGGACGGAAGAAGTTCACATTTCTAAATTCGACTTTAAAAAATACTATTTATCAAAAAAAGGTATTTATGTCAATCTTAGCCGAAAACTTAATTTTATTTGTTAAGTATAGTTTTTATGTCATAATATGGGGGTTAAATGCAATGATTGACTAGTATGGGGGGTTAAATAAAATTTAGGATAAATGTGGGGGTTTTTATATATTTTACATTGTAAAGGCATTTTCATATTTATTTATTTATTTCATTACTTTTTCTAAAATGTCAAAATTACCTCTCCCCTCATCTATATAAACCCTCCTCACTTACTTTTATTACACTCACTCTCACTTTCATTTTTATTCGAGATCAATTAGTAGGGATTCGTTCGGACGGAAGAAGTTCACATTTCTAAATTCGACTCGAAAAAATACTATTCATCAAAAAAAGGTATTTATGTCAATCTTAGCCTAAAACTTAATTTTATTTGTTAAGTATAGTTTTTATGTCATAATATGGGGGTTAAATGCAATGATTGACTAGTATGGGGGGTTAAAGTAATTTAGGATAAATATGGGGGGTTAAATAATTTTAGATAAATATGGGGGGTTTTTAGATATTTTACAATATATACAGAATTTATATAACATGTTAAAAATAGATAGGTATTGCTTTGATACAAGACAACATACAAAGGTGTTAAATAAAGAAAGAGATAATTGAGGGATCAAATGAAATATTATTAAAATTGGCAGGCATTTTGATAGTAAACATTGTAGGAGTATTATAAATGAAATTTTAGGTTTTTTCAAATTTCACCGTTTTAGGATATATCGACTCGTATTTTTCAGATTTCTGAAGAATTTTTCGATTGTTGTCATACTAGGGTATTTCAACTTTTAGATTCCGAATTTCAGTTCCGTTTTTTCGAATTTCACTGCTTTAGGATATATCAATTCGTATTTTTCATATTTCTGAAGAATTTTTCGATTATTGTCATTCTAGGGTATTTCAACTTTTAGAATTTAAATTTCAGTTCTGTTTTTTTGAATTTCACCGTTTTAGGATATATTAACTCGTATTTTTCAGATTTTCGAAGAATTGTTCGATTATTACTATTCTAGGGTATTTCAACTTTTAGAATTCGAATTTCAGTTTTGTTTTTTTGAATTTTATCGTTTTAGGTTATATCCGTTAGTATTTTCCAGATTTTTGAATAATTTTTTATTATTGACATTTTAAAGTATTTCAAAGTATAGAATTTGAATATCTATTTCAAAGTATAGATATTACAAAAATGTTTTAAATGGAACATTACAAACAGATAGATGCATTTTGATATAAGATAACATACGAAAGTGTTATATAAATTGTTAAATAATTATAGGGGGATAAATAAAATATTAGAAAAATATGATGAGTTTTTTTTTAATTATTAATAATTGTACGACTGTTTTACATAATTATTATTGATTTTTTTATTATAAATGAATAATTATCTTCAAAAACTGGTCATTGCAGGATTGATAATTAAAATGGATGGTTATGCATCGGTTCGTTACCAGGGAGAATGGATTCAAGGTGGCAACAACACAATGAAATATGTTGGAGGAGCCAAACAATTGATTAAAATCTCTTATGGAACAACATTCGAGAGATTTATTGAGCTTTTGACGGAGTCTTGTAGTATTGATCCAATGAAAAACTATATTCAAGTTTCAATGAAGCCAAGAAAAATTGAGCTGGACTGCCCCATCCAGATCCAAAATGATGAAGATGTCCAGGGTCTTCTTGATATGTCCCAGTACTTTCAGGAATGTATTCCTGTTTTTGTTACATGTACCCCAATTGAAGGGCAGGAGGAAGAAGATGAAGATGAAGATGAAAAAGAAAGTAGTTGGGTCAAAAAAGAATACGATTTGGAAAAATTGATTGATTTCAGTAATGACCCGTTGTATATTGCAAACTCATGGGCTCATGGAGAAAAAGATATAGTTCCCTATTGGGGTGACTTTAATGGAAATGATATGCCCGACATTCCTTCAGAAGATGTAGAGCTTGAGTATTTGGCATCAGTTACCGAGGGTATGAATAGTTTACAGCTTGAAGATCCTATTTCCGGTGGTGGAAATTATTCTGGGCCATTTTTTGACAATGTCCCCACTGATCCATTTAGGTGGCTTCCTGATTTTCCTCCACAGCCATCAACATCATCAAGTGGTTCTAGATCGATCCGAGAGGAGAATGGTGTCAAGATTGGTGATATTTTTCATAATAAAGTCCAACTGAAAGACGCCATGATGCAATTCGCCTTACTAAAAGGATTTCAATTTGGTGTTAAAAAGTCTGACAAGAAACGGTGGGAAATTAAGTACAAGGCTAAAAATTGTAAGTGGTACATACATGCAACCAAGTCCACTGTCAGTGATGTGTGGGGGATCAACTCTATGAATCCTACCCACACATGTTTAGTTGATCAAATCATGCCACATCACAGACAAGCTGGGGCTCGAGCTTTAGGTCAATTAATGAGATCAAAGTTTGTGATGATTAATCGAATTTATCGACCTAAAGAAATAATTGTAGACATGTCCTCTCAAATAGTGGCAGCTGACCCGGGGTCAATGTAGAAGAAATCCGAGATAATACGGTACGCTGTGCACGAGATATCGCATCTGCCCGGAAGTGTCTGGACTCATCGGGAATGCGCAGCTCGCTATCAACCCGTCTTCTTTTGTTAGAAATATCCTGTAACAATTTTAAAAATTTGTTAGACATTCATAAAAATAAATATGTAAACAAATGTATTAGTGGAAAAAACATAAAAAGATGAGAAATATCAAATAATCAAAAAGGAAATGACAAAACTTAACAAATAAGAACTGAAATTCGAGTTCTATACGTTCAAATACCCTAAAATGTTAACAATCAAAAAATCGATCGAAAATAACAAAATATGAATCGATATATCCTAAAATGGTGAAATTTGAAGAAACGAAACTGAAATTCGAATTCTATACGTTGAAATACCTTAAAGTGATGATAATCGGAAAATCCCTGATGGAAATCTTGAAAATACGAATCGATATATCCTAAAATGGTGAAATTCAGAAAAACGAAACTAAGATTCGAATTCTATACGTTGAAATACCTTAAAGTGACGATAATCAAAAAATCGCTTGGAAATCTTGAAAATACGAATCGATATATTCTAAAATAGTGAAATTCGAAAAAACGGAACTGAAATTCGAATTCTATACGTTGAAATACCTTAAAATGATGATAATGGAAAAATCATTCGGAGATCTTGAAAATACGAATCGATATATCTTGAAATGGTGAAATTCAGAAAAACAGAATTGAAATTTGAATTCTATACGTTGAAATACCTTAAAGTGACGATAATTGAAAAATCGTTCGAAAATCTTAAAAATACAAATCGATATATCCTAAAATGGTGAAATTCGAAAAAACGAAACTGAAATTCGAATTCTATACGTTGAAATACCTTAAAGTGACGATAATCGAAAAATCGATCAGAAATCTTGAAAATACGAATTGACATATCCTAAAATGGTGAAATTCGAAAAAACGAAACTAAAATTCGAATTCTATACATTGAAAAAAACAAATCGATATATCATAAAAAGACAAAATATGGAAAAACGCAACTGAAATTCAAAAACACGAATCAATATATCCTATAAACGAAAAAATCAAACTATTAGTTGAAATTACGTCATTACATTGTAAATTGTGTCAAAAAGCACCAAAATTCGAAAACTCGAATTTCAAATTTGAAAAATACATATGGAAAAACCCTAAAACAAAAAAAACAGATATAAAATTCGAAAACTACACGATCAGAAACCCTAGATAAGAAAATTCTCAATTTACCCCCTCATGAAAATTCCTTAATTCAAAAGGTCCACTGTTATATGACAAAATTCCAAAAAAACCGTTGTGTTCTAATGAATCTCATGCGGCTCCCCAACATTTTAAAAAAGCCACTTTACCCCCCCCCCCCCCCCCCCCCCACTAACCCATGCTTAATACGCTGCCGTGGGATAATTCGTTTGCCGTGGGAAACGTTGTTCCCATGGCAAGACTGCTGATCCATTCGACAACCATTTTCGGTTAAATTTTGGTCGTTTCGACCTCCGATTTTCACATAAATCAAATCTACACATTGTATAACAGAAAACCCCTCGATCAATTCAACGAAAACAACCAAAAATCGAAATATTTTAAGCATTGTTCAAACCGTAAATCCTAAAATTTCAAACCCAAAAATCTCAATCAAATCTCAATAATATGAGCAATAACTTGATCCAAACAAGATTACGAGAGATATACTAACCTTCTTTGCCATTTGCGATTGCCGGAAAGCAAGAAAATCGGTGGAAATGACGTTCGCCGTGGGATTGACGTGGGACATGGGAAGCTTTGGAATTTTCTTTGAAATGCACAGTGAAAACGCAAGATTGCCGTGGAAATTTTGTTGTGCTTATAAAGAGGGGCAGTTTCGTAATTTCTCCTTTCCCACGACCACGTGTAAAATTTTATAAAAACCCAATGTGGGCTAAGGATTTCCCCGACACCCCAATATGTTAAAAAAGCCACTTTACCCCCCCAACCCATGGTCAATGCAGCTGCCGTGGGATAAATCGTTTGCTGTGGGAAACGCTGTTCCCACGGCAAGACTACCGATCCTTTCGGCAGCCATTTTCGGCCAAATTTTGGTCGTTTCGGCCTCTGATTTTCACAAAAATCAAATCTACACGTTGTATATCACAAAACCCCTCAATCAATTCAACGAAAACAACCAAGAATCAAAACATTTTAAGCATTATTCAAACCGTAAACCCTAAAATTTCAAACCCAAAAATCTCAATCAAATCTCAATAATATGAGCAATAACTTGATCCAAACAAGATTACGGGAGATATACTAACCTTCTTTTCCATTTGCGGTTGCCAGAAAGCAAGAAAATCGACGGAAATAACGTTCACCGTGGGATTGCCGTGGGAGGTGGGAAGATTTGGAATTTTCTTTGAATTGCACAGTGAAAATTTACTGTGTTTATATACGGGGGCAGTTTCGTCATTTCACAAAACCTGGGCATTTTTGCTTAAACCTGAATTTTTTGGGTAATTTCGCTTAGACCCCTTTAATTTTGCCTATTTTTAATAATTTCCCTTAAATATTATTTAATTTTGATAAAAATATTTGCTTCGGTTTTATAGTTTAGATATTTTTCTAGCAGTGGATTCTTGAATTGGTTTAGCCTCAAAACCCATTCGATTTGGTTCAACTAAGCGTACATTCGTTTAGTTTCAGTTTGAGCCAAATTTGTATAAGAAGTTTTCAAAATTGAGTCGAATTCAAGCTACGGGATGTTCAGATTATTATTAGACTTCGATTTGAATTTATAGTTCGAGTTCACCTATAATTTATTACTCGAATCGATAGTTTGAATTTATGATTCAGATTCTTTAAGTTTAGAACTTGTTTTCAAAACGATATCATTTTATCAATTATTTTGGTAAAAAACATCATTTGTTAATGAGCTACAAACTCGAACTATATATTCAAATTATGAATTCAATCTGAATTATTTTTTATTTGAATCTAACTCAAACCAATGTCAATTTTGGCTCGATGAACTCAAGCTAAATTATTTTTTATTTAAGTTAACTCAAACTATGAGGTGTTCAGACTCAGTTTAATTCATATTTATCCCTAGTTTTTATAAACCTATTAAACCAATAACAATGAATTTATGAATTTTTTAGTAAGAAATTAAAAAATACGTCAGTGAAAGTATAAATTTGTTTAGTTTTGTAAATAATATAAATTTGTTTATTTTAATTTTTCATTTATGTTATGGCATAGCTTTAGTAGATTTACCAATAAGGGATTATATATATATATATATATATATATATATATATATATATATATATATATATATATATATATATATATATATATATATATATATGTGTGTGTGTGTGTGTGTGTGTGTGTGTGTGTGTGGTTCTTGCTTTATCATTGATGTTGTTTAAATAAAAAAGATAAAAGTCATTCTTCTGTATCTTGTGCAGAATCCATTATTCACAGCTTAACTAGATAGATAATCATCAATTAGAAAGATCATAAACAACAAACTAAGAGCATAAATAACACACATCACTACACCTTTTATTTAGGTGCCTCAAATATCTTGCTGAAATTGCAATTTGATCTTTTTGAGTTTTGCCAAGGCATCTTTCATATTGATCCTCTGTTCGGGTGACTCCATGGAACAATTCAAAGCCAAATTCATGATGCTTAACATGCAATTCACTTTGGCACCAAAACCATTCTCATCTCTTAATAGATTAGCATCCACAACTTCTGTTACTGCATCAGGCAATGATGCCTCCACCGAGCTCTTTAAACTTATTTCTCTAGCAAACATCTCATCTGTGGGCTTCTTTCTTGTGAAAGCTTCCATCAACAAAATCCCAAAACTGTAGACATCTCCTCTTGTGGACACAATCCCCGTTGATCCATACTCTGCAAATTTACATTATATTCATCATTAAAAGTAAATAACATTCTAACCAAGATTTATAATTGAAACTTCACCTGGTGCCATATACCCCATAGTCGCTAGTGTAAGGGTTTGTGTCTTCGAATCTCCTTCGTCTAAGAGCTTGGCAATGCCAAAATCACCCACATGGGCAACCATATCTTCATCCAATAAGATGTTCTGAGGCTTCAAATCACAATGGATGACTGGTGTTGAATAATCATGATGGAGATATTCAAGAGCCGATGCAACATCTATCATTATGTTCAACCTTTGTAGCATATCCAGAAAATAGTTGTGAGAATACAACCACTTCTCAAGACTACCATTGGGCATGAATTCAAGTATCAAGGCCTTAAAATCGGTATTACAACAACTGCTCACGATTTTTATGAGATTTCGATGACGAATGTTGCGCAATACTTCACATTCAGAATCAAAGCTTTTAAGTACTCTTTCTACTTGCAAATTAAAGACCTTTATTGCAACTATAGTTCCATCTGAAAGTATCCCTTTGAATACTGAACCGAAGCTGCCAAAACCAAGCAGGTTACACTCACTAAAATCATCGGTGGCTCGTTGAATTTCTAGATATGATGTTCTTCTCCATGTTGCTAAAGGTAACGAATCAACTTGATCAACTGGAGAATGTTTTCTTTTATAATGATACCTTATGAAGACAAAAGTTACAATCACTACCAATAAAATTGGTAGGACTGAAGGCAAAATGTATTTCATTACTAGTATTTTTGATTGGTTAATGGTGTCAACATTGCAAAGAGGAACCCCTTGCCTTGGCAAACCGCACAATGCATGATTTAATAAAAAGGATCGAGCAGAAAATGTTTTGAAAGGACCTTTGCTTGGAATTTCCCCTTGTAAATTATTTACAGAGACATTGAAGTTTTTGAGATAGGTGAGCGCCTCCAATGATTTGGGAATTTCACCGGAAAGACTGTTGTTTGAAAGATCCAAGGATACCAAGCTTATCAATGCCCCAAATGTGTTGGGGATGACACCTTCAAATCTATTGTCTTCCAAAGATAGAGTTTCAAGAGCTTGAAGGCCCCCAACAGTAGTGGGAATGTTTCCTGACAAGAGATTTTTTGACAAATCTAGATCTCTCAAGACCTTCAAACTCTGTATACTTGGAGATAAAAGGCCACTCAATGAATTCGATGACAAGTTTACCTGCAATATATACTGAAGAGTCCATAATGATGGGGGAATGCTAGAGTTAAATTTGTTGGAGCCTAACTGCAGATCTCTCAGAGAAGTCAAATTCGCCAAACATGTTGGTATTGCCCCAAAGAGCATATTATCATTCAACAGCAGTTTATTTAACATGTGTAATTGGCAAAGCTCGTAAGGAATGAATCCCAAAAAATTATTTTTATTTAGCCACAGACCTTGGAGATTCTGCAAATTTCCCATCGATGTTGGAATAAATCCACTCAAATCATTTTCCGAAAGATCTAACCTTATCAAGCTATGCAAGTTACCCACCTCTGTAGGAATGCTGCCCTTGATCTTGCAATTACTTGCAACAAAAATTTCAAGAGTTTCAGATAAATTGCCAATTGAAAGTGGTATGACTCCATACAGTGGATTAAGATCCAAGAATAGACTCTTCAGTTTCCTGCACTTTGTCAAAGAAGACAGAAAGCTCCATTCTGCAGAGGGAGATTCTGTGGTGAAGTTATTGGTCTTAAGGTTAAGCCGTTCAAGGAATTTCAAGTTGCCTAATGTATTTGGAACAGGCCCAGAAAATGAGTTGACGGCCAGATCTAGCACAGCAAGCTTGGAAGCATTGGTAATGGAGGTGGGGATTGTTCCAGTAAGTTTATTATTCCCTACGGCAAGACCCATCAAGTTGGGAACCCCATTGCCAATGGTTGATGGTAGATAGCCTGAAAGTTTATTGCCAGTTAAACTAATATTTACCATGCTTGAAATATTGAAGATTGAGGCTGGAATTACACCACTTAAGCTATTGGAATCTAGAATTAGGATCTGAAGATTTTGCAAATGGCCTATCTCCTCTACAATTTCACCTGCCAAAAGGCAAACATCTAAGTAAAATGGAAACAGAAACGCTGAAACACATTCTCAAAAATATAAGAAACAGAAATGTGAAAATATATTAAAATTTTAAACATTGACAATGTGATTCCAACGGGATAAAAATTACAGAGTTAGTAGACAATCTTATCCTCATCAGGTAATATTCACAATTTATTTTTAGCATGATACGATACATGTAGCTTTAACATCGTAATTTGGTTCAGTCAAAGACAAGAATATGAGTTGTATAATAAAACATGTATAATAAATTGTTTGTAAACATCTAGAGTATTTGTAAAAAGTTGTTTATAGATTTCGATCTTTCTACCAAAGAAACCTGTTTTAAAATCTAAAAAGAGTTTCAATTTTTTTTAAAATATCTTAAATGCCCCCAAAATATTTCGTACCAATTTCAAGGTGTTTTAGAAACCGAAATATTTCAGACACGTAGAGACTCACCCCATGGTGTGTTTATGTGCTTCCAAGGCAAACATTCATGCATAAAACTGAAATGAAGACAAGGCTATATAATACACAAGTTAAGCAATCAAGTTGATATGTCAAACAAATCAAAGTGTGCACCTACAATATAATTTTAAAATTAATAAAACTATTTTTATACACGTTAAAATATACAATTTGATATACAGATGTGATTAGATGATTTTAAATAAAGAATAATACGTCCAGTCACATGATAAAAATATCATTTGTTTATCTAACTATATACTAAAAAGTGCGTGAGCAGACCATTTCTCCATTAAAATCGCAAGTCTTCAAAAGTGTAAATACCTGTTAAGCTGTTAAACCTGAGAGATAACGCTGTAAGAGAAGTACAGTTCTTGATATTCTTAGGAATATTGCCGCTTATCGCATTGCCATCAAGATTAATCTGTTCAAGTGTTGGAATGTATTTGCAGATATCCGCTGGGAGATTGCCGAATAGGCCACTGCTTTCAAGGAAAATAGACTCCAGAGAAGATATGTTTAAGATGCTTGACGGGAAGAGACCAACTGTAAATTCAAGATCCAATCAAAATAGACTAACAAAAAATTTTAGTTCACTAATTTATCGTGAAATTTTGACTACTAAATTGCCTAAATGATATGTAATTTTGAACATCGTTTTGAGATACAGCGAAAACTTGTACTGCTGGCTATTTTTAAGAGTGTGACAGGGTAACTCTTTATATATACTGCCAATTATTCGTAATGTTGGGTTGGGACATATATGTTTTAAGTTTGGGATTGTTAACGGTTGGATACAGTGACCCAAATTCAATATTGGGTGTCCTGAGAATAGATTGGGAGTTCCGGTAGAATAACATATCTTCCAATTTGAAGCAAAGGCACTACACCTGAAACTCTGAATTGTAGTAGAATATCGAACGACCAATGGAACCGTCTCATTTCCTTTTGAACGACCAGGACTTAAAGTCCCATTACAGGTGTTTCATCGAATGAAAAGGTTGTTACATTGCGGATATAAATTCGTTATATTTGTGGGTTTTACATGGTTTGTTAGAGGCTTAAGAAAGAGGATAGGTTTTTATGTTTTCAGCACTTGATATTAGAGAGTTTTTTTATGTCTCTTACTCTCCTTATACTAAAATTTCAACATTAGTGATTTCTCTTTTCTCTATCCATGGTTCTTCTTCTGTTTTGTGTTTTCCACATAAATCCTTGTGCTCTTTTGCTCTTTCATTAATTGTTTCGTGCTGCGTTAATTGTTTGATGGTACAACAAGCTTTGTCATCTGGCAAGTCAAAATGATGAGAGTCTTGGCCAAGGTAGGCACCAAGAACAGGCTGCATGGAAAAGCAAAGCAACCTGAGATTATAGACGATGATATGATCAAATGGGGCGATATGGATGAGAAAGCCCTTTTATGGATCCAGTTGACTTTGAGCACCAACAAACTCCTATAAATTATGAAGGAAGAGACTGTTGCAAGAGCATACACGAAATTGGAGGATAAATATATGAATAAATCTCTCACCACCAAGCAACAATTGATGCAATGCCTCTATGTTATACGAAAGTCAGAAAGTATATTACTAAATTCACAACTAGTAGAATTTTCTTCAATTATTACATATTTGAGTAAGACTGATCTGAAAATTGAGGATAACGATCAAGTGCTTTTATTGTTGTGTTCATTTCTTTCTTCCTATAAGAATTTTAAAGACACTTGATATATGGAAGAGGTGAACTTTTCTTTGAAGAAGTTAAGTGAGAGGAAGCAAACATTACAAATGATGAAATTAGTAAACTATTTGTGTTAGTGATGTTAAGCACAAATTTGGGATGAGTTAGGTTATGGATAAGAAGCCTCACAACATATAACTCCTAATAGAGATTAGTTTAACACTCATGAATTGTTTAATGGTGGTGTGCTTTTGGGCACTGATTACGTATGTAAGGTGGTTTGAATAGGCAAGATATAAAGTAAAATGCATGATGGGGTGATCTGAACTCTTTCACGAGTTAAACAAATTCTAGAATTGAAGAAAAGTGGTTTGTTGTGTGGACAACATACAAGGTAGCTAGAATTTTATGAGCATTGTGTGTTTAGGAAACAAATGATATAAAGTTTCAGCACAACCATACATAAGACCAGAGGAAGTCTAGACTACCTCCATTCAGACCTATAAGGGTTATCTTAAATTCCTTCTAAAGGAGGTAAAGCTAGATACAAACTCGCCTTCATTGACGAGTCTACTTTTATCGTTGTTCATTTTGGCAATCAAAATGCGATTCATTTAACCAAATATCAGGTGCAAAAGGAGATGTTTTTATCAAAAAGATCAATATTGCAAACAAGCCAGCTAGCATGCTCACCAATCCTTTGCCTACTAGCAAGTTTGTCATTTCGTGTCAAGGTGAAGATTGTTGGATATGTGGCTCGAAATCTAAAATTGGCATTCCAGGTGTAAAATGAGAGTTCTAATAATAGAACTGGTGTTCCAATTTGAAGCATGGGCACTTGATATGAAACTTTTAATCATGGTAGAATGTCAAACAATTAGAAGAATGGTCTCATTCTTTTTTTACCAGCCACAACTTAAAGTCTCAGAGTGAATGTTCTGTTGTGGATAAAAATTCTTTATGTTCATGAGTTTTACATTCTTTGTCATCTTATTTTGGGCTATCCTCGTAAATTCTTGTATTTTTTTACTCTTGTATTGATTATTTAGTGTTACTTTAATTATTTTGATATTTGGTTTTGGCATCAGCTAAATTAACACGCTTTTAACTTTTTCAACTCAAGGTATGTTGATGCGCATTTTCTAACAAGACCACTTGCTATACAATATATTATGTATATACAACTTTGATACATAATTTAAATATATTAATGATGTGTCATCATGTGATTAGATTATTTTGAATTAAATTTAAAGTAACACTCATTCATATAATGACACATCATCTGTATACCCTAAGTATGTACCAAAAGTGTTTACATATAATATTCCTCCTCAATCTAAATAAAGAGAAATGTTATGTGTACACACTTCTATGTACACAATCAGGTATATACATGATATTTGATTATGTGATTACGTGTTATTTTATCATTCATATAAAATCACTGAACCACATAATTATAAATCATCTTTATACCCAATTGTGTATACAAAAGTATGTATACATAGTTTTATTGCTAATTATATATTGAATTTTGGAAGGAATTATACCATCTAAATTATTGTGACCAAGAGCTAAATGTTGTAGATTCTTCAGCTTGCCAATCCCTTGTGGAATGCCACCTGCTTGAGGGCAAAAATTTGCCAAAACAAGTAGTTATTAGAGATTAAATAAAATGGCATCGAGATTACATTTTACAACCTTCTTGACAGCCAAATTATGCTAAAATGAGAATCATACCTAATCACGTGATAATATAATATATATATTTTAAAAAATATATCCACATAGTTTTATTGATAATGGATACACATGCCTGTTAAAAGTAAACTATGTTTATAAAATATGATGGAATCATACCTTCTAAGTTGTTATCATTAAGAAGCAACCACATAATCTTACTCAAATTTCCAATATTTTGTGGTATGAGCCCTGTGAATTTATTGTACGACAATGAATAACCATTAGCCTCGCTGCAGTTGCCTAAACTTCTTGGAAGCTGGCCAGAAAGTCCATTATAAGATAGAGTTAGCCATTCAAGTTTTGGAAGACGATTACAGAGACCATCCGGCACACTGCCAGACATAAAATTGTAGGTTAAACTAAACCCTTGTAGCGAGGAACTGTTGAAGATGCTACTCCAAGGTATGGAGCCCGAGAGGAAGTTAATTGCCATATAGAAAACTCTCAGCCTGGTGAGCTTTGCAATCTCTGGTGAAATGCTTCCTTGAATATTATTGTCGATTGCCCACAAGACCTCTAGCGTAGTTACATTGAAGAGAACATCCGGGATGGTACCTGTGAAATTATTATATTCGAGTTTCAGGATTTGGAGTCTGGATAAGAGACCGATAAATCCCGGAATACCTCCACTTATTCTATTATTACCGACAGAAAAGACTCTCAATCGGCGTAATTGTCCCAGTTCATTTGGCAGATGGCCATGGAAATTGTTGTAACTAAGATCGAGATTCACTAGGAATGAGAGATTGCCCAGGTGTGGAGAGACGGTACCACCGAGATCCATGAATGAAAGGTTCAAGGCTCTGACTCTTTCATGGCGAGCACCACAAGAAATACCAACCCAGCTGCAAATTGGATTAGAAATGGACCAGTTATACGCCAGTACACTGTAAGGATCGGAAGTGATATGTGCTTTGAATTGAAGAAGGGCAGATTGATCGGTTGTTAAATTTTTGGCTGTCATAGACAAGGTAGCCATGAAACAGTAATGCAAAAACAAATAGATGCACAACATATTGCCCATTTAATTGTGAGGCAGAAGTATGAAGTGGGATAAAAGAAAGGGATAAGAACTTATAACGACAAAAATTCAGCGTAGCTATGACTAGATAGAAACAGAGAAATTAGGCGCAAAATTAGTCAACTCCATAAGTTCGTGAAAAAAGAACAGGCGACTTTCATTTCCTACGTAAATTTCTGCCACTTCTTCCACTTTTCTCAAGTCTTTCCACAATTATTCCATCAGGAAGACTGAGAACAAACACAGCTCAAGGACAGGCAAGAACCCACAAACATGCTCCTTCCAACAATAGTTAATGGTAGGGCCGAAGCTACATTTGCTAATTTGTTGTAGCTACCAATTTGATTGAAACATAAGTGGAAAACATCAAAAGTCAAGCAACCTAGTCTAATTAGGCGTGAAAGAAGGAAGAGTCTAATTTGACCCAGCTACGATACCATTAGTTTGATACAGCGATTCACCCAAATTCCAATTAATTTGATAGTGATCAGAATAAAAAGAAATCATAATTCTTATTAATTACCTGAAAGACGCCTACGAATCTTAGTCTGATTCCCTAAGGAAACGCACAGAAAGTTAAATCAACAGATTTCACAATAAAAAAAACGCTTCCCCTTCAAAACGATAGTTGGTTTTGAGCAATATTCCAATAAACCTACAAAGACACTGATTATTTTCTGATATTTCAAAACCTTTCAATTCGTATGTATGTATAATTATTATAAATTTATGATAATAATTAATAATATACGAATATCATTCAATTGAAAATACCACAACTGAGAAAAATCGACCAGGAAAATAAGAACGATTTCGATTGAACCTTGAGAGAATCGATATTTGATTAAGAAGGTTAAAGATTGTGATGTGTTTCGGAGTGAGAAGCAAGCTAGCAATGAAATAGAGGAAGAAGAATCTAGAGAGAGAAAAAAATTCTGGGAATTTGGTTTTGAGTAGTGCTTTTAAAAAAATTTCGATTTAGGTATTTTTTAAGTGAATTTTAGTTCCATTACTTAATAAATGTGAGTTATTTTATAAATCATAGTTTGATAAATAATTAATATGACAATGTTTAGAATCAGTCCCTTAAATACTAAAGGGTATGGTTGGATTCCAGCCGCTTTGAAAATCAGCTTATTTCAGTTCAATTTGGTTTAAATTTATTTAACTCAAATTCAAATCGAATTTCATCTAAAAAAAAGTTGGATTCGGATAGATGATTTGATTTGATTCAAACTTGGTTTGTGATTCGATTTGAATTATATTAAAAAATTATTAAAACGATATAGTTTTATCTATTATTACATAAAACGACAACGTTTTATTAACGGGTCATAAATTTAAACTATAAATTCGAGTCACAGATTCAAATTATAAGCCCAAGGCATGCTCGAGTTAAATCATTTTTATTTGAGCTGAATTCGAGTCACAGATTCAAATTATAATATTGCTCTATTAAAATTGCAAGTCTTCAGAAGTGTAAATACCTGTGAAGTTGTTATACCCGAGCTCCAACTCTCTAAGAAAAGCACAATTCTTGATATTCTTAGGAATATTGCCACTTATCACATTGCCATGAAGATTAATCTCCTCAAGTGTTGGAATGTGTTTGCAGATATCCGCTGGGAGACTGCCGAATAGGCCACTGCTTTCAAGGAAAATAGACTCCAAAGAAATTTTGACTACTAATGAGATGTTGTCAAACAAATTTATCTAGAACTAAAACTTAAGTCGTCAAAATAACAATTTAATTGCTAAAAATTTCATTTTGGCACCAAAAATTTCATTTTGTTTTACAACTAAACACTTGCCAAAACAAAATTACTCACAACTAAAATGTTAATTGCATAAAATTAATTTTAGCTGCCCATAATTTCCTTCCAACGAAAAAGTGTGGATTGAAAAATGGAATTAATTTTTGGCTATAAATCAATTTTTGCTACTATTTTTAATTAGTAATTAAAACTTAATTGTTAATTATATGTTTTTTTAGTGTCAGACAAATATATGTTGTTTATAATACAATTATCAAGGTATAAGGTTCACCCACACAATAATAATAATAATAATATTATTATTATTATTATTATTATTCCACCACCTAATGAGAAACTTTGTGAACAAAACTCATTGTACTAGATTCGAGCTTTGACCTATTTGGTGTAGTTGGTTTTGCCTTTTTATAAGTGGTTCAGCTCAGGTGAACAACTTGGACGGAGTTTTTTGTTATAAAAAAAAAAAAAAAGAGATTACCTATAGAATATCTAGGGAATTTTATTTTCAATATTATTCCAAAAGATTATGCATATAAAAAATTCCAAAAATGTTGATTATTCCATGCAATTATATTTTTAATCACTTTTAAACTTATTATTTAATATAAAAATCTTTTTAAATTAATCAATTAAAAATGGGTTTTTAATAAGTTGATGCGTAGGCACTTAAAAAGAAAACATGCAATGGATTGATAGTAATAAATCTAAATGCAATTGGCAGGCTCAAATCATCCAAGGGAGACTGCAATAGTAATTGCATCCAAGTATTGAAGCGGGCTCTCGACTTGGAGGTCGAATTTGTGGAAATGGTTCATTGTCAATGTGATTTTTCTGGGGCAAAAACTATATTAATAATTCTCACAGTTAATTAGGAGATCAGAAATTGGCATCTCTTCTTTCTAACTCATTGCCTTATTTTTGTAGTTTTGGTATTCCACATAAGGAAGCAGCAATGGCATGCTGTGATGAAGTCCATCCACTAGCTAAGGCCTGTCTCTGTTTTGTCAACCTAAATGTGCTCTTTCAAGTCCAAATAGTGTAATTTTCCAAGTTCATTTGGCAGATTGCCATGGAAGTTATTGTCTCTGAGATTGGGATATTGTAGAAAATGAACTTATATATGACTGTGTATCAAAGTGAACTTATGTATGAGTATGAAGTGGGACAAAAGAGAGGGACCATACACTTTCATTCCACTTCCGTTTCTTACATAAATTTCTTCAACTCTTCCCCTTGTCTCAGATCTTTACAAAATTTTTCCATCAGGAAGATTGGGAAAAGACACAAGTCAAGGATAGACAAGGACCCACAAACATTTTCACTTCTATACACAATTTTTCATCAGGAAGACTAAGAAAAGACATAGGTCAAAGATAAACAAGGACCTACAAACGTTCTCACTTATTTATATAATTTTTCCATCAGGAAGACTAAGTACAGAGGCAACTCAAGGATAGATAAGGACCTACAAACGTTCTCATCTCTTTACACAATTTTTCCATTAGGAAGACTAAGAAAAGACGCAGGTCAAAGATAAACAAGGACCCACAAATGTTCTCACTTCTTTACACAATTTTTCCATCAGGAAGACTAAGAAAATACGCAGGTCAAAGATAGACAAAGACTCACAAATATTCTCACTTCTTTACACAATTTTTCCATCAGGAAGACTGAGAACAAATGAAGCTCAAGAATGGACAAGGACCCACAAACGTGCTCCTTCCAAGTAAAGGTAGGGGCCTAGCTCCATTTGCTAAGTTTTTGTAGCTACCAATTTGATTGAAACATAAGTGGAAAACACCAAAAGTCAAGTAACCAAATCTAATTAAGTGTGAAAGAAGAATTAATCTAGTCTAATTTCACACAGCTACGATACCCAAGTCGGCTCAATATTTTAGCTGAATTTGAGTCAAACTCACGCTCAGTCAAGCTCAAATTTCGCTCAGTCCAAATCCGGTGCTAATCAAAATAGTAACTTAAAACACTTATCATTTAAATCTTTATAAACATATTACAATCATCGATCGAGGTCAAAAATAGTCAAATTGGCCATGGAAAGAAGGTGTGAAGAAAAATCAGCAATGGAGGGAATGAGGCTCAAAGAAGAGAATTGATTAATTTGATACTAATCAAATTAAAAAGAAAAACATATTTCTTATTAAAAATTGAGAAAATTTGGCAAAAAAAATAAGAATGATTTCAATTGAACCTTGAGAGAATAGAAATTTGATTAAAAAGGTTAAAGATTGAAGTTGGAGAAGATGAATTTGTAGGATTGAAGTTGGAGAAGCCAAACAACAAACTTGTGGGAATTTGGTTTTGAGCCGTTCTTTTAAGAAAATATACGTTGTTTACACTCCCCCGTGAAAAGTTATCGTCACGTCTTTGATGTGAGTTGTTTACATACCCCTATAATATGCCAAGTTGTTAGGATAGTAGTCGGTGGTTAGCAGATACTCATCATACGATAAATGTATGTTGTTTTACTAGATTCGAGATTTAACTTATTCGGTATGGTTGGTTCCACCCCTTTGGAAGCGGTTCAGCACAGGTCTAGTTTCTTATTATTAAAAAAATAATAATAATAAGCAATTACCTATAGAATATCTAAGGAATTTTATTTTCAATATCATTCCAAAAGATTATATTCCACCATTCGATCCAAGCTGCTATGGAATAAAGTTATTCAATCATATGGGAGTCACTAGACAGAGTGACGATATTGCCGAAAATATTCCACCATTCGATCCAAGCTGTTTTAGTTTGAATTCAAACTCTAATCAAATTGGAACCAATGATTGGGTTTGTTTTCATGAAACAACCTAAGTTGATCAAATCTAAACATGTGAGTTCAAGCTTGTTCAAAGTTAAGTTAAAATAGATTCTTTTATATTCGAATTCAAATGAAGTCCAACCCTGCATGCAATGCACCAGAAGTAACTTCTTTTTACCTGCAGGTAGACATACAAATAAAGTGAAAGAAACTTGTATCCCAATATCACCGGAGGGCCAAAGAGCTGGCTTTATATCTGAAGGTCAATCATATCACAATAGAGATTGTTTCATCAAAATGTGGTGGCTATCTAAGCTAGATTTAGTAATTTGGCAAGCTTTTTAACTTTAAGTCAATACCCCATGAAAACCCTGTAAAATAAATTCAAAGAAAATATATAATTGTAAAAAGGAATGAGTTACTATGTATATATACGGCCAGATGATGATCGAAAATTATTTCATAATATTAAAAAGGTAGAAATTGACAAACCAAATATGATTCCAACTAGGGTTCAATCTTTTTTCTGGTTCTCTACTGATACTCCCACAAGAATGGCTCGTCAAGACGGAACCCTGTATCGACTGCACAAAGTTGCCATGTTGATGATAAGTAATTGCCAAATCCATCGTCGCTTCGATCAGAGGCGCCATTGATGAAGAGATCAGGCAGGTCAAACAACGTGTCGTCATCGATATCAATGGAAGGAGAAACAGAAGGAACCTGAGGTTGGCTCGGTCGGGCTTCACCTCGAGCTTCAGTTTGAGTACATGAAGGGGTCACTGAGTCTTGAAATGTGAGAGCGGCTGCTTTGGCGGCGGCAGCTTGGATGTCTTTGGGACAGGTGGTGAGCGGGCGAGGAAGTTGATGGACAAATTCAGGGAAATTGAGAAAAGCTGAGCGGCCTTTGATAGTTAGAGCGGCAACATCGTGAGCTCGAGCTGCCATTTCGGCAGTAGGGTAAGTTCCAAGCCATATTCTGGATTTTATTCTTGGTTCCCTTATTTCAGAAACCCATTTGCTCCAACTACGCATACGTACTCCTCTGTAGGTGGGCGGGCGTCTCACATTGTCATCACTCTTGAGTAGTTTCTGGTCAGCTTCATATCTGGTTTCATCATCTTCTGCTTTTCTTGAAGGTTTTTTAGCAATACAAGTCCAAGAAGGAGCTTTTGAATTGTGTTTGGAGAGGGAAGAAGTAATGGTGGGTGAGCAAGAAGTGGAGGAGGAAGATGAGATAAATAAACTGTGTTGATGATTATGGCCATCAGCATCAATGTTCTTTATCTTGATATGCTTTCCCATCACAGAGGCTGAGCTAACAGAAGAATGAAGTGTTTGAGCTTTTATGATTCTCTTAGAAATTTATATTTCTTAAAGAAAATTAAATAATATATAAAGAGGAAGATAAAAATGTAAAGAAATTTGGTGGTCCATAACCCAAAAAAAAAATAGTGCATAATACAAACAAATACTTATAAAGTTGGATCATTTTTAATCAGATCTCAATTATTATACCAAATAAAAGAAAACTTTACAATCATTATATTACTTAAGCCAAAAATTTAATTTTAAAATTTTTTTAAAGAATTTTGAAGATAAACTCTTTTATTTGAGTGTCTCTATTCTTATCACTCAAACTATTTTCTGGTGCAAGGATGGCACTCTTGTATAGTAGTTTTATATGAGCAAAGCAGCCCTTTCGCCATGGCTTCCCGTGGCAATAAATAAGAGGTGAGGAAAATATATAAGACACAGGCCATCTTACAGGAAAATATATAAGAAATTTATATTTCGCCATATGATTATATTTGTACATGAATTTTATTTTTATCATTGTCTGCAAATTTGTCTTTACTTCCACTTACAGGACTTGGAGGTGGAATTTGTGGAAATGGATTATAAGGTAATCTTCCACTCTAATTTCACAGTATTGGAGCTGTGCATTGAAGATCTTTGTCTAATTCTATTGTCAATGTGATTTTCCTAGAGCAAAAACTATATTAATTAATAATTCTCACAATTAATTAAGAGATCAGAAATTGGCATCATATCTCTTCTTTCTAACTCATTGCCTTATTTTCGTAGTGTTGGTATTTCACTTAAGGAAGCAGCAATGGCTGTTTTGTCAACCTAGATGTGCTCTTTCAAGTCCAAATGGTGTAATTTTCCAAGTTCCCATCGACCGTCGTCAATTAAATTATGAAGACAAAAAGTTCGATGCACTAACGATTCGAAGACGACTTCTGGAGAGTTCACTGAGATTTTGAGCGCCAGAGAGGAGACATTTCAGACGTTGGAGAGGAGAAATTTGAGATGCTGGAGAGGAGACGACTTTCGACAGTGGACTCATGAACAGAGGAAGCCAACATTCGACAAGTTCTGTAGGTTAGGGATTTTGACAAGTTCTGTAGAAATTTCAATATTAAATTTTATTTTCTGTTAAATATTATTTATATTTGGGTCAGTCTTGTAGTTTATATATTTTTTTTTGTAAGAGTGGATCCAAACCAAGTAGGTTAAGTCTCATAAGCAACCTCTCTTTGGTTCGACTAAGCTAAAATTCGTTTAGTTTCAATTCGAGCTAAATTTGAATAAAAAGTTTTGAAACTAAGCCAAATTCAAACTATGAGATGTTCAGCACATTACCAACTTTGATTCGAATTTATAGTTTGGATTTATAGCTCAAGTTCAGTTATAATTTATTACTCAAATCGCCGATTTAAATTCATGGCTCAGATTCTTCAAGTTCACAACTTATTTACAAAAGACATCTTTTTACCGATTTTTTAGGTAAAACAACATTGGGATTCTTATGGCAAAGAAGAACCCCATGCCTTAGCAAACTGCACAATGCATGATTTAACAAAAAAGATTGAGCATAAAATGTTTTAAAAGGACCTTTGTTGGAAATTTCAAGCTATGCAAGTTACCCACCTCAGTAGGAATTCTGCCCTTGATCTTGCAATTACTTGCAACAAAACTCTAAAGAGTTGCACATAAATTGCCAATTGAATGTGGTTTGACGCCATACAGTGGATTATAATCCAAGATTAGAGCCTTTAGTTTCCTGCAGTTTGTCAAAGAAGACAGAAAACTCCATTCTGCAGTAGGTCATTCAGTGGTGAAGTCATTGAACCCAAGGTTAAGCCTTTTGAGGAATTTCAAGTTGCCAAATGTATTTGGAACAAGCCCAAAAAATGAGTTGAAGTACAGATCCAGCACAGCAAGCTTGGAAGCATTGGTAATGGAGGTGGGGATTGTTCCAGCACGCCTTTGTAAGGGGATTCATCTAATTTAGAAACTACCTAATATCAAAAGAATAAAAAAAATGATAAATTTGTGAAACTATAAATAAAAGAAATTTGTCTTTTATCCTAAATTTGAATGAACTTAGAGCTAACGATTTTCCATATAATCCATTAACCTGACATGACACATACTTGTTGAGTATTTTTCACACGAGTTCTAATTCGAATCGTGTTTAGATCAGCTTATCTGTGAATGAGGTTGTGTTTGGGTTGGCTTTTCATAAACCGAACACGACAAATGTTTTGTAAAAAAATAAAAATTTTAGCAAATTTTACCACTCAATGAGTTCGATGACAAGTTTACCTGCAAGATATACTGAAGAGTCCGTAAGGATGGGGGTATGCTAGAGTTAAATTTGTTGGAGCCTAACTACAGATCTCTCAAAGAAGTCAAACTCGCCATGCATGTTGGTATTGCTCTAGAGAGCATATTATCATTCAACAATAGTTTATTTAACATGTGTAATTGGCAAAGCTTGTAAGGAAGGGATCCCAAAAAAATATTTTTATTTAGCCACAGACCTTGGAGATGCCACAAATTTCCCATTGTTGTTGGAATAAATCTGTTCAAGTCATTTTTCGAAAGATTTGAAGGAGTTCCCGTCACGACTTGTAACAAGTAAATCACTCTTCTTATCCCTGCTTCTTGGAATTATGACCTATAAGAAGCTCACTGACTCTTAAACCAAAAATCTTGGCCTAATGTAACCAATGAATCAAAAATAAAAGAAGAAAACATTGTTTATTGACATGTTGGATGAAGGCGTGTGTCTTGATGTCTTGACATTTAGTGTGCTTCTAAATGAGCTTTGCAAGATGAGGAAGTCAATGGGTTGAAAGGAGTTGTTTGATGCAATGATAAGTAAAGAATGCAGGCCTAATGAATATAGCTATATGTACTACTTTAATGAATTGGTATTGCAAGAATCGAAAAGTTATGCTAGCTATGAGTCTTTATTCAAAAGGGAATCGGCCAGGCCACATATTGTTACTCATAACTACAGCTAGATTCAAACTAAGTCCATTCGAGTTGAAGTTCGAGCTCAACTCAGCCTTATACGAGCTCGAATGAGTTCAAGCTTGAGTTACTCATCAAATTTGTGAATTAAAAATTTTGATACAAAACGACATCATTTTGACCAATATATATTAAAACGACATCGTTTTAATAACGAGTTAGTTAAAAGCTCGAATTCGAAACAAGCTGAACTGAATTCAAGCCTAGTTCAAACTTAGTTTCCATGAGCTCGAGCTCTACTATATACAAACCAAGCCGAACTCAAGTTCAAGCTCGAATCCAACCCTACTCATAACACATTGTTATTAAGTCTTTTTCTTACATGTAAAGATCAATATGCAAGGAAACTATTTGCAGAGCTGCAACTGAATAATGTTCCACCAAATTTAAGGGCTATTGAACTATTTCAACTGAGAGTTTCTATTTTTGTATTTCTTTTTTTTTAACCAAAGGAAAAAATAATAGAACCTTTCAGCCTGAATTACAAACCATTGCAATTGATGTTGCAGAAACACTCCTAACAAGATGCCATGCCCTGTGCAAGACAGCAGAGCTTAAAAAACAGGGAATACATGGACGTATGGAGAGCTTCTCTTTGTTTTAATTTGGAAAAAAGATTAAAAGCATAATAAAAGAAATCATCTAGAAATTGCAAGAGACATAGATGAATTTATATAGCAGTAGAAGCACAAGGTAAGTGATATATCTAATTACAAGGTGGTGTTGGATCAGAAAAACAAGGGTAATATGTTTGCATGAATATAAAAATTAAGACAGCCTTCTACATTTGTTGGCAAGAAGACATGCACACCAGATGTACAAAATGAGAAAAAAGAAAATCATAATATCTGAGTAGTATAAATATGAGGTGGCAGAGAGAGTGCTTTAGGCTGCTTATCCAAGACAGTTGCTGTTGCAACTTTAGGTTTTGGCTCCTCCTCTTCTATCTTTTCAGCAAGAGATGGCTTAGGAGCAGCCCTCTCTGGTATTTTCCCCAAGGAAGCTACCTGAGCTACACCTTCACCAGACATTGAAATGATAGCAATTTTGAAACCTCGTTCCACAGTTTCTACTTTGGCTACAAGCTACGAGAAATTAAAACACAGAAGCTAGCATCAACATTAATAAATCTAATCACAGCAGAGATGGGGGAAAAAATAACCATTGTGCAAAGAACTAGAAAAGTAATAAGAATAGACATTTCAGCATTCCCTCTTTAATCACACCTGCTTCTGGACTTGCAACGTCAATTGTTACCTAGCAGGAGTTTAACATTACAAGTATTAAGAAATATCCCAGTTTTCTAATTCACTGGTAAAAGGCAAAGGAAATCCAAGATCAGATGCACAAAACCAAGTCCTGGCTTGACGAACCATTACAAACCATTGCAATTCAACTTTCACCAATCTTATGCAAGAAGCAGCAAACAAACGTTACCACAGAAGTCAACCTCCATGGAAGCGATTAAAAAATTCATTCCCCCTGAGCACAAACAAACTCAAACTAAAGCCTAGTAGATATGAAAAGAATCAAACCACAAAGGTTATTGGAAGAAAATTAAATACCAATGAAACAACTTTTCCCAAGAAATAAAAGGAAATTTCTAGGCCTTCCAAAATCACCAATGAAGTTTATCCATAGATTAGCACAGATGTAAAAAAGGCTGTTATCAGGACAAAATAACAAAATTATTCCCCATGCTCCAACTTTAAAATTTAAGAGCTTACCACTTGAGATGTCTCTAGCAGTGTGCCAAGCTGGTAAGCATGTGGCTCTTCATCATTCACCATATCCAGCATGATGTACTCAATAAATATTTTTTGCAGACTGAAAGTTTAAGATTAAAAAATGAGTTAAAATCTGAAATATTTAGCAAAAAGAGAGGGAGAGAGTCACCAAGAGAGAATTGCAAATTATTTTTCAAGAAACATTGTGAATCAATTGCTACCTATTCTTTTGATATAAATGAAGTGCATTCATAAGTTTTTCCAGAGGAAAAGCTCGAGCTGCAGGCATTATCTGGCAACAAACTCTTGAACTGGTCCACAAAGGGATACAGCTAAGTTCAAGCTGGTAGATCATTATGAAGCTTATTGATAGCTTGAACAATGCTGAAAGATTAGATGCAATTGGTAGGCTTGTAAGTCAAGTGTATCCTGCATTCATAAGCCATCACGCCATTTTAACATAATGTAATATTTCTTAGAGATAAGCTTTGACAGTAGCTCCAGACAGTGATGGAATAATGTCCTCCTCTAATGAACTCGACAAACATTCTCTAACACTAGCCTAAAATGAATACAACATTAAAAACTAATCACTTGAAATTCATGTATACGTACAAATTAAGCCTGACATAATTAACTAAATTAATCTAAGTGGTAATATTAATGAATATTGAGCGATCAATTCAAGTAACAAACTAGTGAAGTGATATTACCCGAGTCAAGTAAACTCAAGACAATGGCATATAATTAAACATTATGATCACATAGGATTCAAATCAAAGATTGTGTTGTTAATAAATATGGGAAAAAAAACAAAAAGCTATTGACAAAATTCACCTGCAGTATCTTGTCCATCAAATAAGCCACAATAAATGGAACACTAAGCCAAAAAAAATACAGAGAAAGCAACTTACAAAAACAAACACACTACAAAAAGAATGTTATAGACACTGAAAACCTCAAGGCCAGGAGAATCCAACCCAGCAGGGGAAAAACACAATGAGGAACTACAACAGGAGCAGCAACACCACTCTAGCAAAAAAAAAGGTTTTTATCAACTAATTTGAGGAAGTTTAAGATGTAAACACTCCAGTGCTTTTCATTATACTTATGTTTCAATCCAGGGGAGGAGAAGCAACTCCATTCAAGCAGAATAACTTCTATTGACAATAATGAAATAACTTCAGTATAAATTGAAAAATGGAAAATCATAAAAGAGCCGAAGACGAACACAAGATACAAGAGACGCCGGAGAGAAGAAGAGTTCGTGTGGACCATTGTCAATGCAATGATGAAGACAAATAGTTCGATGCACTAACAATTCGAAGATGAGTTCTAGAGAGTTCGCCAAGATTTTGGGCACCGGAGAGGAGACATTTGAGATGTTGGACAGGAGAAATTTGAGACGCCAGAAAGGGGACGACTTTTGACGTCGGACTCATGAACAGAAGAAGCCAACATTTGACCAGTTCCTTGGGTTAGGGATTTTGACAAGTCCCAGAGAATTTGAGTATTAAATTTTATTTTCTATTAAATATTATTTAATTTTGATAAAAATATTTGGGTCAATTTTATAGTTTGGATATTTTTTGTTGAAGTGGATCTGAACCGAGTTGGTTAAGTCTCAAAAGCCGACTCAGTTTGGTTAGACTAAGCTCAAATTTGTTTAGTTTTAATTCAAGCCAAATTTAGATAAAAAGTTTTAAAACTGAGTCAAATTTAAGTTATGGGATGTTCAACGCATTACTAAACTTCTATTTGAATTTATAATTTAGATTCATAACTTGAGTTTAGTTATAATTTATTACACAAATTGGTGGTTTAAATTCTTTAAGTTCGTAACTTGTTTACAAAACGATAACATTTTACTGATTATTTAAGTAAAACAACATCGTTTATTAATGAGATATAAACTTGACATATCTATTCAAATTATGAATTTAAGTCAAACTATTTTTTATTTAAATTAAACTCAAGTCAACCTTAGTTTTAGCTCGACAAACTCAATATAAACTATTTTTTATTCAAACTATTAAACTTGAATCATGGGGTGCTCAAATTCAGTTCAATTCGTATTCATTCCTAGTTTTTTATAAACCTATAAAACTAATAATGATAGGTTTATAAGTTTTTTAACAAGAAATTCAAAAATCTATTATGAAAAGTATAGTTTTGTTTAGTTTTAACGAGAATATAAATAATCTAATTATTTAGGGTTTATTTTTATTTTTCATTTATGTTATGGTATAGCTTTAGTAGATTTAACAGTAAGGGATTATATATATCTTGTTCATGTTTCTTCATTGACGTTGTTTAAATAAAAAAGATGAAGCCTTCTTTTGTATTTCTTTTTGTAAGTAATACTGTTATCTGTCGAATCCATTATTCAAAGTTTGACTAGATAAATAATCATCAACTAGAAAGATCATAAACAACAAACTAAGAGCATAAATAACATACATCACAACACCATTTATTTAGGGACCTCCCACATCTTGTTGAAACTGCAATTTGATCTTCTTGAGTTCTGTCAAGGCATCTTTCATATTGATCCTCTGTTCCGGTGACTCCATGGAACAATTCAAAGCCAAATTCATGATGCTTAACATGCAATTCACTTTTGTAGCAAAACCATCTTCCTCTCTTAACAAATTACCATCCACAACTTCAGTTACTGCATCAGGCAGTGATGCCTTCACCAAGCTCTTTAAACTCATCTCCCCAGAGAAAATCTCATCAGTGGGCTTCTTTCTTGTGAAAGTTTCCATCAATAAAATCCCAAAACTGTAGACATCTCCCCTTGTGGACACAATTCTCATTGATCCATACTCTACAAATTTACATTAAATTCATCATAACAAATAATAATATTCCATTTGAGATTTAGAATTAAAATTGGCATAACTGAAGGAAAAATGTATTTCATTACCAGTACTTTTGATCGTTTGGTCATGTCAGCCTTGCAACGAGGAACCTCTTGCCTAGGCAAACCACACAATGCATGATTTAACAAAAAGGATTGAGCAAAAAATGTTTTGAAAAGACCATTGCTAGGAATTTCCCCTTGTAAATTATTTACAAAGACATTAAAGTTTTTGAGATAGGTGAGCGCCTCTAATGATTTGGGAATTTCACCTAAAAGACTATTGTTTGAGAGATCCAAGGATACCAAGCTTATCAGTGCCCCAAATGTGTTGGGGATGGCATCTTCAAATCTATTGTCTGCCAAAGATAGAGTTTCAAGAGATTGAAGGCCCCCAAGGGTGGTGGGAATGTTTCTTGACAATAGATTTTTTGACAAATCTAGATCTCTCAAGACCTTCAAACTCTATATACCTGGAGATAAAAAACCACTCAATGAATTCGATGACAAGTTTAACTGCAAGATATACTGAAGAGTCCATAAAGATGGGGGTATGCTAGAGTTAAATTTGTTGGAGCCTAACTGTAGATCTCTCACAGAAGTCAAATTCGCCAAACATGTTGGTATTGCCCCAGAGAGCATATTATCATTCAACAGCAGTTTATTTAACTTGTGTAATTGGCAAAGCTCGTAAGGAATGAATCCCAAAAAATTATTTTTATTTAGCCACAGACCTTGTAGATTCCGCAAATTTCCCATCGATGTTGGAATAAATCCGTTCAAATCATTTTCCAAAAGATCTAACCTTATCAAGCTATGCAAGTTACCCACCTTCGTAGGAATGCTGCCCCTGATCTTGCAATTACTTGCAACAAAGTCCTCAAGATTTGCAGATAAATTGCCGATTGAAAGTGGTATGACGCCATACAGTGGATTATGATCCAAATATAGACTCTTTAGTTTCCTGCAATTTGTCAAAGAAGACAGAAAGCTCCATTTAGCAGAAGGTGATTCAGTGGTGAAGTTATTGGACCCAAGGTTAAGCGATTCAAGGAACTTCAAGTTGCCAAACATATTTGGAACAAGCCCAGAAAATGAGTTCACAGCCAGATCTAGCATAGCGAGCTTGGAAGCATTGGTGATGGAGGTGGGGATTGTTCCGGTAAGTTCATTTGACCCTAAGACAAGATTTTTCAAGTTGGCAACCCCCTGGCCAATGGTTGATGGTAGATAGCCTGAAAGGTTATTCCCAACTAGACTAATATTTATTATGGTTGAAACATTGAATATTGAGACTGGATCTGGAATTACACCACTCAAGCTACTGAAACTTAGATATAGACCTTGTAGATTTTGCAAATTGCCTAACTCCTCTGGAATTTTGCCTGCCAAAACAGAAATGTTGAAACATATTTTCTTAAAAAAAATATAAGAAACGAAAACGTGTAAATACATTAAAATTTCAAACATTGATAATGTAATTCCAACAGGATAAAAGTTACAGAAGGGCTATTTTTTTTTTTTTTTCAACAAAGATGCAGAGTTAGTAGGCAATCTTGTCCTCATCAAGTAATATTCGTAACTATTTTTAGCACCAAATCTTGACCTCTTCAAGTAATATTCACATTTTACTTTTAGTGCCACATGGCATATCAATATATGTTATGTATACATATTTTTAAATACACAATTGGATCACACATAATTTGTCATTATGTAATTACGTGTTACTTTATCTTTAATTTAAAATCACTAAACCTAATTGTATACTCAAAAGTATATACACATAGTTTTATTGCTAAAGATTTATTGAATTTTAGAAGGGATTATACCAGCTAAATTATTGTAACCAAGAGCTAAAATCTGTAGATTCTTCAACTTGCCAATCCCTTGTGGAATGTCACCTGCTTGAGGACAACTGTTAGGAACCCAGCTCTTATTCAACCAAAACACAAAATCAAAACACAAAAACATAATAAACTAAAATATTTCATTAATTAAAACATTACAAGATAAATCGAACAATTCGAGGAGTTCGGGACCTCCCATTTTCCGGTCATTCGAGGTGCCGGAGACCTCCCATTTTCCGGCCATTCGAGGCGCCGGAGACCTCCCTAAATCAGCCAAAGGTGGCTGCCCTCAAACCCAAACACTAATATTTTTCTTCTCTCCCCTTTTTTCAAAACTCAAAACATACATTTATAATAAAAATGAATCATTGGATTGATGACAAGTGTCTCAATCCTAACATTTCCCTCCCCTTCAAAATCATCTTGTCCTCAAGATGATTTTTTTTTTAAATTTTCCTTTTCTGATTTTTTTTTTTAAATTTTTTTTTTATTTTTTTTTTCAAACGCGCCAGATCTTTCTTTTCTCTTCCCAAAAAGTTTTGCCTTCTCTTTTCTGCGTTTCTCTTCCCAAAGCTACTGCCTTCTTTTTTATTCCCCTGCAACTCAACCACATTTCTCTTTCCCTTTTTCCAATAAACCAACGCCTGGCCTCCACCTTTTTTTCTATTTTTTTTTATTTATTTTTTCTCTCCTTTCTCTTTCCTTCTACTTGTCTTTTTCCTTTCTTCTTTCTTCTCCTTCTCCTTCGTCCTTCTTTCTTCTTCCTTCTGCTTTCTCTGTTTTTGTTTTTTTTTTTTTCGCTTCCGCCGGCGTTTCATTTTCTTCTTCTTCTTCTATTTTTGCGCTTTCGGACTCATTTCTCCCTGTGATGATTTTTCTTCAAGTCAGCCTCCTCCATGAACATTTTCCGGCGATTCATCACTTTTCCGACCATCATCTATCTTCTCCGTTGGATCGAACGCGCTCTGATACCATTTGTTAGGAACCCAGCTCTTATTCAACCAAAACACAAAATCAAAACACAAAAACATAATAAACTAAAATATTTCATTAATTAAAACATTACAAGATAAACCGAACAATTCGAGGAGTTCGGGACCTCCCATTTTCCGGCCATTCGAGGCGCCGGAGACCTCCCATTTTCCGGCCATTCGAGGCGCCGGAGACCTCCCATTTTCCAGCCATTCGAGGCGTCGGAGACCTCCCTAAATCAGCCAAAGGTGGCTGCCCTCAAACCCAAACACTAATATTTTTCTTCTCTCCCCTTTTTTCAAAACTCAAAACATACATTTATAATAAAAATGAATCATTGGATTGATGACAAGTGTCTCAATCCTAACAACAACAATTTGCAAAAACATATAGTTATTAGAGATTAAATAAAATAAACATGGAGATTAGATTTTATAGCCTTATTGACAGCCAAATTATGCCAGGATGAATCATAACACAACATATGTATACTAAAAAATATATCCACATAGATTTATTAATAATGAATACACATGCTTGTTAAAAGTAAATTATGCTTAGAAAATATGGTGGAATCATACCTTCTAAGTTGTTACCACTAAGAGTCAACCACGTAATCTTACTCGAATTTCCAATATTTTGTGGTATGAGCCCTGTGAATTTATTGTACGACATTGAATAAATATTAGCCTCGCTGCAGTTGCCTAAACTTCTTGGAAGCTGGCCGAAAAGTCTATTAAAAGATAGAGTTAGCCATTCAAGTTTTGGAAGGCAATTACAGAGATCATCCGGCAGACTGCCAGACATAAAATTGTTGGCTAAACGAAACTGTTGTAGTGACGAACTGTTGTAGATGCTGCTCCAAGGTATGGAGCCCGAGAGGAAGTTATTTGCCATATGAAAAATTTTCAGCCTGGTGAGCTTCGCGATCTTTGGTGAAATGCTTCCTTGGATTTTATTGTCGCGTGACCACAAAGACTCTAGCGTAGTTACATTGTAGAGAGCATCTGGGATGGTACCTGAGAAATTATTAAATTCAAGTTTAAGGATTTGGAGTTTGGATAAGAGACCGATAAATCCTAGAATGCCTCCACTTATTCTATTGTTACCGACAGAAAAGACTCTCAATCGGCGTAATTGCCCCAGTTCATTCGACAGATAGCCATGGAAATGGTTGTAACTAAGATCAAGATTCACCAGGAATGAGGGATTGCCCAAGTGGGGAGAGATGTTGCCACCGAGATCCATGAATGAAAGGTTCAAGGCCGTGACTCTTTCATGGCGAGCACCACAGGAAATTCCAACCTAGCTGCAAATTGGATTAGAAATGGACCAGTTATACGCCAGTACACTGTAAGGATCGGAAATGATATGTGCTTTGAATTGAAGAAGGCAGATTGATCGGTTGTTAAATTTTTGGCTGTCATAGACAAGGTAGCCATGAAACAGTAATGCAAAAACAAATAGATGCACAACATATTGCCCATTTAATTGTGAGGTAGAAGTATGAAGTGGGATAAAAGAAAGGGATAAGAACTTATAACGACGAAAATTCAGCGTAGCTATGACTAGATAGAAACAGAGAAATTAGGCACAAAATTAGTCTTAACTCCATAAGTTCATGAAAAGAGAGCAGGCGACTTTCATTTCCTACGTAAATTTCTGCCACTTCTTCCTCTTTTCTCAAGTCTTTCCAAAATTATTCCATCAGGAAGACTGAGAACAAACACAGCTCAAGGACAGACAAGAACCCACAAACATGCTCCTTCCAACAATAGTTAATGGTAGGGCCGAAGCTACATTTGCTAATTTGTTGTAGCTACCAATTTGATTAAAACATAAGTGGAAAACACCAAAAGTCAAGCAACCTAGTCTAATTAGGCGTGAAAGAAGGAAGAGTCTAATTTGACCCAGCTACAATACCATTAGTTTGATACAGTGATTTACCCAAATTCCAATTAATTTGATAGTGATCAGACTAAAAAGAAATCATCATTCTTATCAATTACCTGAAAGACGCCGACGAATCCTAGTCTGATTCCCTAAGGAAACGCACAGAAAGTTAAATCAACAGATTTCACAATAAAAAATACGCTTCCCCTTCAAAATGATAGTTGGTTTTGAGAAATATTCCAATAAACCTGCAAGGATACTTGTCATACGCTAATATATGTTGTTTATAATACAATTATCGAGGGATAAGGTTTACCCACACAATAATATTATTATTATTGTTGCTATTGATATTATTAATCAACCACTTAATGAGAAACTTCATAAATGAAACTCATTTCATTAGATTCGAGGCTTAATCTATTCAGTGTGGTTGGTTCCACCCTTTTGAAAGCAGTTCAGCTTGGGTGGAATTTCTCGTTATCAACAAAAAAAAGTGATTACCTATAGAATATCTAGGGAATTTTATTTTCAATATCATTCCAAAAGATCATGCATATATATATTAAATATAAAATTCCTTTTGAATTAATCAATTAATCAGTTAAAATGAATTAATCAAATCATCCAAGGAAAACTGCAAAAGTAATTGCATCCAAGTATTGAAGCGGGCTCACGACTTGGAGGTGGAATTTGTGGAAATGAATTATGAGGCAATCTTCCACTCTAATTTCACAGTATTGGAGCTGTGCATTGAAGATCTTTGTCTAATTCTGTTGTCAATGGGATTTTCCTAGAGCAAAAACTATATTAATTAATAATTCTCACAATTAATTAAGAGATCAGAAATTGGCATCATATCTCTTCTTGCTAACTCAGTGCCTTATTTTCGTAGTGTTGGTATTTCACTTATGGAAGCAGTAATAGCTGTTTTGTCAACCTAATTGTGCTCTTTCGAGTCCAAATAGTGTAATTTTCCAAGTTCATTTGGCAGATTGCCATGGAAGTTATTGTCTCTGAGATTGAGATATGATAGAAAAGAGAGGTTTCCCAGGTGTGGAGAAATGGTGCCTCGAAGATGCATTGATGAAAGGCCCAATGCTGTGACTCTTCCATGGCGGCCATCATAAGAGACTCCAACCCAGTTGCAGACTGGAGTAGACATGATGAAACAGTGTAAATCAACACTGTAACAAAACAAAATCTCGAGAATCGCCATTGATGTTGTAAACGCAAGTTTTTGTTGGGTTTAATGCAAATTTATCAGATTTGACTCCCATGTGGCTACAATCATGGATTTATAAGACTTGAGAGCAGAGGTTCTATTAACCAGCGAAATCTTTGAAATTGAGGAAAGCAGAGGTTTAACGTTTGCAGAATTTATGTCTCTTCTCGTTACTCATTACTCTGTTGTTGTTTTTTTAACTGATTCATGTAAGCATTAACCTTTTATATTTATTTATTGGCCAAATAATTATATCTATTGACAAAACGAAATTTTAAAAACAGCGTAGAACGTTTTTTCAAATTTTTAGAAAACCGTTGAAATTTTTTATTAATAATCCTAATATTTTTAAAATTTATAATTAACACTAAATATATTTCATTTTGAAAAGGAAAAATAAAATAGAAAAAGTCTATGCAAAATAAACTTCTTACAATTTTATTTAATAAAATTGACTAATAAAAGTGGACAACAGGTGGGAACGTGACTTTTTGAAACTTAAAAGTATATTTTAGTCATTTCAACAAACCTTGGATGGGAAATATCCTCTAGGCCTTGTTTATTTTATATCAAATCAATTTGAAAACATAAATTGGTATGAATGTAAAATTTTGTAGATGTAGTATTATTCATTTTAGTTTTAGAGCAACATTATATGTATCAATTTTTGTATACATAAATAAACACATATATGATATATCATCGTATGATTAAATATTATTTTATTTTTAATTCAAAATCACCTAATTATTTGATGACATATATAAAATATATACTCATTTGTGTATTTAAAATAACTATATATATAACTTTATTGTTCATTTTATCATGTAACTGACCTTTTAAATAATTGTTGTTGCACATTTAATTTATGTTTATACTTATTCTTATATTATATGCAACTAGATTTGAGTATTTAAATGATGTTATAGTGTTTTATTAAATTTATATATTATTTTACATGTTTCTACCCCTTCCGTACGCATTTCAGTTGAATTCACAAGAAATTGAACATTTTATCCCTGATTCTTGAAAAGTAGATAAACTCATAAAAGTGATTACAATTTGGTTAGTATTTAACAAATATATATACGGAGGGATGAGCAAAAAACTGATCCAGAATTGGAACTATCGGATAACCAGCTTTCGGTTCCAGTTCCTACACGGAACTGGCCTACCCTGGGTAGGTTCTGGTTCCAATTTTGAGGAACATCAATTGTTACCTCTTTAATCACAATTGCTTCTAGACTTGCAACCAAGGATTTAAAGTCAGACCAGACCAGTCGGTTGGACCGATCGGACCGTGAACCGGTACTGTAGTCGGCTGCTATTACACAGAATTGTTATAAGATTAAAATCGAGTTGGACTACGGTTGAACGACGGTCCAACCCGGTCAAAGCAGTCCTCATTTCAAAAGCTATGTATAAAAGTAACAGTTTTATTATTTCTTTCCTGTTTCTTGCAGTGCACGCAGACGCAAAAGGGGTTTGTAGGCTCACAAGACAGCAGTTTCATGACGACTTCTTAGGCTTAGACAGTCGTTGACGACAACAAGGTTTCGTTGCTGTTATGACCGACGACTTTTTAGGCAATGACAGAAAGCTAGTGTGTATCCAAGGCTTTGAAACAGCATTGAAAAAATAATATTGAAACAGTATATTACATAAATAAACAATGCTTGGAAAAAAACAATTCAAATGAACTATTCTCGATTTTTTGAATTACTATTCACCAATGTTTGGAAAAAACGATGTTTTGTTTGTTTGAATTAACAATATTGAAACAGTATATTATCACTTGAATTTGAAACCGTATTTATTGAAACTTCAAAGTTTAAACAAATTAGAAAATATATAAATAATATGTCAATTTATATAAACAAATAACAATTCTTAATTTGAAAATATATAGATTAGTAAATATTAATTGATTTATTATTAATTTGTAATTTTATTATGTATCTATATTGAATGTCTAGATTGAATGTATTTCATTCGTAACGTGATTAATTTCTAAGAATTTGAAAGTTAAATATCAATTTTCTATGATACCCTATTTACATATAATAACTCAATATATGACAATTTATAACAAATATTGATGTAAATAAAGAATATTGAAATTTGGATTATGAATGTATGAAGTTATGTATTGTGCCCAAATTATGAATATTGTTATTTATAATGAATGTATGGAGTTATGCATGTTGAAATTCCATAGTTGAATTAAATAATAAAATTGATTATGAGTTTTTGAGTCTTTGACTTTCACATAACAAGTATTGATGATATTAAATTTTAAAATTGAAAGTTATACTTTAAAAACCTAATTATAAACATTTTTATTTTTAATGTTCAATATATATTTAATGAATATATATATATTAATTGGTATTCTGATTTTATTGTTATTCTTATATGCAACAGATAAATAAAATGGAAGTATGTCTTCATCTGGATCTGGGGTTTCTTCAACACCATGTCGAGTAAAAGGTGATATTACTTGGGCACATATTTCTAAGAGTGTAGATGAGAATGGGAGGAATATGTTGAAGTGTTTATATTGTGGTAAAACAACTAAAGGAGATGGTGTTTATAAAATGAAACAATATTTGGCTGGAAAAAAAAGGATGTTGGTCCATGCACTAAAGTTCCTCATGATGTTAGATATCAAATGGTGAATGCATTAGATGAGATTACAGCAAAAAATAAAGAAAAACAAGAATTTCGTAGGCATGCAACTCCTTTTGGTGCTACTATACCTCAATTTGAAGGTGATATTACAGTTGAAGAATTTGAAGGGTTGTCTCCTCCTATGAATATGACTGAAGGCAATATTGGTATTGGGTCTTCTAGAAAACAAATTAGACTTACAAATGATTCAAAAAGAAAAAGACCGATTGGGGTTGGGGATTTTTTTGCTCCAAGGACTACTAGTAGGGCTCAACCTTTAATAAAAAGTGTTTTGGCTGGAAAAGAAGCCAAATGGAGAGTTGACATGGTTGTTGTGAGGTTCTTATATGATGCTTGCATCCCTCTTAATGCATCAAATTCTATTTATTTCCAACCTATGTTAGATGTCATTACTGCAATTGGGTCTAGATATAAACAATCGACATATTATGAAGCACGAGTGAATTTGTTGAACAATTCAAAAAAGAAAGTGCAATTATTTATTGATAGTTACAAAAAAAATTGGTAAGAAGTTGGTTGTACACTTATGGCTGATGGTTGGACAGACATTTCTAGTAGGTCGCTAATAAATTTTTTAGTATATTGTCCAAAAGGGATTTGTTTTATCAAATCAGTGGATGCATCTGGTGTTGTAAAGGGGGCGGACACATTATTTGGGTTGTTTGAGGAAATAGTATTATGGGTTGGGCCTAAGAGCATTGTCCATTTTGTGACTAATAATGGAGCTAATTATAAAGCAGTTGGAGGATTATTGTCTGAAAAATATAAAAATATTGCTTGGTCACCTTGTGCAGCATATTGTATCAATTTGATTTTGAAAAATATTGGTAAAATGGATCACATTATTAGAATTTCCAAATGTGCATCTCTTGTGACAAAGTTTATTTATAATCATACATTATTGATAGCTTGGTTGAGGAAGAGAGAATGATGGAGAGAAATTATACGGCCTGGTGCAACCCGATTTGCTACGACTTTTATCACATTGCAAAGTCTTTTTGAGCATAAGCATGACTTACAAGCAATAGTCACTGACATGTTTTTTATTGATTCTAGATATGCAAAGAGTAATCAAGGCAAAAAAGTTGTGATCATGATTCTGAATAATGATTTTTAGAACGAAATAGGTATAATTGTAAAAGTTGTGGGACCATTGATGCATTTGCTTCGTATTGTAGATTCAGATGAAAGACCTTTATTGGGATATGTCTATGATGGAATGTATAGAGTTAGGTTAGGGATAAAGAAGTTGTTTAAGAATAAATAGAAATTCTACAAGCCTTATACTCAAATAATCAAGTTGAGGTGGGATAGGACATTGCGTCGAGGTATTCATGCAGTTGCGTATTACTTGAATCTTGCATTTCAATATGATCATGAATCTTTTTGCACAAAACCAGAGGTATTACAAGGTTTTCTGGATGTTGATGAGAGTAAAATATGTATGTTTAATGTTAGTAAGGCGAAGTTAGAAGAAGAGAGTAGAATGTTTCGTGTTGTTTTCCACGTCAATTTGCTATTGAAACATGCAAAACTACACAATCTGATATGAATTTAATTTATATGTTTCTTATGTCTCGATTCTTTTTCTAATATATAAAATTCTATTACATTATTATTTACATGTTATTTTGTATTATATGAATGGTGGAGAACTTATGGATACAATACTCCCAATTTACAGAAGTTTGCAATTAAAATTTTTAGTCAAACTTCAACATCTTCAGGCTGTGAGCGTAATTGGAGTGTTTTTGAACTCATACATACTAAGAAGAGAAATAGATTGAAGCATCAATGTGTAAATGATCTTGTTTTTATTCAACATAACTTACGGTTGCAAAATAGGTAAACACAATTATAATTATGCATCATTACATTTATAAATATTTTTATTTAAACTATTTTATCATGTTTAATGATTATTTCCAACTTTACATGTACCCTACTTAATGCTCTTTAATCTTTACTTTTTATCATATTTAGGTTATGTTATAAGAAATCAAATTTTGATCCAATTGATTATGAAAGTATCGATAAAACAGACTTCTAGATAGTAGATGAGGAAGAGGAGTTCGGTGAATTTAATGCAGATGAATTGGATCAAATGCTTTATGGAAAGGGATCTATTCCTATCAATAATGATTCAACAATTTATGATTTGTCACATAATTTCTCAGGTAAAAACATTTTTTTAGTACTTACACAAATATTTACACACTTATATAAATGATTGATTTTTTAGGCTGAAAGAAAATAAAATGTTCAATTATAAATTTTGTAGATAATACTATTGAAGAAAATGGTATAGAAGATAAACAATTGATAGAGAGTGCAACAGAAACAATGACAGGATCTTTTATCATTAGTGATAATAAAGAATAAGTAATTATTCGTTTATTAAACTTTATGTTAAACAAATTATATTTTTGATATATTTTGTTAAATGTTGAATTGAATATTATTTGTTTAATAATGGTTATGTTGATTGGTTGATTTTATATTTTATTTAATGTATATATTATATTTCTGATTTATTTTAGTGTTCAGTAATTAATAGTGCATGTGTTTGTGGAATTGGATTTGTTTTATGTATATGTTTTCTTTTGATGCAAAATTAATTATTATTACTTATTATATTTATGTTCAATAATGCATATATTTTGTTAATTGTAAAAATTGAAAAGTATGCACAATATAAAATTTATTGTGTAAAGCATAAGTAATTACTAATTAAACATAATTTTTTTTATGTTTTTACATAAAACTATAATTCCGGTCCAACTGACCAGTCTAAACGGTCCAACCAGTCTAATCCAAACCAGTACTTAAAACGGTTTTTATCCCGATCCGGTTTTGAAAACCTTGCTTGCAACATTAATTGTTACCTGACAGGAGATTAACATTACAAGTGTTCAGAAATATCCCAGTTTTCTAATTCACTGCTAAAAGGCAAAGGAAATCCTAGATCAGACGCACAAAACCAGGTCTTGGCTTGACAAACCATTACAATTCAACTTTCAACAATCTACTGCAAGAAGCAGCAAACAAACATTACCACAGAATTCAACCTCCATGGAAGGGATTAAAAAATTCATTCACCCTGAGCACAGACTAACTCAAACTAAAGCCTAGTAGATATGAAAAGAATCAAACCACAAAGGTTATTGGAAGAAAATGAAATGCCAATGAAACAACTTCTCCCAAGAAAAACAAGGAAATTTCCAGGCCTTCCAAAATCACCAACGAAGTTTATCCATAGATTAGCACAGATGTAAAAAAGGCTGTTACAAGGACAAAATAACAAAATTATTCCCCATGCTCCAACTTTAAAATTTAAGAGCTTACCAGTTGAGATGTCTCTAGCAGTTTGCCAAGCTGGTGAGCATGTGGCTCTTCATCATTCACCTTATCCAGTATGATGTACTCAATAAAGATTTTTTGCTGGCTGAAAATTTAAGATTAAAAAATGAGTTAAAATCTGAAATATTTCACAAAAAGAGAGAGGGAGAGTGTTAGGTTCTGGATGATGTTGAGCTCTCGCTCGGCCTCTGCCTTTTCGCGGAATTGTTGTCGAAATGGAGAAGCTCTCAAGGAGACCAATTAAAGATTAATAAAAGCAAAAATAGACTCTACAATGGATTGATAAATGAGAATATGATGTCTTATTTCCTGATCAATTAGCCTTTGTATAGCTTTCATCACAACTGTAATGCATGTTAATAGCACACGTAGACTAAGCTATCCGAAGACTACTCAACTTATCTAGCTTATTATTATCCTAACTAGCCAAGATTTAAGTAAACTAGTTATTGAATGAGTCAAAACATGCTAAAAATAAGCCATACACACGTTAGGCCTGTAACAAAGAGTCACAATAAATGGAACACTAAGCCAAAAAAATACAGAGAAATGCAACTTACAAAAGCAAACACACTGCAAAAAGAATGTTATAGACACTGAAAAAACTCAAGGCCGGGAGAAGCCAACCCAGCAGCCACAAACCATTCCGTTCCAAGCAAAAACACAAAGAGGAACTGCAACAGGATAAGCAAAACCACTCTAGCAAAAACAAAAGCTCTGATTTTTTATCAACTAAGTTGAGGAAGTTTGAGATGTAAACACTCCAATTCTTTTCATTATACTTATTTTTTCAATCCAGGGGAGAAGCAACGCCACTTAGGCAAAATAACTTCTATGGACAATAACGAAATAACTTCAGTATAAAGTGAAAAACTGAAAATCATAAAAGAGTCAAAGACGAACACAGGATGGGAGAGATGCCAGAGAGAAGATGAGTTCCTGTCGACAGTCGTCAATGCTATGATGAAGACAAAGGTTTTGTTGTGTTAAATGCAAATTTATCAGATTCGACTCCCATGTGGCTACAATCATGGATTTATAAGACTTGAGAGCAGAGGTTCTGTTAATCAGCGAAATCTTTGAAATTGAGGAAAGCGGAGGTTCCATTAATCAGCGAAATCTTTGAAATTAAGGAAAGCATTTACATACTTTTAAATCGGATTAATGATTTAACATTTGCAGAATTTATGTCTCTTCTCGTTACTCATTACTCTGTTGTTGTTTTTTCACTGATTCATGTTAGCATTAACCTTTTATATTTATTTATTGGCCAAATAATCGACATATTGAAATTTTAAAAACACCGCAGAATGTTTTTTCAAATTTTCAGAAAACTCCTGAAATTTTTTATTAAAAATCCTAATATTTTTTAAAATTACATTTTACCTCAAATATATTTTATTTTGAAAAGGAAAAATAAAATAGAAAAAGTCCATGCAAAATGAACTTCTTACAATTTTATTTAACGAAATTGAAGATCACAGGTGGGAATGTGACTTTTTGAAACTTAAAAGTAGATTTTAGTCATGTCAACAAACCTTGGATGGGGCATAGTCTTTTGGCCTTGTTTATTTTATATCAAATCAATTTGAAAACAAAAATTGGTATGAATGTAAAATTTTGTAAATGTAGTATTATTCATTTTAGAGCAATGTTATGTGTATCCACTTTTGTATACATAAATGAGTATACATACGATATGTCATCATGTGATTAAATGTTACTTTATCTATTTATGTACTCAAAATCCTGGAAGAATACTCAAACTTGGGTAGGTTCCAATTCTAATTTTGAGGAACTGACCAGTTCCGGCTTCTCCTCTTCTATTTTTTCAGCAAGAGATGGCTTAGGAGCAGCCCCCTCTGGTATTTTCTCCAAAGGAGCCACATAAGCTACACCTTCACCAGACTTTGAAACGATAGCAATTTTGAAACCTGGTTCCACAGTTTCTCTTTCTTTGGCTACAAGCTACAAGAAATTAAAACACAGAAGCTAGCATCAACATTAATAAATCTAATCACAGCAGAGATGGGGGAAAAAGTAACCACTCTGCAAAAAGCTAGAAAAGTAATAAGAATAGACATTTTAGCATTACCTCTTTAATCACACCTGCTGCTGGACTTGTTGTATTAAAGTGAATGTAAAGAAAGAGTGTATGCCACAAAATAGAGTAAGCTAAAATATTAGGAGCTTAGCTAGAGATAACAAAGTATTCTCTTCTTTATCTTATCATCTTTACTTATAGAGTAAATTTTATCCATCAGTTGCCCGTAGTTTTTTTTGTATTGGGTTTCCCGTGTAATCACTTGTGTTCCTATTTTGAATATTTTGTGCATTTTTATTGTTTACATTTTTTGGGTTTTATAATACTACTCATTTCATATTGTATCTTAATTTGTTCAATAAAATTATGTGCACTTATATAATAAGTACTAAATTGGGTACCATAATGACATATTACTATGTAATTGGGTATTTGAGTGATTTTGAACTAAAAATAAAGTAATACTAAACCACATAGTTTTACATCATTACATCCATTATAAGTGCACATACAAATGACCCATTTTTCGAAATAAATTAAAATGAACACAAAAGGATAGGATGAGATGATTACCAAGATGAGAGGCAGTATTTTCAGCAACAATATCGTCAATGGCAACGGTTATGGCCATCCCTAATGGTTCCTTGTCATCAACATACCTAAAACATCATTTAAAACAAAGAAACCATTCTCCTGTGGAGCTAGAAAAAATGACTGAGCAAATGTTCTCTTATCGGAATCCTTTCCAATCAAATATCCGGTGACCAAAACAATCACTCCTCCCATAGGAACTTTGAGGATCAACAGTCACTATCTCTGTCAAATAATTCTGGTAATCCAAGGCCAGTATTTGCTCATCTATTCCCTACACCATAATCAAAAAATCGTTTCGCCCTAAACTCGGAAAATCAAAATGATAATGATCGTATTCTGAACTTGAAAACACAAAATTTGTCTATACAAAGATTCGATGAATAAGAGATAATGTGGAATCAATAAAGTAAACAACTGCACTCAAATCAATATAAAACAAGAAGAAAGAAAGCGTTTTTTAACTATGATTCACCCAAAACAAACAAAACTATGTCCGCTAAGATCAATATTATTGCAATATACTCGGATTTTTATCCTTAACACAAATGCCAGAAGCAACTTATCAGGACTTTTTTTCTTTTTCTAAGAGAAATCATAAAGCAGGGTTAAGTCCAAACAGCTTACGGGCTGACACCTTCACCCGCTCTTATAATAGAAATGATCATCATTTCAAACTGAGATAAGACAATTATTTCTTCACAAACCCTATATTAAAAAAAAAAAAAAACACCATAATAAATTCTTGTTTGTAAAAGAAAACTTAAAATGGGGTTGAGCCTAAACCTCTTATAGATTGGCACTCTATATCCCCAACCCACTCCTATAGACGAAATGGTCGTCAGTTCCAACATAAACAAGAAAATTATTTCACGGCAAAACCGTAAAATGAACAATTAAAAATTGTTATTTCTAAGATAAATCCTAAAACTATTATTTCAACAGTCAGATCGAACAACATTAGAAAATCTTTCCTTCCAAAAAACTGGCAAGTTCAAATCGAACCGTCAGATTGCCCCTTTATATTTTAAGAAAATAAATATATTCTTAAATCATGAAAAATATAATTTTAAATTCCATCCGAGATATTAAATTTTTGCCTAATTTTAAAGGAATGTAATTCTTTTCTTTTTTTTTTTGGTTGGGGATTGGACAATTTCCCACCTGCTTTTTTGTCTCAATGACACTTTCCCACTCTGAAACTTCAAAAACAACACTTTTATACCTTTCATGTCTCATCAAAAGTCGAGCGTTAGCTTTGATAGTTAAAGTTATTTTCATTAATTTGTAAAATATATAAATATTATATAATTAATATCATTTACACCCTTAAAATGCAAACAAATTACATGTTTACTGACTTAGAAAAATATCACTTATACCCCTCTCCAATTAAAAACATCCAAACCCTACTTATAATTCAAACCAGTCCCAAACACATAATCACACAGATTATCGTTGAACTTACGATTACAATCACACTAAATGATGTGATTCAATCAAAATCACATCTGGATGGTGCGATTCCAATTGAATTTACACCATCTTGATGCATTTCTCATGTGATTCTGATTGATATCGCACTATGTCAACGCAATTCTAACTATTGCAACGAGATGGTGCAATTCAACTAGAATTGCATTGACATGGCACAATTCAAAAAGAATCACATTGGCATTATTCGATTTTAATCATACTTGCATTGACATGATGCGATTCTGACTGTAATCATACTATCTTAACTGTCGTTGGCAACATACATCCTTGTCGACTGTTTTACAATTTTACATTCATTTTTTAATAAAGTTTTAAGGACAATGTGTTTTACAGCTTTAATAATGGTCAAAGGTTATAAAAAGTATATTTGCGTCCTTTTATTGTCTATCTTAAAAATTAATGAATTTCACTAATAAAATCTAACTAAATATGGGAAAGTGTCAATTTTAAAATTCAAAGGTGTGAAAGTGTCATTGGAACAAAAAACAGGTGAGAAATATCGTTCTCATTTTTTTTTTTTGATAAAACTTCCTCGATCCTTAATTCCTTATTATTTATTCTATTATTAATTTGGAATTGTTTTATTATATGCTTTTAGTTACTATTTTGGAAAGTCCTAATTTAAAATAACAGAACCAAATTAGAAGCAAACATTCCCTTAAATATCTTTTTTATTTTTTCTTTTCTTTTTGTTTCTTGACTTTGTCTTCTAAAAAATATAATAATTTTCCATAAAATATATATTCTGTTTCCCCAGAGGAGAGATCAGGGTGGCGATCTCGAAGATGAAAGGAGCCACGAGCACTGATTCATCTTCTTCTTCTTCTGCAGCCAAATCCAAGAAACCAGTATGTAAGTCTCTTATTTAATTTTTTTTTTTCCTTTATTTTTTCTAATAACAATTCACAATATATATTTATTACAATGTGTGTTTCTTTTTCCTGGAATAAATTTCAAAGGTATCATAAAATTTTTCTCTGAAATTAACACAATTCTCAGATCAAATTCTTCGAATTTTCTTCCCTTGTTTGATTTACATGTAATAAACAAATACGAAGATATTGAAGGATTGTTTCTGGTTGTAACATATATTCAGAAGAATCATAAGATATAATACTTCGAGATTTTTTGAGATTTAACAAACAAATTATGAACAAATGTTCCATAATTTATTGCAGATTCAAGGTTTTCCCAGCAAGAGCTTCCTGCAAACAGGCTAATTCTAACGCCAGCATCTGTATGTAGCTTCAAAATTAATTTTTTTAATAATATAATCAACATCGCCCTTTTTCCTTAATTTGTGGTATTTAATTCTTAATTCTTTTTTTTTTTCTAATTTATGTCTTTTATGGTTTCAGATTATCACAGCATTTATCGCTGTGGGATTAATCTTTATCCCTCTTGGCCTTGTTTCTTTGTTTGCATCCGATAGCGTAAGCCAAATTAGATATTTTATCGACATGCACACAATCACATATTAACATATTATTGTCTGTACATAAATTTTTTTGTTATTGTAGTATATATAGTCTTACTATTTTAGACGTAATGTTGTTTCATAATTTTGGCAGTAACATATGTGCTTTTAAAATTTACCTTAAGAAAGGTTGACTAAAGGTTTGTGAAAGTACAATAATATTTGCTTTTTCATGTTAGAATAGGTATAAACACAGGTATAAATACTGATGTGTCATTACGTGATTAGATGTTAATTTATTAATCATTTAAAGAAATTCAATCACATAAAAAATATGTTAGTGTTTGTACTTGTTGTTAGTGTACAAAAAACCCTAATAGAATGTAAGTGTCACTAATAGAACTTGATGGAATGTAACGAAAGTGTCATTGTGGGATTAGTCGTCTTCCCTCTAGGTCGTGTTTCATTGTTTGTGTCAGATAGCGTAAGCCAAATTAATTTATTTGAGTCAAGATCAATAAAAAAAAATGAAATTTTATGTTTTCTGACACAATCAAATTATGTGCACCAATAATGTGTAAAACGTAACTGTGTGATTATATAATTTTGAATTATGGATAAAATAAAACTCAACACATAGTGATACGTCATTAGTTGTACGTAAATTAGTACTCATTGTAGCGCATATAGTCTTACACTTTCTGACATCAAGTAGTTTCACAATTTTAGTGCTAACCTGTATGGTCTTAAAATATACCTTAAGAAAGTTGGCTAAACGTTTGTAAAAGAACAATAATTTAGCAAATATGGGTATAAATATTGACTAGTCATTATATAGTTAGATATTATTTTATCTTTAATTTAAAATAAGTCAAACACATAATAATATATTAATATTTTTACTTATATTTGTATACAAAGTATGAATGAATCATAGTTATGTCTTCTTTTAATAAAACTGCTCTCCTTTTACTTTCAGGTGGTGGAAATTATCCACAGATATGATGTTGATTGTCTTCCTTCAGAATACCAGAACAAAATGGTTGAATTCATTCAAAGTAGCTCAACTAAGAAGACCTGTACTAAGAGTTTAACTGTAAGACATTCAAATAAATTTTCTTTAATTTATTAATCTAATCCTAAAAACTTCTGCTTCAAGTAATACTTCATATACTAACAGACGAGTATTAATGAGATGACATGTTATCATGTGTAGAGATAAATATAATCCGGGCTGGCTTAGCTCAAACTAGTCGATCTTTAAGTTGGAGCTTTAATTTGGCAGCTCAATTCTAGATTAACTCGTTTATTTATCTAGTGATACGGTGTTTATCATATCGGTACCATTGTTTACCCCTCTAACGATACTGTTGAACCAGTCGATAGCCATTTAACGACATTATGCATCAACTCAAGCGAGCTCAACTTGGGTATTATGGCTTTGAAGCAAGCTCGAGCTAGCCCAGGCTCAGCTTAGATTGAATCCACCCCTTATCATGTGATTAAATATTTTTGAATTAAAAATGAATAAACAATTAGATCACTCAATCACATAATGATACATCAGTTGTCAGTGTTCATCCGTTAGTACAAATAGTATTAGTCTTCAACATTCTATAATCATTTCTCCAATTTCAAGTTCAATAAAACTATGTACACCAAGTTTTAGGTACCCAATTGGGTATTCAGATGATGTATTATCATGTGATTATTTGATTTTGAATTAAGGATAACGTAATATCTAATTATATAATAAAACATCATCTGGATACTCTCTAAGTGTAAATAGCATTGCAAAATATTATTTATTCTAATCCAGTATGATTTATTTCTGCTAACCTAGATTAAGTAGATATTTCCAGGTTCCTAAGCAGATGAAAAGTCCTGTTTTCATCTATTATCAGCTTGAAAACTTCTACCAAAATCATCGCCGGTAAGTTCTACTTGTAAAAAGGACCATTATAAGGGCAGATTCGATTTGAACTGTTTGAGATCAAATCGATGTTTTAACTGCTGACAGATTTGTGAAAAGCCGAAGCGACAAGCAGTTGCACTATGGAGACAAGAACGCGATATCAGCTTGCGCACCGGTAGCCCAATCGACTGATAAATCTCCGATTGTTCCCTGTGGCCTGGTAGCTTGGAGTCTGTTCAATGACACTTATGGCTTCTCAGTGAAAGGCAAGTCCTTACAAGTTAACAAAAAGGACATTGCTTGGGGAAGTGACAAGAATTATAAATTCGGACACAATGTGTTTCCTGAAAATTTCCAGAAAACCGATCAGGTTGGAGGTGCCAAACTTGATTCAAGCAAACCTGTAAGTACTCTTGTTTCTTTATCGGGCATAATTCATTATTATCGAGAATAAAGTAACATGTAGGGGGGGATTCAAACTTGAGTCTGGGGTTGATTCATGCTCGGATTGAAGTCATAATGTCGAGTTCGAACTCAATTTGAACTGGCACACAATGTCACAAGAGAGCTTAAATTTGTAATTTGAATTTATAGCTTAGATTCATAACTCAAGTTTGCGATTTATTAATAAAATAACATTGTTTTATCTAATAATGAGTAAAACGATGTCGTTTTGACAATTATTTGACATGATTCCAATCAAACCATAAGTCAAACTCAAACTAAATCAAGTCATCCACTTAGTTTGCAAGTCAAATTGAACCGAACTCTCTTTATCTTGAATTAGGCTTAGTTTAAAAAACGAACCAATGCTCTCAGTTCAAATTTAAACCAAACCGAGCCAACTTGGTTGGGTCCAACCAACCGTAAATTGCTAAATTTTATATATATATTTTTTTTAAGTTCTTAATGACTATTTTTCTCATAACAGTTGAGTGAGCAAGAGGATCTTATTGTCTGGATGCGCACGGCAACATTACCGACATTCAGAAAACTGTACGGGAGAATAGAGCAGGACCTTCAAGCTAACGACATGGTTACTGTTGTGATAGAAAACAATTATAACACATATGGTTTTAAAGGCACAAAGAGCCTTGTGCTCTCAACTACAAGTTGGATTGGTGGGAAAAACAATTTCATCGGCTTGGCTTATATTACCGTGGGGGCAATTTGCTTGCTCTTGGCTATATTCTTCATTCTTTTGTATGTTATCAAGCCAAGGTGAGCTTTTTTCTTCTTTGACTCTTAGTTACTGCTTTCATTTGTGTTTTGGTGAAAACAAAGTATGTCCAAATGGTTTTTAAGGTTCATCTAAATCCTTTTTTAAGGAGAAAATCTTGGGTATGACTTGAGGTGAAAGTGAGTTGGGTCAAATCATGCTGAACTAAAAATGGAAAGACTCAACATGTTATGGACTGTGTCGTGTATGTTTGTATTGACCCATCAAATCTCAAGATCCATGACAAAATTGATTGTGTTAGCCTTTTTCTACAATGACCCTACAAAAATAATTTTTTCAATTGTTATTAATATTTTCATATTATTTAATTTTTGTGGGCCATATCATGCCGACCAATGGGTCTACAGGAGGGCCCAACATGACCCACTTTATTCACAAGGTCTTGGCACGACTCACAAATTTGCGAACCATACCAAATTTGGGTCATGCCAACCCATTGTTACCTCTAGGTAAGATTGTTGTATTATGTCATAATAAGTCAGTGTAATAGAATGACGATATAAGTGGGGTGATTTCGCTCCAAACCGAGCAACATCTAGTTTAGAGCTATAACTTGAGCTCGGATTGAAATCATAATACTAGAGGTATTATGATTAAGCTCAATCGAGTTGATGTATAATATCTTCATAGGGTTATTGATAGGGTCAATAACAATATTGTTATAAGGGTTAATAATATCATCTGCAAAATGAAATAGTATCACTCAATAGATAAAAATTGATATCGATCCGAGCTGCCTAATTGACATTCTAGCTCGAGATCAACTCTTTCAGACTAAGTTGCGTATTCAAGTCAAGCCAACTTGGACCAAATCCACCCCTTCTACTTTCTTCTTGCTAGAAGACCGCATCTATTGATTGTAATGAGATGTTTTCCTTTGTTGTGCAGGCCACTTGGGGATCCAGCTTACTTGTCCTGGAACAGAAACCCAGGCGGAACTTAGACTTTGGATTGTCACTCGCGCCAAAAAAAATGCCTCTCTATCTCTCTCTCTCCCCCCCCCCACCCCCCCCCCCCCCCCCCCCCCCCCCCCCCCTCTTGGCCTCACGTTTCTTGGATGAACAAATAATTTCACATAAAAAAAAAAAAAGCCTTTCTCTCTCCCTCTCCCTCTTCCCCTCCCCCCCCCCACCCCCCACTTCCTCACGTTTCTTGGATGAACAAATAATTTCACATGACGATAATTTAAGGCTTGAACTTGTCTCAGAATCTTCCCAGGAAATATTTCAACAAGAGAATTATTCTCAAGTTTCTCATCTATTGAATCCGATAAAAATTCAGAAACAAGTCATAAACAGATACATCTTATGAATCGTGAAGTATTTTCGACATGAAACTTGATTTTCTTGTTATTTGTTTGGCAATTCACTCATTGCATCAAGTTTAATTCAGAACTCTGTCCTATAATTAACTGATTGTATAAATAAATCTTAAAACAATGTTATGCGCACCCAAGCAACTTAATAGCATGTCCTTCAAAACTCATCAAGATTGAGCTCAACTACCCTTATGGGCCTACTTGAGCTTTGTTCAGCTTAAATCCACCTCTACTTACAGTTTAACATATGCAACAACTTACAGAAAGGAGTCTACATCCTTACATAAGAACATAACCTTAGAGATATTAGAATTTCTGAAGAGTAATTCATAATTTCAAACCCTTCGAAAATGCAGCTAAAGAATTTACTTGATAGCATCAGAGAGATGAAAACAACTTAGAATAACAATGAAATTTACTAAATTTACTATCGCCTAAACAATTTGCGCCGATATAAAGATGAGCGAAATGAGCAACTGAGAATCAGTAAAATGTTAGTTACCATCACTAGCGGTGAGAGAAACTGACATACTGTATTTGTGTTTGAGGTATGCTTTGATGAAGGAATCCAATTCACCATCCATTACAGAAGATATATCCGATGTCTCAAAACCGGTCCGTACATCTTTGACAAGTTTGTATGGATGAAACACATAGTTCCTTATTTGCTGCCCCCATTCAGCCTTCACTGTGTCTCCCCTTATTTGCTTGATTTCAGATGCTCGTTGCTCCTCGGCTATGACCAACAGCTTCGCCTTCAACCTACTGAGAGCCTTTATCTTGTTTGCTAACTGGGATCTCTCCTCTGCAACGATGTTAAGAATATAAATACAAACAATGAATATCTCACATTGTTCATATAAACTTAAAAATTTAAATGGTGCCTGGGAAATTTAAGAAGGAAAAATCAAAGCATGAAAAGTTTCTAAAATATGGCATAAAAAAGAGGGGGTCATAGCAAAGAATACCTGTGCAGCGAACATTAACGCCAGTGGGAATGTGTGTAATCCGAACAGCAGTTTCAACCTTGTTCACATTCTGACCCCCCTTCCCACCCGCCCTTGAAAAACTAATTTCTAGGTCCTCCTCAGGAATTTCAACATCAAGCGACTCTTCACGAAGAAGAGGCATTACTTCAACGCCAGAGAAGCTTGTCTGCGTGTAAGTTCAGGTTGAAACATACGATGAAACATTGATCCCTTGAATGATAATCCTTTTATAGAGTGTTGAACTATATACACCTCCATCATGCAGAAATATGATTATTTTCTGGGATACTTCACAGTGAAAACAATTCAAGGTTTCAACAAGACCATGAAAAGTATGCATACACAGACAGGGTCTCAGGGCTATAACTAAAAGTAACCCTTGAAGAAGAGAAGGCAAAACTGGTAAAAGTATGATTTAGTCCAGTATGAGGAAGCCAAAAACAGCCAATTTTAAATTAGATTTGCAGACCGGTAATTAATGTTACTCAGCCAAATTCCTTCTCAATGAAAATTGAGATAGAAGCCAAAACAGCCAATTCTAAATCCGCTGCAAGGTACTAATAATACATGCCAACTCCCAACCAATGGCAGTCAGTTTCTAATAGAAGTTCAATTTCAAACACTAGTGAATCCTAAAAAGCATGTATCATTTCAAGCTTCCGTTATTTTGTTGAGTAGATAAAACCAAAAGAAACTTTACATGATTAAACTACCTGACGAAGACCTTTAGCATTGAAAGGAGACTGCCGGACAATCCGATGCGTTCCTTTCTCCCCAGACAGATAACCATAAGCATAGCGGCCTTCCACTTCAACTGTAGCTGACTTAATCCCAGCTTCTTCTCCAGGAGATTTCTCAACTACCCTTGTCTTATATCGTTGCTTCTCACCCCACCTCACATACATCCTGAGAAGCATATCAGCCCAATCCTGCACTGAAAATAATCAAATATTTTTACACAAGAAAAAAAACAAAACCCTCAACTATTCAGATTTCTTGAAAATTAAAAGAACCAATTCAAAACGTAGGTGGTAACCAAAAAGGGAGAAGTTTAAATCATATTTTTAGCCTTTCAAGTTTCTAAAATTCTGAGAAGGGACCCCAATTGACTAATGACAAACTGAAAGAAATTAGGGGCAATGCTCAAGCCCCCATGTGCTGCGTTGCACACAGATTAATACTTCCATCTGACATAAAAAAATGACAAAATAGATTTGGTAATTACCGCAAAGATCAAAAACTATTTACCTGTGCATCAGTTCCCCCAGCACCAGCAGTGATAGAGATAACAGCACCTTCTTTGTCATAGGGGCTGGAAAGAAGTTGGGTCAACTCAAATCGGTCCAAAGCCTTGCTCAATTCTTCAATGATACCAGCTGCTTCTTCAAGAAGTCCAGCATCTATTGAGTCCATCTCCTCTGTTAGATTAACAATAGTTACAGCATCATCAACCTGCATTTATTGCATAATATCTAAATGTCATATCCAAAATGTGCATGAAGGGAAGAGAATTCAGTGAATTGATATGGAAGATTCATTTTCATACAATCATAGAAAAATATCTGCAACTAAAACAAAACTGCATGCAAAATCATAAATAAATATCGGCTACGCAACAAGATCTAATCTGAGTAGAAGTAGCATTCTCATTACCCCAGTTGATCAATTGACCAGCAGGGACTTGAGAATACCAAAACAAAGACTCTTCATTATGGTCAATTTGCTACCAACTTAAAATTAAATACCAGGCAAAACTAAATTATCTCCTTTTAGAAAAGAATCCAGTTCCCCTGTCACAACTCTTATTTCAATTATTAGCCTTTCCTTGTAGTGCAAAACAAATGAAATCATACTGAATCTCAACAAGTCTAAAAGCAATAAAAGTGATGAAGTTAGAAAAAGGATGGAACAATAAACCAAAGCACAAATAAAAAAACTCATGGGACCTTGGTTTTGAACTCAGTTAGCAAGTTTATCCTGTCTTTGACATCAGTCAAGGCCTGCAGGGTTTCTTGAGCTTTAGCACGATCATCCCAAAATGAACTATCAGCTGTCCTCAACTCCAAATCTGCAAGTTCTCGTTCTAACTGCTGCAAACCAGCAGAAGCTCTAATCTCTTCAACACGTGCTGAGACAGCCTCTACATCCCTTCTTAAGTTATAAAAATCTGTCAGCAATACCAGAAGATGAGAAAATTATAACCAGATAAGATAGTCAAAGACTGCTCTACACAAGTCTTATTAGATTAAAAACCAATATTTTATTGCTTAACATGATTTTTTAAGAAGGAAAAAGCCAAAAAGGCCATGTGACAGTCTCTTTTTAAAAAAAAAAAAAGAATTCCACGGAATCCTATTCTACACAGCATTGGAGCAATGAATCACCTCAAAGTTATTGCATTTGGACTGTCCTCAAAAAATAAGGCAGACAAAAACTAAACTTGAAGCCCCAGTAAGCACTCATTTCAGTCCCAAAATCTTTAAATGGATCTCAGAATTGACATGGTAACAAGTTCACTCCTACCAAAATGCATCCCTGTGCAGTATGCGCAATAATAACTCTCCTTTCCATAAGTTTAAAACCTAACACAATCTAATTACTTTTAAAATGTTTAGCAGCAAGAACATTACTTCGAACTTTCATAACATACCTTGCATTACCCATTCTCTTGTATCAGAACTCAATTGGCTCTCTGGCGTTGCATGTCTAACTAGTTCAACACCGAAACAAAACAAAAAGAACCCATTAGTAATTATCTCAATCAAACAAAACCCAAAATTTCATACACCAAAAAATTAGATATATAAAATCAAAAAATTAAAACAATCCGCTGAAGCTAAAGGTAAATTGCAAAGAACCTACAAATCTTAAGCCAAAACTCAAAGGAAAACAAAACTAGAACACAGTAATAATTTGCACAAACTAAAAAAACCCAAACTCGAATCCACCAAAAAAAAAAAAAAAAAGCAAAAGGATAAACAATTAACCACGTTAAAGATGAATTAGAAAGAACAAGCAAAGCTTAAGCCAAAACATAAAGGTTTGAGTTTGAAGTTGACGTACCAGGAGAAAGGGAACGAGAAGAAGTGGAGAAAGTGAAGGAGGGGAGAGCTGAGAATTGAGGAAGGAGAAAAATTGATCTATTATTGAAATGGGTGTGAGAAGTTTTGGAAGCAGTTACTATGGAGGTTAAATTGAAGAAAGGTCGTGCAAGAACGTCCATGGCCTTTGCTTTTTAGCCCACAAAAAACAACACCCAAATGGATAGAAAAGAAAGAAAAGCGGTGGGATTGAGCATTGAGGTGAAACAAAGATTTACCCGCCAAATTGTAACTGGATGAGTTTGTAAAGTTAACCCCAAGGCTGTCTTTGTTCAGATAATATTTTATTACGAAAAATTATCATAAAATTATATAGAAGATTATAGTTAATAAATTATTATTATTATAATTAAAAAAATTTATAAATATAAATAATTACTTTGTTGAATTAGATTTAATAAAAAATTATTAACATATGGTTTTACTTAAGAGTACTATTATATACGTAAATTATAACATATCATTATATGATTGGATAATTTTAAATTAGAGATCGAACAACATTCAATCATATAGTGATATATTATTATTTACGTACATAATTTTATTATTTATTTAAATAGGTTATCAAATTAATTTTAAAATACTCCAACTAAACAACCGTAAGTTTGTTAGGCAAGTTACGTGGTAATGTATGATGTACCTAACATACATTGTACTTAAAGTGAAGTTAATTAGAATGTAGGGTATAACAATGGTTTTTGAGCTGGATTGAATGTCAATCTGCTGGAGAGGGTGGTTTGATCTAATCGACAATCAAACTACATGATCGATGGTTAAATTGGTTAATCGTTTAAATATAATATTTAAGATAATTTTGTATAATTTATTATTCAATTGATGGAACTAATTAATTGGTGGTCGGATCAATTGACGGGTTAAAAATAAAATTCAAAACAATTTTATATAATTTATTATTAAATATATAATTTGAATTATTTTAACATTAATATACACTTACTTTAATGGTAGGCATATTCAAAATTGATAAATAAGATCTTCTTCAAGTCCCAATAATTAATTTTTTTAAATTGGTTTTTATATTGTTCAAACTATCTAGCTCAATGTGATCTAACTAAAAAAACTATTTTTAAACAAATCAAAACCGTTCTTACTAATAGGAAAGAGTTAAATAGATCAAACTGACCGGTTAGATCTACTATTTAAAACCATAGAGTATAATATAATGAATATAAAAAATTAACATATCATTATATGATTTGATGGTTTAAATATTTAATTTAAAATCACTCAAATGTTTATACTCGTTAATCCATTAGTGCCCAACTATTATTGTGGGAAATATTATTACTCGATTTAACGTTAGGTAACTTATAAATTTTTTAGTGATCATGATTCGGCAAATTGGTTTGAACTTTCTTTGATGAGTTATGTTTGCTCAAGAGTTATCAACAAAGATGGATCTAATTATAGTCTAACTAGAATTCACGAATCAACTCAAAAGAGGCAATCTCAAATTAGAGCTTTAAATTGATTGTTCGATATAAAATCGAATCATTTGTTCTTCCAACAACATTATTTATTATATTTTCACTGCTCAATGCAAAATCATCATAACATGGACACCGACATGAAAAAAGTGTTCAACAACTCTTCACCCTTGATTTCACCAAGAAACCAACACCCTCATACGTTCTTCGCATATTGGTGCCCATGCGAAAAAATGTTCAAGGGTGTTGTTTTCATTAAAGCAAAAGAAAACAAGTAACTCTCATTTGGGAATTTAACCTGTTCTTGTGCTATACATCAATATTTTGTTCTTCTATTCTAGTAACAATCACCCAAAACCATTTCCATGACTTTACATTATGGAAATGTTTTCCTTTAATGACTTTAAAACTTCTTTGCAAGCTAATTTCTTAGATGTCTTCTTGTCATCAGCAGTAGAAGTATATTTAAATACTCTCCCATTGGCTTCAACCTCTACAGTGACAGTAGCGACAACGTTAATTCCAGTATGGATGAGTTTTTTCAAGTCAAAATGTTGTTTTTGACAGAGTTCATTCAACTCCCTTGCTGGCTGAAGCCTCACCGTCTCAGGAGTAACCAAAGGCTCCAAAAGTGGTCTTACACTCTCAAAGACCTTCTCCTTGTCGTACCCCGAATCAATATATATTGCCCCCGCCAGAGATTCAATGACATCTCCGAGTACCTATTAACAATTATGAAAATTGTTCGATGAACGTCAAAAGTACAGTAGAAAATACATAGCTGACTCGGTATACAATTTGGCAGTCTATGTTACAACCTGTTTTGTTAAGACTCCACCGATCAATGTTAAAGCTCTACGGTTCAAACATCCATGATAACACAAACAAAGATGAACAAAATTGCAGAATAAAAATGAACAAAAAAATTACATATCAGTGCAAATGACTAACCTTGGGAAAAGACGATTCAGATTCCCAGCCGAATGTAGACCCTAAAGGTGATTTCTCAAAACTCTCCACTGTTGCATGTATTTGCTTGTGCAGTTCATGTGAACAATGGAGAATATGTTTATGTAATCCATGCTTCACCGACGATTGTGCATAACAATCATTATTTACAGAAGCAGATCTCATGTCAGTAATTAAACCAGGACGCATTCCTGGATATTTGTTGTATAAATGAATCGTAATAATATAGTCCAACACAGCATCTCCAAGAAACTCCAGCCGCTGCAGAGAAGATAATACAAGTAGTTAAGCCCAAAGTTATCTAAGAAAACAAAACATTCATCAGAAAACAAAATATTGTTCACAAAAGCAGTCGCACTCTTATGTATGAGAGGTAGAAAAGTTACTGTGATGTAGAAGTACCTGATAACAACTTGGGATCTCAGGAAGCATGTAAGAACCATGGGTTAGGGCTTCCACCAATAGAGATGAATCATGGAATTTGTAGTTCAGCAGAGACTCTAAATGGGCGCGATTAATAAGCTTCTCTGCCCGAATTTGGAAATGTCTCTGATATGGTCTATTTACAAAATCTACATCTATGCCTATTCTACTAAGAAATAGTATTCCTGCACTTTCACCGGCCGTGCTGATGAATGCACCAATTAGTGCCTCCACTGCATCAGCTATAGTCTTACCTTTTACCGTCTTTTTACTGCTTACGTAAATTTTTCTTGCATCAGAAAGTAACTCCTCCTGTAATGAATAACTCCCAGAATTATCACCAGGAATTATCCAACTCTTCGGATCAAAGGGTTCAGTGCGAATAAATCCCTGCATTCCATGAAGAATCCATGTGTATGGAGGAGATGCAAATCAAATCAACTATAAATGAAAATAAACACAATAATTATCAAACTTCTCAAGCTCACAGCCATCCAAACCCTTAACACCCAATATAAAATTCGCGGTCTATGTTCAAATAAACCCTACAAAGCTTTTGGGCTAGCTCAGGGAGCCACAGCTTATTATAATTGGGGCATATACAGCTCACATGGAAAAAAGCAATAAGAAAATAGCTAACATCGATGCACATGAAAACTTTGGACAAATCTGAGGAAAAAATTACCGGAATTTTGTGGTCACACCCTAGCTTGCACAATGATGCATTCGAAATTATCCTGTCCTTTTTAACACTCAGAAGGCCTTCATGATTATTTTGATGTTTTATGAATAAATAATTACTAGCCGCATATTTCAAAAAGGAGTCTCCAAGAGTTTCAAGTGATTCTAGATGAAAACTCTCTACGCACTTTTTGGTTGTGATTGCTTCCAAAACCTACCATGCAGAGTTGGGTTAGCACAAATTCAAACAAAAATTTGAAACAACACCAGAGTTAGCCCAGCTGAAACAAGAGTCTATAAATAAAATATTTCATATAGAGATTCAATAAACAACATAAATTTATTCAATCCACACACATTAGATTATTGAATAGACAGTCTTCGGTTTGATGTTAATGGATAGTGGTTTAGTTTTGCAGTGCCTATACCAACCAAAAATTGTAAAACATCCATGCTGAAATATGATTCATATTATAGTAAGTTCTAAAATGGAGTACTCAACTCGTACAGATAGTCAACAAAGGGCTTCTCAATATCAATATGAATTCGTCATCAATGATTTTAAGAATAACTTCGTTGAATTGCATTTTTTCTTAGAAGGCCACATAATTGAGTTAATTCTACCCAAGATTTTGTATATGCCACAAATTTTGTACACATAAGTAGAGCAAAGTACCTTCATAGTTGGAATAGTAACATTTTGCACACAATCATCCAAAAGCATCTTCTTCAAGTTGATAGCGAGGAGCAAAGACTGAAAACGATGCATAATAGACGGAACAAAATTGAAAGAATAAAATGTACTCCAGGATATAGGAGACATGATTACTTTACATAGTTCAGGAGGCAATTCAACAGTTAAATGACTTGGATCTGCAAAGACAACAAACAAAGGATCAATTTATGTCAACAAATATGATTATTCCAAAATTTTGATAGCTCTATTAGTTCTGCTAAGACATCATACACAAGAATTAATTACATAAAATAAATTGATATTTTGAAAAGTAATAGATAAAATAGTAGGTTGGTCAATAAGATTTAACTTGACTCCACAAGTGATATTATCGTTCTGAACATGCCAAAAATATCTAGGATCAACTGTGTTATCCGGTGCGCTGACTGTTCAAGTAAACTCATCAAGCACATTTCTCTGCAGTAGTTTTTAGTGTATCAAAAGCACATAAACCAAAGATTTCCAATCCCAATAATGCGATTCAAATTTTAATTTATTCCAGACAGGTTTGAAGTGCAATCCAGGCAATTCATGTTTTTTGGAATCACTAAAAACTCCTGAAGATTATAATTTTGGTTTAGTACCAGACAAACATCTGGTAGATAATACTTAGAGTGAGCAATATAGAACAAAATTTACCCTAGTCAAATCCTGAACAAAACTCGGGGGTCAACCTTGCCTATCCAGAAAAGCATACTTATGCTTTGCAAGAAAAAAATGAACAAAGAGGGTTTATTTTTCTAAGACATTTGGACAGCAAACTCACGAAACCAAAAAGACTGACACTCATCAATCTAATGTCGATCAAACAAGGAAAACCATACTTTCTGACAAAAAAAGATTTGACTACAAGTAATGTAACTCAGAGATTGAGTATGTCAGAAAATCCAGATCATTTCATGCACACTTTACCTCTATAAAACCCAAAAGTGAAAAAATTATACCTCTCTCTTTGTTTCTGTTGTTATTAAGGTAGTTCTTCACAGTAAAAAGGTGTCTCCCGTTCAGCAATATTGCTTCGTTAAAACATAAATGGACACCATGCCTGCAATGTATTGTGTAAGATTCAGGTTGCGTATCTACATTAAAATGTGGAATGAAAAGAGAATAGACTATTGCATATTCCCACATTTAATAACTACATACTTTTGTTTATAGTACTCCTTGTATGTGATAACAGCTCCATCTTTCATTGTTAGAAGTGAATTTGCATTCAAATGATCTAAAATACCCGTGATACAATAGATGTAACCATTGTGCGGGGTGTAGACCAAAGAATTTCGAATCATACAAACGCAAAATCGGCCACTTTTGGTCTCCACAAAATGAGCATTTCCCTCCGATGGACAGTTTGTGTGATCCTTTGGACCATAGTTACAAGGAAATAAAACAGAAGCGACAGAGGTCCAATCAATCAACGGCTGATGTGAGTTAGTGGATGGGAGCAGAAGATAATCTGCCTCAGGACTCTTCCCTAGTTGAAATCCATCCAAAATTTTTGCCAATTTTTTTACATTATGATCCAGAAGAACTCTGAAAATAGTAATCTGAAACCTCCTACAATTAAGGACCTGCAAACAAAAAAAGGGAAGATTAAATTTACAAAACAAAAGACAAAAGAAAAAGGACACATTTACATGCTTAATTGAATAAAACCAGATACCACACCTGCTCTCTGGTAAGCTCAATAAATCCAACATACTTCAAGCTGACTGTCAATGTACCCCTATCAACTTCCATATCAAAATTCACATTCAAAATATCATCCTCAAGCTCAGTCCTCATGGCAAGGATAATATCATGAAGTGGAACATCATAATTGAAGTTCTGTTTCAACTCAATTAAGTAGCACTGATACATTGTCTTGGCTATGTAAGCTTGCTCATTGACAAGTTCAGGTGGGAAGTAAATGGGTTGCTTGTCATTATATGGATCGTTCTCTGTAGATTAAAAAGTTAAATAAAGGAAATAATGAAGTTTAAAGTTACTCATATTATAGGTTGCAACAAAAATTACCAGATTTTTGTGCCTCGGCTTCTTCCACAACCATTTCAGGAACAAGATTACCTGTTAACTCACCAATTTGATGGAGTTGCTTGCACGCTTTGAGACATGCAGTTTGCTTTAGAGTTTTAACGTTACCTCGAACTTGAACAATCTGTATAGGGCAGCTCTTGGGAAGATACAGTGTGCAAATCTCCATCTCCTTGTCTATAACAAACCTTGGAGAAGGTTTAAAATATCTACAGAAAAATAAAGCCAACAAAGAGATACAAATTACTGCATTAAGCCATAATACCAGTTTTTTTTAACAATAAGCTCATAAATGAAGAGTTTAGGAGCATTTGCAATATGAACTAGAAATGACTAACCCATCAGAAGGAAGTCGTGAGCAATAGAAGTGTATCAAACCAACACTTGAACTGAGTGTCACGATTGCTCCAGTGCTTTCAACACAATAATAGTCCTCATCATGCTTACCATTTCCAAGATGAGAGCAAAGATGCGAAGCATGATGCAGGGACTCTTTTCTCATTATTTCTCCACTGGCAAGATAATTCTCCAGCCGGGAACGAGTAGTATGATCCCCACTATAAAATTATGGCAAGTCAGAAACATACTAATCTATCATCGGTGGATAAATTCAATATATAAAACATTTAGGGGCACCATCAAACTCTTCCGACAGCAGTATTATATATCTCGGTTTCTACGAGAAATGAAATAAATAAATGTCTTACCTCTTCACCATTAATAAATAATCTGAATTTTGCATTCTAGCACGACCTCGGGACTGTATGAAACTGCATACAGTAGCTGAAGGGTCGAATCTAATAACCAAGTTGCAGCTTTGAACATCTAAACCCTCTTCAAGTATTGATGTTGCAATAATGATGTTCACCTACAAACAAGTCATTCTCACATTCAAAACATGCATAACAAAGAATACTTTGAACGAAATTACATATTAACATACAAGGCCTTGACGGAATTCTTCCACAATTTCATTTTGTTTTTTCTTGGATTGGCATTGCAGCCCAGAATTATTTCCAGCAATATATTTTGTCTTCCAGCTGCAGTATTGTGGAAGCAACTCATTTAGTAGAGGTTCAAGCACAATAGCTGTAATGACCCTTTGCACAAAAATTATGCATCTTATGTCCTGCAAAGCCCTGCATTTATATTAGAGATAAGCAACCTCAGCAACGCATTCTCCTTTACACAAAAAGAAAAAATTATATCATATCCAATCATTTCAATCATCCAGAATGACTTCAAGATTGCTAACATATTGCAAATTTTACAACTTAAATAATACAGGTTTAGTAAACTTGGTCAAGCAATCTAATAAAGGCATTGAGACACACAATCATCAGGTCAACACTCTACCATGCCAAATGTAATATAGCATTTTTCCTAGCAAAGGAAACAGTAAACAAAAAAACTTCCAGGGTTGTTCCGAAAAGAATTCCTACACAGCATAGATTTAGTTAGCATGTATACTTTTAGAGGTGCTTTCATATGGTTCTCCAACAGAATGTCACTTAATTTTTTTCTTGCCTCAACTTGAAATAAACAACAGACCAAAAATTTTAACACTCTTGGAAAAGACTTACCAGAAAAATTGCAATATCTTCATTAAATTTTTAATTCCTGAGGTGAGACTTGGCAACAACTAGGATTCACCCCAAGTTGACTCAAATTACCAATTTAGAGCATGCATTGTGCACCTATCACTTCTTGGTTTTCCGTTATCTGTTCTATTTCCACTGTCTATGTCATTTGTATAGATAATCAGACAAAAGAATTGTTGTGAAAAACATCTCCAGATCTTCATTATGTTAAGGTCCTCAATATTTTTACATACATGTTAGAATATCAGCACTCTTATGAGCTGGAACAGATTAAAGGAATATTAATAGAGGATTTTAATTGAGTACTCGAAATTATAGACCATACAGCAAGATTAAATAGATTTTATGAAGATCAACAGTCATGCTCACATGCCAACCTGTACTCAAGGAGAGAGTCAAATAGGCAAGCAACTTTTTCTGTTAGAAGTCCAGCATCCACGTTGACTTTAACATTATTGCCAATGGACCACCCTGGTCCTAGATTTAGGATGAAGAAAAAGAAGAAATAATGTAAGAATAACACATTAAGTCTCTGCCAATTCTCTCACTAAGTTGGAGAAGTACCTGATGGTATGACAGTGGCAAATACTTTATGAGCATCCGAACTGAATCTTTTAACAATTGACCCACCGAGGACATCCAAATGACCCCATGCAAAAAAGTCATTCTCGTAACGTGATAAGCTCTGTGCAGCCTATTACAGAAATGCACAAGCAATGATCTCTTACAAACCTATATCAATACAAATGACCAATGGCAGTGAAGAAAGAGTATATACCTTCGAAGCCAACCAAACACCAAGCTCCTTTACACAAAATAACAAAGTTGAATGTATCTTCAATACTTTCTTCCTTATAGACTCTGCTTTTGTGTCAATAAGATCCAAATTATTCAGAGAAATTTCATGCTGAAAAGCAATAGATCATTGTCAATAACCCCATAGAAGAAACCATAGATCATAATGATATGCATTGAATAATTAATATTTCTCAGAGGAGACAAGTACAGAAACTCTATAATTCTTGACACGCATCTAGAGAAAAGTAAGATCAATTCTAAATCAAAGTTGCAGAATCTATGGAACTAATGAAATCACCTCAGTGCAACAAATTTTTTATACTACACACTGCCACGCAAATCATCATTGCTTTTTGGCTCATTGCAGAGAAAACCTGATACTATAGGCCATTTATAAAATTATTCAATAGAACCCATCACTACTCTAGAAAAATTCTTAAAATCCAAATAAAAATTGAATCGTAGAAAACCTGTCTAAGAAAAAGAATAATATATTTCTAACAATGCAGAGACAATAAACTTGAACCTTGCAACTTAAATTTTCAGATTGAAAATACACACCTTTGATAATAAGGAATTCAACTCATCTTCTAAGCGAGCATATAAAGCATATGGAAATTCAATATACTTATATATCTTGAACTTTGGAGTCGAAAATGGTATATATTGAGCAATTACTGATTCACTCCTGCATGTATAAACCTTCATTGCATAAGAGAATAATGACATCAGTAATCACATTATATAATAAAGACACCATAAAATGCGATTTCATCCTAAAGATAGAATATATAATATCAGAAAGGATACTTCAAGATGAACCAAAATTAACGGCCCCTTAGTTATGCAAAATCATCAGATCATTAGATTAATACACTCCACAACATCCGAGAACACTGACATCCAGAAAATAGACATTGGAAATTGAATATTGTACAAAGTAGTCTCAATCATTCAAAGAAGACAATTCTTAATATTTCCAGGTGGAGTTATAATATATGCACAAAAGTAATAGTCATACGCACAGAAAAATTGAACAACATCAGCAATGCACAAGCACTTCCCCCTGCAAGAGTTTCTGGACCATGGAAGACAACTTTATGAAAAAAATAAGAAGAGACAAGCACAGAAAATTTTCCATTTGAGCTACAAACATATATAGAAGATGATCACAAGAAAAAAAAGACAAAATGGTAGCTAAGAGGAATGTTCCCACTTTGTAAATCTCTTAGAACATTTAACCATAATAGAATAAGGGTAAAATGAAGTCACATTTTTCTCATCAATTTCTTATTCAAAATTCCTTTTGTTCTAAAACTTTTGAAACAATTATCCCAGATACATGAAATTAGTTGCTTAGACTGTTAAGAAACCACTTGACCTAATAGATTAAGCTGATAGGAAAGGTCCCAGCAATAGTATTTAAGCACTAACATAGAACACCCTCAAAAATAACTAACCCTAATTGCACCATAAATAAGGAGACCGTGGGCTGTGTCACTTGACTAGTTTCAGCATACATAGGATATTAAAATTGTCACATAAAGAGCAACAGAGGTCCTTATCAATAATTCATTTAAACAGCCATAATATAATTAAACAGCAATAGAATAATTGGTGTCAACAGCCATGCCACCTATATATGTTTTGTATGTTCATACCAAGATGGACAAATCAAAACAGGTTTAAATACACACGCAAATATCCATACATAGGCACATCAACAAAGAAGTAACTTTAAATAAAAAGGAAATCAGCAACCTTTGAATTCATAAGAGTCTCAAGTTCATCAATATTCTCCCAATAACCATGATTCGAGTTAGCTCCTGGGCCAAGAGAAATGAAGGAAAAAAAGATTAAGAGGCCATATTTATAAGCAAACTATACATTGTTAAATTTTGTTAAATTGACACTACCTTTAGACTTTATAGGAGATGCAGTCATCCCAAATATCCTAGGAAGATCAGATTCACCTGATTTTAATAGGGGGTGATAGAACTCCTGAAAAGTAAAAGAATTTCTATGACAATGCAGAAATACTCAACATAGAAAGATAAGATACTGAAATTGTAACATGATACAGAAACGCTAACTTGCAGGATATAATTTTAGTTCCACGAATAATATAGTGATGTCATGCTAATATGACGCTTATAGATGATTTATGCATCTCAAACAATGATGTATTTTGGCATCTTAATCCATCAACTTGCCACAGAAGAATAACATAGGAAATATTGACTACCATATAATAGTTTCCTGAGATTTCAAGAAGGATACCTTTAATAGCTAGAAAGAAACTCTTAATAAATTACTAAAAAAGAGTTAAAATTTAGGCAATGATCAATCTGGCCACAAAAAATTAAGAAAGTTCTGATAATCTCTTTTGTTTCCATCCTTTCAATAATTTTTAAGATGAATATAATAGTGGCATGTTTGATATTTCAATCCATCAAAAAAATGCTTGAAGTCACTTATGTATGCCCACAGGATCGCACTCAGAGTCTGGACCTTGCTTTATCAATGGTCTGATGAAACAAAAGTGGTGACATAAATTAGATACTGTAAATAAAATCAGCCTGCATTATCATAAGGGAAAATAAAAGACACCTATCAATAGATAGCATCCGGAATATAGTTAATATAATCCTCTTTGAGGTCTGCCACACGTAAAATTATCGCATATCCCCAAAATAGAAAAATCTTACAACACAAGCTAACAATCTTTTATAATGATGTATGTATCGTACATGAATCTCAAAGTGCATCCTCATGAAACTAAGATATACTTTTACAACTAAAAGAAAACGTTACCGATACATGAATATATAGAACTGAGATAATTCCTTCTGCACAGATCATTCATTATATGAAATTTGTGACAAGTTTTATTCTTCAAAAAATTAAGGATCAGTCAATCTAAATGATTGAATATTTAAAAGTGCATAAGTATTTTACTATAATATAGGAAATTAATGGAAACAAAAGAAAAATAAGCCAAAACAGTATAACTCACCGTCATGATACAAGCATATGGGTATTTACCCCTGGTATGGTGGCATTCATCAAGAATTAAAACTTTGATCATGTTAAGTTTTAAAAAGCTGTGCCTCAAGCCATTTAGCAAAATTTGAGGTGTCATCACAATTACCTGTAATTATGAAACTGAAAATTAATACTGACTGCATAAGCCATCCCTAAAATTCATGATGTTAGAGCATTGTCACAAAAATTAATGCATAAATACAGAAAGAAAAGTTTGCAACCTAATGCATGAGTAAAGGAAAAAAAAGCTTTTGCAAGTCAATTATTAAACTAAGAATCATCAAAGAAGGATTAGAATTGCCTAAAATAGTTAGGAAACATATTAGATTGAAAATTTTGGCTTTTTTAATGCATATCTTCTCAGAGTAGGGATCAAGCAATATCTAAAACATGAAAATAAAGAAAGTGATCAGAAAAGAGAAGGCAACATAAGCTCTTAAAATCAGGAACAGAAATTGTTTAATTTCCTGCCGGCTTGACATGTGAAAAGGGTATATCAAACAATCACCAGATCAATTGACAAGTTTCAATCACCATATCAAGAAATCATTTCAGTCATTTTGCTGATTGAACAAGTAAATCGGAAACAAAGCCTCCAATAACAGAAGACTAAATGAACATTAAATTCAGAAACATAGCAAATAAAAAACTGCACCTCATGTTTGCCTATCTCTTCATTCCATGTCACAGAATCCCAATAATCCACTCCCATTTCGCCCCAGTACATTCCAACCTTTAAATCAGTGTGCAGTTTTATAGCTTCCGCTTGCTAATATTGGCAAACAAAAACATAAAAAAGAGACAAATCAGAAGTAAATTGTTTTAATTTTAGCTACAGCTTTAGCATTCATACTAGTTCCAAATGTGCAACTTTTGGCATAGATGGAAGATCAAGATTTAAAACATTTCAAAAAACTTATTCTAGTTTTACAGATTAGATACCTGCGAGACCAGAACAACCTGGGGCACTAAGAAGACAGCAATATACTGTGAAGGTTTCCTCAGAAGATAAGCGTAGTGTCGAAGAAGCATTATGGCAATCAAAGTCTTCCCGGAACCAGTCTCCAAAAAGACTATTGTGTTCTGCTTAATTGCCTTTTCCAATGCTTCCAGCTGATAACTACAACAACCAAGTACACAGAATCCACAAAGCATCAAACAAAAAACAACAAAAAAGAAGGATTACCATAAATTCTAAAACCCTTCAACCCACACAAAACACAAAATGAATGCATAGCCAAACAGACCCTTAATTTTCTTTTGTTTCCCTAGCATTTCTCATCAACCAAACAAAGCTATCTTCAGAACCAAGATTAAGTAATCGGTAAACTCACCATCTGGCAAATGGAAGAGGATCAGAAGAACCTTGTTCAGTTGTGACCATGTCCATGGCTACATTCAAAACAGATCAACCAATCAACCACCCATTAAAAAACTCAAACCAAACACAATTACAAACAAAAATCCCAAAACCCACGTAGCCTCATTCATCACTTCATAACAAGTTCACATACGTTTGAAACAATATAACAAATGAAACGCAGCATTCAAACAAACCAACACTCTTGCTTAATTTAATATCCAAAAAAGAGAACCAATCGAGAAACCAAACACCAGAGAAAACATAACTAACCAGCAAGTCCAAACACAATGAAGAGTAATGAGATGTACACGATGAGCTCAAAAACAATAATCAAAACAGTAAAGCAATAATGAGTATATGTTTCTTCTTCCTCTCCTCCTCCTTTGCCTGTCTAGTTACTGCAATATATAGACAAACATGTAAAAAGGGAGATTCTTTAAGCACTTGACCATGAAACAGTTAACAAAAAATTGATCTTCCTGCAGAAGGAACTTCTTGAGCAAGGCTTTGACAGCAAGAAGTTAAAAAACAAAAAGTCTCAAAACTTTTCCACAACAGGGCAACACGACAAGATGAAGTGGGCCATTCTATTTTCAGAAAGTTTGAATTAAAAATATAAAATCAAAATTCAAAAGGAAGCGTTTTTAATGTTTTCCCGGAAAGTATGTACACTGACAGACCGTGGATGATGATGTCAAATATTTTTGCTATTGAGAGCACGGCTGTCGAAACGAAGCTGGGTAGAGGAATAAATAGATAACCTTATTTTTTACAAAAATAATAATAAATATTTTCTATTTCCACATCATAAAAAATAATTATTTAAAATTATCCAATAATTAAATTGAATCAATATTTAAACCAAAAACCAGAATAAAAAAAGGGTTCATATGCCAAATTAAGAACATAATAACACCAATTTTTTATTTTGTTATCGGAATTATTTATTTTTGAAAATCAATTAATTAAATCAAATCAATTTTTGAAATATTGAATGAAAACTAATAAATTATCGAATTGATTTTTTAAAATTTGAAAGAAAATAAAGTGTAGTGATTCTTTGAAATTTGTTTTAAAATTGGTTAAGAGAGAATTTGGTTCAATTATTAGTATTTTTAATTTGATTTAAAATTAATTAATCTATAAATCAGTTTAGTTTTAATTTATAATTTTTTTTGAGTCAAAAATTTGATACGGTTCAAAATAATGTCAAACTAATTCAATTAACTGGTTTTGAACACCTCTACTAGAAAATATTCAAACACCTTAGAAATTCGAAAAGTTTTCATACATTTCTGTCATGTAATCACTTGTCAAAAAAATTGTATTGGTTTGTATTTGTAAAATTATCATTATATATTATATTAATTTTCGGATAATCTTATGATGTGTATCATTCTTCACCTATATGTTATGTATATCATATTATACGATGTTAACAACCATGATTGAGAGCATTAAGGATTTTAAGTGGAGCAATGAGATAATTTATTAAATATTTTAATATTTAAACGAAAGAAAAGTTTTTTTATTTAATTTTATCTACGGTTGAATTCAAATAAAATAAAACCCAAATAATGGTCAAACTCAAGCTTGACTCAATTTTAAAACGGCTAGCATAGGCTTGAATGGTGAAATTGGTGTTGAGAAGAAGAGTTGCAAGAGAAGATGAATAATTGTCAAAGATGGAAAGTGGAAGAATCATCAAAAAAGAAGAAGAGCTTCAATGTTGTGACATCGACGAGTTGTCAAAACTCGAACTAAGTTAGAATTTCAATTCAAAATAAGATAGAGTGTATTTATGGGGGATACAAATCAAACTAAATTTGAACACTTCTTGACTCGAATTTGATTTGAATGAAAAATATGATGACTCGAGTTTATCAAATTAAAGTTAAAATTAGTTTGAGTTTGGTTTGATCCCTAACTTTGAAGTTCAATTCTAATTCATGATATATATATAGTTCAAATTTGTTTCTCAAATTTGTGACTCATTGATAAAAACAACATCGTTATACTCAATAATAAACAAAATGATATTGTTTTAACTATTATTTCAAACTACGAAGCATTGCTTGACCTTCCAAGCCAAATAAAGTCAAACTCCTTCTAATTAGAGTTTAATTCGATTTTAGAAATGAATAGACTCTTCTGACTCTAATTCAACTTAAACAAATTCAAGTTAAGCTTAAACTGAACTTATTCAAGTTTCAAAACCAAGCCAATTCGGTTTAAAAATATTTATTGAACATTAATTTGGTTAAAAATTATAAAATTATCAGATTTTAACTTTTCGAAATCTTATTTATTTTAATTGGAATTATTTTTTTAAATAAAAATTGTAACATATTTTTGCAAAAATATGTATTAACAAAACCAAAATTTTTTATTTTTTGTGTCCTTAACAGACTTTTAATAAATTTGGAGCAAATAATTTTTACCCAAAAAAAAATTATTAAAAAAGGAAAAAAATGTGAGTAGATTTTTTTTTATAAAAAAAAAAACTATTCTGATTTGTGTATCAAAAGTGTAGTGCTTAAAATTTAAGGACCTATGTGATATGAATCAGAACTTTAAAGAGGTGGCTGATATTTTTAGTAATAAATAGACCTGTTGACTAGGAAAAGTACTATTTTTCAGAGGAATTATGGCGTGATGAAGCCTAGTATCTATACCCCCCTTCTACTCAAAAGGGACGGAGAGAGAGATGGCATGGAGTGGAATAAGACGATGGTCTTATAAAATATATATATTTATATAAAATAGAGAGATGATAAGTTTAAATTTTATTTAATGATGTATTAAAATTTAAATTTAAATTTATTTAATATAATAATTATAGGGTTGGTTATATAATTTAAAATTTATCTTATTTGATATAATTAATTTAAATATAAACAAATTTAATTAAATAAAATTTTTATTACAAAAATAATATTAAAAAATTATACTAACAATAAATAACCAAAAAAATATTTTTTATTATGACAATTGTACCACTACATTTGTTTTAACAATCAATAAGTCACATAATTAATAAGATAAAATTGTTGAAAAAAATTTTTCAAGTTTATATAACCTATTACAGGCCCACATTTGCAAGGCGAAAATTATTTTAATAAAATGTGCATATCCCATGTCTAGTGTCTGATTAAAAAAATTTTTTAAATATTGATTAATTGGGCCGAGTCGGCCCGATTAAAGCCCATTATTAAATGGGTTGGGCATTGTGTTTTTATATTTTAATTTGTCAATCCGAAGGCCCATTATTATTTGGGCTTCGGGCCCAGCCCGACCTATTGACATCTCTAGTCATGAACCAAGGTACGTAGATGTGACAATGGGTGGTGTCAGGCCAAGGCATGTGACGACACGATCCTTAGCCCTAGGTCATAGCTGTGTGGGTTTTTAAGGTAATATCGCACCAACATTTTATATATATTTTTATTGTTTTTAATTTTTTATGTTTTTTTAAATTTTTGTGAGTCATGTTAAGTTGGTTAGTGGGTCTTCCCTACAAGCCCTAACATGCCTGCTATAAAAATAAGCCTATAATTTTGTGGGTCATGTTTCCATAGTCAGACTTTTTTGGCCTCAAACAATGTTAGCCTGCAATGTTGATACAATCTATTATCAAGTTTAGATGTAAGCAATTTTAAATCATACATAAGATTAGACTCAAGTTAAATTAATTAAAATTCGATTGTTAGCTTGACTTAATAGAACTTGAGTACTGGTTATGAAAATTTATGTACTTGAGCTCAAACTATTTTTTTTAATCTTAAAAAAAAATTATTATATATACACACTGATCCAACTATCTATTATAATTTTTAAATACACGTTATAAATATATATCTATATATATTTTCAATATACTTGTTATAAATACCCGGTCACTTATTCACCTATTATAATATACATATTATAAATATAGGCACCTATCCAACACATTTCATTATAAATATATATTTATTCACTCATTATAATTTATAAATATATATTATAAATATAGGTACATTTCTCATACACTCATAATAAATACATTCTCACCCACTCATTCATTACAATTTATATGTACATATTACGGATAAATAAATATATATGTGTTGCGTATGTAAATCGTTTTCCACAAATCTTGCAAGAGTTAGTAAAAATTTTTGTATAAATATCCTCTTCATCTCTCACATTTGGTGAAAACCCCTTCCCTTATTAATAAGAAAGTTTACTTTTTCAATTCACTCTCTCAATTTGTAGTATCCATATCTTTTCTCATATTATCAAACAATCTTACATACATAACTCTTTTGTCTTATCCTTTATAGGTATAAATTATTTCAATTATATTTATAACTGTTATAATATATAATGAAATAAATGACAAAGTGATTAAATTATAAAATGAGAATCATGATTTTATTAAACCAAAGATAAAAGAAAGAAAGAAGCAAGAGTGAAGAGACAAGAAGCAAAACTCAAGAATTCTTGGATGAAGAAGTGTGTATTACATGAAGAGAGGAGGGGGGTATTTATAGGAAATTTTGTCGCCCCTCCAGTAAACAAAAATGGCTTTCACACTCAAGTCAAGCAAAAGCAATTTAATGCTTTCACACTCTTTTGGCCAAAGTTTCTTCTCACGTGGTGGAAAATTTACCTTCAGCAACACTCTCCCTTGGATTTTCACCACTTACAAATAATTACATTAACTTTGTTAGGGAAAAACCCAGTAGGATAAAAACCAAAACAAAGGAACATAATTATTAAATGTCTTGTAAGTTGGCATTGGATGTGCTCAAACTGTCTCATTACAAACCTTACTAGGAAAACCTAGTGAAGGAAAAAAGAGTACAATGCACCTTTTATCCAGTATGTGATAAACTTCAAAATTTTGTCTGACAAATGCTCTCCTTGATGGATATTCCCCCTATTTGTAGTATGATTAATTTGATTGCTTATTGAGCCGCCGCATATCGATGTTATATACTAATTTCTCAAATGTTGATGTCAGTAGTCTCTTAGTGAACAAATCTGTAAGATTCTCACTGGATCTTATTTGTTTAACATCAATTTTTTACTCTGCTGGAGCTCATGAGTGTAAAAGAATTTTGGTGAGATATGTTTGGTTCTGTCTCATTTGATGTATCCACCTCTAATTTGGGCAATACATGCTGCATTGTTTTCATATAATGTGGAAGAAGTGTCTATTGTAGAAAGAAGACTGCATGCATTTCAGATATGCTGGATAACAGACCATAACCATATACATTCTCGGTTGGCTTCATGAAGAGCTAAAATTTCTTAATGATTTAAAGAAGTTACAACCAAGGTCTGTTTGGTGGAGCATCATGATATAGTTGTGTCATTATAAGTAAAAACATATCCCATTTGTGAACAGGTCTTATGGGGGTCAGAAAGATAACCAGCATCTACATATCCAACCAAACTAGGATTTTTAGGGGATTTGACAGAATAAAATAATCTCAAATCTCTAATTCCACATAGATAACGGAGTATATGTTTGATTCAATTCTAGTGGCGATGGGTTGGTGCAGAGCTAAATCGGGCCAATAAATTAAATGGGAAAGATATATTCGGTCTCGTGCATTGGGCCAAATATAATAAGCCTCCAATGGCATTAAGATATGGTACTTCAGGATCAAGTATCTTTTCATCTTCTTCTTTAGGACGAAATGGGTCTGTTTTTGGATCAAGAGACTGAATAACCATTGGGGTGCTTAAAGGATAAGTCTTATCCATATTAAAACGTTTAATAATTTTTCAATATACGCTGATTGATGGATAAGTATTTCATTTGAATTGTGCTCGATCTACATGCCGAAACAATATTTTGTTTTTCCCAAATCCTTTATTTCAAATTCTTTTTTCAGATATTCAGTAATTTTTTAGAGCTCTTCAGGAGTCCTAATTAAATTCATGTTATCAATATAAACTGTTACAATAGCAAATTCTGATTCTGACCTTCTGATAAAAACACATGGGCATATAGGGTTATTCACATAGCCCTTTTTTTTCAAATATTCACTGAAGGGATTGTACCACATACGTTCAGATTGTTTTAATCCATACAATGATCGTTGTAATTTAATTGAGTACATGACTCTTAAATTGACCCTTTTTACTTCAAGCAATTTGTATCCTTCAAGGAGTTTCATATAAATTTCAGTGTCCAAATTTTCATACAAATAAGCAGTAACTACGTACATTAGACGCATATCTAGTCCTTCAGAGACTGTTAAACTGATTAAATATCTGAATATGATTATATCCATTATAGGTGCATATGTTTTATCAAAGTCTATATCGGGCCTTTGGGAAAAGTCTTGGGCTACAAGCCTGGCTTTCTATTTAGCAATTTCATTTTTCTCACAAATATCTATTTATATCCAACCAGTTGTACGTCTTGAGGTGTTGGAACTACAAGCCCAAACACTTAACGTTTTGCTAGAGAAGCTAATTCTGCTTGAATTGCTTCTTATTATTTAGGCCAATCATATCTTTGTTTGCACTCAGCCACAGTACGTGGTTCAAAATCATCATCATTCAGAATTTCAGTAGCTACTGCAAATGAGAATATATTATCAATTATAATTATTTCACGACTCCACATCTTTTGTGTATGAACATAATTTAAAGATATTTCAATATTTTCATTATCCTGTTTTTCAAGATTTTGTACCACTTCAGAGGTTTGTGCCACTTCAGGGGCTTGAGTCTCTTCAGGAACTATAACATCTTCTAGAGGAATATTAGAGAGTGTGGATTTTTCATTTCTCTTAGGATCATCATGATTAATATTTGTTTGATTATTTACCTTTCTTTTTTGAGGAACCGTGTCCTTCGATCCAATAGGTCTATCACGCTTTTGACGTGTAGTAGATTGATCAATTACGGCATGAATGGACTGTTCAACAGTCACATTGATTCTTATTGGTGCATTAGTAGCTGGAACATATGATCTTGTCACTTTTGTTATATCCACAAATGCATCAGGCATTTGGTTGACAATAATTTATAAATACATTATCTTTTGTACTTCAATTTCACTTTAGGATGTGCGAGGATCTAAATAAGACATAGTAGGTATATATCAAGTAAGTTCATTCCTAACTTTAGGAGGCATTTTCTTTTCTCCTAAGACGGGAAAGTTGTCTTATCAAAGTGACAATCTCTAAATCTTGCAGTAAAAAGATCATTTGTTAATAGTTTCAAGTATCTGATAATAGATGGTGAATTATATCCAACATATATTCTCAAACGACGTTGGGGTCTCATTTTTGTGCATTGAAGAGACGCAATAGGGACATATACAACATAACCAAATATTCTCAAATAAAATATATCAAGTTAGTGACCAAAGATCAATTGTAGGGGAGAATATTGATGATAAGAAGAAGGTCACAAGCGAATTAATGTTGCAGCATGTAACATAGCATGTCCCCACATAGAAGTAAATAATTGACTTTTTAGTAATAAAGTACGTGCAATTACTTGTAGTCGTTTGATAAGAGGCTCAGCTAATCTATTCTATGTGTGGACATGCGGGACTAGATGTTCAACCTCAATCCCCATAAACATACAATAATCATCAAATACTTTGGATGTAAATTCACCAGCATTATCTAGTCGTATTGACTTGATCGAATAATTTGTGAAATGTGTCTTTAATTTGATAATTTGTGCTAATAGTTTAGCAAATGCAATATTTCGAATATGCAATAAACAAACATGAGACCATCATGTAGATGCATCAATTAAGACCATAAAATAACGAAATAGCCCACTTGGTAGATGAATGGGTACACATATATCCCCTTGAATCCTTTGTAGGAATGATGAGGATTCACCTCCAATTTTGGAGAGGGATGGTCTTATTACTAATATGCCTTGAGAACAGGTGATGCAAAATTGTTCACTGGACGATAAAATTTTATGATCATGTAATGTATGTCTATGTGAATTTTTAATAATCTTATACATCATTGTAGATCTTGAGTGGCCTAAACGGTCATATTAAAGCATAAATGATTTTCGATTAACAAACTTCTGGTTCGATACTGCATAAGTTTCAATTGCCTTTATGATTATATAATACAATCCAGATGATAAAGCAGATAATTTTTCTAGTATAAGTCTTCTTCCGGAGGTATTACTAGTTATATAGATGAATTCTATACCATTTTTACTCATGGTTTCAAAATGATAACCATTTTTTCTTATATCTTTAAAACTCAGTAGATTTCTTCTGAATCTACTTGAATATAATGCATCATTAATGTTTAATTTGGTCTCATTGTTTAACATAATTGTGGCTCTTTGGGAACCTTCTATTAGATTAATTGATCCTGATATGGTATTTACTTTAGCTTCAATTAATGCTAAAGTTAAAAAAAATTTCTTTTCCTTGAGAATTGTGTGCGTTGTTTCACTATCCACCAAACACATGTCTCCCACATCAGTTTTTAAAGTCAACGCTTCAATTTTAAAGTTCATTTCCTTTCATTTAAAAATTACGTTAGTTATAACGTACACAAAATATTGAAAGGAAGAGAACATGATACTGAAAGACAAAATAATATTTATGACTTCAAAATAAATATATATGATAGACTTATAAAAATCTTGGACATCATTGTCACTATTCAAGTGACCCATATTGTTATTCTTTGAAAGAAGATTTGAAACATCAAGAATCATTAGATCGACAGGATCTAACTTATCAAAAGTTTAATTCTTATGGGTGTCTAATATAGATCTACCCAATGTTTATGTGTACTATAGGTACACCACCAATGACATTTATAACCACACTTATTATTTTGTGGTTTACTCTGCATTATAATTTACTTCGTCTCAGTCTTAGTCCACTTTTGGTGATGTGATTGAGATTTTCTATTATTTCTCACATCCATGATAACTACTTCTGGTAGTTGCGTTCACTTCAGGAAACGATGTAATACTTATGAGTGAGTTACTCATACTCATGATAACTACTTCTGGTAGTTGTGTTCACTTCAAAGAACGATGTATAACGAAAAAATATTAATTCAGAATTTTCTTTTCCGATATTGCTACTACATGAGCATAAAATAAAATGTGGAGTATATTTTATCTTCCACATTCAGGAAAAGATTCTGAACATTGCAAAGTTATACTAAATTATAGAGCCATCAAAAGTATTATTGAATCTGATGTTCAAATCTATCTTTCAAATTTCTCCACAAATTTAATGAATTTATCATTATATTCATATTTTGGCTTGCAATCCTTCAGGGATATAATACCGAAAAATAATAGTTTTTATTTGTCCTTCTGAGATATTTTATTTAATTAGTTTTTCAATGCTCATAAATTCTAGGTGGAGACTTATGCAAAAAGCCAATTGAATATTATCTATCCAATTTTAGGAACTTCAGGTTCAATTATTGTCATATTTGTAAAACTTCTGGTTTTTGTAGACAATATATATGAGTTAATCTTTGAAACTTCAGGTTCAAATATTATCTCATATTTACAAAATAGCTAATTTTGTAGGAGAAATATTGTGATTAATTTTGGAAGCTTCAGGTCTATATATTATCTCATATCTACAAAACTTCTGGTTTTGTAATTAATATTCAAAATATTATAATACGTATTCTAATTATATTTTGAACTTCAAGTCTATATTTTTCACACTTTATGCAAACTTCAGGTTGCAAATGTGATATCATTATTCTAAAATAAAGACTTTGATGAAACTTGAGACTTCCGACGTATATATATGTATTATCATGATTTTACAAACTTCAAGTTGTAAATCGTAAAACTTGGGACTTCGAGGCCATATATATATATATATATATATATTCTCACGATTTTACAAGCTTCAGGTTGTAAATCGGATATAATTATCATAATAAAATTAAAGATTCAAATAAATAAAGATTCAAATAATTAAATATGCAAATAAATAAATATTCAAATAAATTTAATACAATTACTATAATAAAAATAAATATTCAAATAATATAAGGACTTCTAGTCCATATTCATGGTTTTGGTAAACTTTAAATTACAAATAATATTTATGACTTCAGGTCTAAATTTATAATTTTGTAAACTTTGGGTTATGAATGATATTCAAGATTTCAGATCCAGATTCATGATATTCAAGACTGCAGGTCCAGATTCATAATTTTGTAAACTTCAAGTTACAAATAATATTCAAAACTTCAGGTTTAGATTTATGATATTCTAGACTTCAAGTCTAGATTTATAATTTTGTAAACTTCAGGTTACAAATAATATTCAAAACTTCAGGTCCAGATTTACAATTTTACAAATTTCGGGTTGTAAATATGATACAATTATAAAGAAAAATTCAATAGAAATATAACAGAAATTAAAAGATAACTGGGATATCCGTATTTATAATATATAAGCAATATAACGAGACAATGAAAAGATTATAATATATCTGAGTTGATCGTATTGATAATGTGTTATAATATATAATGGAATAAATGACAAAGTGACTTAATTGCAAAATGAGAGTTATGATTTTATTAAATTAAAGCTACGACAAAAGGAAGAAAGAAGCAAGAGTGAAGAGACAAGAAGCAAAACTCAAGAATTCTTGGATAAAGAAGTGTGTATTACATTAAGAGAGGGGGGGTATTTGTAAGAAATTTTACCGCCCCTCCAGTCAACAAAAATAGCTTTAACACTCAAGTCAAACAAAAGCAATTTAATGCTTTCACACTCTTTTTGGCCAAAGTTTCTTCTCACGTAGTGGAAAATTCACCTCCTGCATCAATAATAATACATATAGGTGTTGCAGATGGTGGATTTTTCCACCCCCTCTTTTTGACTTTAGCCAAAAGAAATAGGAAGGCATTAAATGCCTCTGAAGCTTAGCCTGGAAGGAATTATTTTTATTGGCTGGAGGGGAGGCAAATTGCCTATAAATACCCCCTCCTCTCTTCATGTAAACTACGATTTTCTCTTCTCTTCATCCGGAAATAATAATTGATTTGCTCTCTTCCTCTCTTTTTATTCAATTCTTCTTTAATAATTTATTTTTGCTAAATTAATTTTATAACACGTTATCAGTACGATCAGCTCAGATATATAATATCTTTATATTATATTGTTATACTGTTTAAATATTATAAATATGGATATCCCAGTTGTGATATCCCAGTTAACTTTTAATTTCTGTTATATTTCTGCTTATTTTTCTTTATAATTGTACTTTATTTGCAACCCGAAGTTTGTAAAATTATAAATCTGGACCTGAAGTCCTGAAACTCTTGAATCTGGACCTGAAGTCCTGCATATTATTTGTAACATGAAGTTTACAAAATTATAAATTTAGACCTGAAGTCTAAAATATCATAAATCTGGACCCGAAGTTCTAAATCTTATTTATGACTTGAAGTTTACAAAATTATGAATATGGACCTGCAGTCCTGAATATCATGAATCTGGATCTGAAATACTAAATATCGTTCGTAATCCGAAGTTTACGAAATTATAAATTTGTGACCTGAAGTAATAAATATTACTTGTAACCTGAAGTTTACAAAACCAAGAATCTGGACCGGAAGTCTTGATATTATTTAAATATTTATTTTTATTGTATTCCATTTATTTGAATATTTATTTATTCGCATATTTATTTATTTGAATCTTTATTTTTATTTATATCCGATTTACAACCTGAAGTTTGTAAAATCGTGAAAAAAAAATCATATATATGGGTCCGAAGTCCCGAGTTTTACGATTTACAACTTGAAGTTTGTAAAATCATAAGAATACATGTTTATGGGCCGGAAGTCCCTAGTTTCATAAATATGGGCCGGAAGTCCCCAGTTTCATCAAAGTCTTTATTTTAATAATGATATCACCTTTGCAACCTGAAGTTTACATAAAGTGTGAAAAATATGGACTTGAAGTCCAAAACATAATCAGACTACGTATTATAATATTCTGAAAACTAATTACAAAACCAGAAGTTTTGTATATATGGGATAATATATGGACCTGAAGCTTCCAAAATTAATCCCAATATTTCTCCTACAAAATCAGCTGTTTTGTAAATATGAAATAATATTTGAACCTGAAGTTTCAAAGATTAACTCATATATATTGTTTACAAAACCAGAAGTTTTGTAAATATGATAATAATTGAACCTGAAGTTCCTAAAATTAGATGGATAATATTAAATGGGCTTTTTACATGAGTCTCCACTTAAAATTTGTGAGCCTTGAAAAACTAACTAAATAAAATATCCCAAAAGGACAAATACGAGGCTATTATCTTTTGGCATCATATCCCTGAAGGATTGTAAGCCGAAATATGAATACAATGACTCTATATTTAGTATAAATCTGTAATATTCAGAATCTTTTCCTGAATGTGAAAGATAAAATATTCCCCACATTTTATTTTTGCTCCTGTAGTAGCAATATCAGAAAAGAAATTCTGAATTAATATTTTTCTCGTTATATATCGTTCCCTGAAGTGAACGCAACTACCAGAAGTAGTTATTATGAGTATGAAATGCCCAAAATTTTTATAATTAAATCCATCATATATATTTATTTTGGAGTCATACATATTATTTTGTATTTTATTGTCATGTTCTCTTCCTTTCAATATTTTGTATACGTTATAACTAACGTAATTTTTAAATGAAAGGAAATGGACTCCAAAATTGAAGCGTTGACTTCAAAAGCTGATGTGGGAGACATATGTTTGGTGGATAGTGCAACAACGCACACAATTCTTAAGGAAAAGAAATTTTTCTTATCTTTAGCATTAATTGAAGCTAAAGTAATCACCATATCAGGATCAATTGATCTGATAGAAGGCTCCGGAAGAGCCACAATTATGTTAAATAATGGGACTAAATTAAGCATCAATGATGCATTATATTCAAGTAGATCCAGAAGAAATCTACTAAGTTTTAAAGATATAAGAAAAAATGGTTATCATCTTGAAACCATGAATGAAAATAGTACAGAATTCATCTGTATAACTAGTAATGCCTCCGGAAGAAGGCTTATACTAGAAAAGTTGTCTACTTTATCATCTGGATTGTATTATACAACCATAAAGGCAATTGAAACCTACGCAGTATCGAACCAGAAGTTCGTTGATCCAAAAGCATTTACGCTTTCGCATGATCGTTTAGGCCACCCAGGATCTACAATGATGCGTAGGATTGTTGAAAATTCACATGGACATACATTACAGAATCATAAAATTTTATTGTCCAGTGAACAATTCTGCACTGTTTGTTCTCAAGGCAAATTAGTAATAAGACCATCTCCCTCCAAAATTGGAGGTGAATCCCCATCATTCCTGCAAAGGATTCAAGGGGATATATGTGGACCCATTCATCCACCAAGTGGGCCATTTCGTTATTTTATGGTCTTAATTGATGCATCTGCACGATGGTCTCATGTTTGTTTATTGCCTACTCGAAATGTTGCATTTGCTAAACTGTTAGCACAAATTATCAAATTAAGGGCACATTTCGCAGATTATTCGATCAAGTCAATACGGCTTGATAATGCTGGTGAATTTACATCCAAAACATTTGATGATTATTGCATGTCTATGGGGATTGAGGTTGAACATCCAGTCCCGCATGTCCACACACAGAATGGATTAGCTGAGTCTCTTATCAAACGACTTCAGGTAATTGCACGCACTTTATTATTAAAAAGTCAATTACCTACTTCTATGTGGGGACATGTTATATTACATGCTGCAACGTTAATTCGCTTGCGACCTTCTTCTTATCATCAATATTCTCCCCTACAATTGGTTCTTGGTTACCAACCTAATGTATCTCATTTGATAATATTTGGTTGTGTTGTATATGTCCCTATTGCGTCCCCTCAACGCACAAAAATGGGACCCCAATGTCGTTTGGGAATATATGTTGGATATAATTCACCATCCATTATCAGGGACCTGGAACCATTAACAGGTGATCTTTTTACTGCATGATTTACAGATTGTCACTTTGATGAGACAACTTTCCCATCTTTAGGGGAAAAGAAAATGCCTCCTGAAGTTAGGTATGAACTTACTTGGTATGTACCTACCATGTCTCATTTAGATCCTCGCACATCCCAAAGTGAAACTGAAGTGCAAAGGATAGTGCGATTACAAATTATTGCCAACCAAATGCCTGATGCATTTGTTGATACAGCAAAAGTGACAAGATCATATGTTCCAGTTGCTAATACACCAGCAAGAATCAATGTGATTGTTGAACAGTCCATTCGAGCCGTGACTGATCCATCTACCTCACGCCAGAAGCGTGGTAGACCTGTTGGATCGAAGGACACTGTTCCTCGAAAAAGAAAGGCAAATAATCAAACAAATATTCCTCCAGAAGAGGTTATAGTCCCTGAAGAGACTCAAGCCCCTGAAGTGGCACAAGCCCCTGAAGTGGTACAAACCCCTGAAGTGGCACAAACCCCTGAAGTGGTACAAAATCCTGAAGAACAGGAAAATGAGAATATTGAAATATCTTTAAATTATGTTCATACACAAGAAATGTGGAATCGTGAAACAATTATAGTTGATGATATATTCTCATTTGCAGTAGCTACTGAAATTCTGAATGATGATGATTTTGAACCACGTACTGTGGCTGAGTGTAAACAAAGACATGATTGGCCTAAATGGGAAGAAGCAATTCAAACAGAATTAGCTTCCTTAGCAAAACGTCAAGTGTTTGGGCCTGTAGTTCCAACACCTCAAGACGTACAACCCGTTGGATATAAATGGGTATTTGTGAGAAAAAGAAATGAGAAAAATGAAATTGCTAGATATAAAGCCAGGCTTGTAGCCCAAGGCTTTTCCCAAAGGCCCGGTATAGACTTTGATGAAACATATGCAACTGTGATGGATATAATTACATTCAGATATTTAATCAGTTTAACAGTCTCTGAAGGACTGGATATGCGTCTAATGGACGTAGTTACTACTTATTTATATGAAAATTTGGACACTGAAATTTACATGAAACTCCCTGAAGGATACAAATTGCCTGAAGCAAAAAGTGTCAATTCAAGAGGCTTGTACTCAATTAAATTACAACAATCATTGTACGGATTAAAACAATCCGGACGTATGTGGTACAATCGCCTCAGTGAATATTTGAAAAAAGAGGGTTATGTGAATGACCCTATATGCCCATGTGTCTTTATCAGAAGGGAATCAGGATTTACTATTGTAGCAGTTTATGTTGATGACATGAATTTAATTGAGACTCCTGAAGAGCTCTCAAAAACTGCTGAATATCTGAAAAAAGAATTTGAAATGAAAGATTTGGGGAAAACAAAATATTGTCTCGGCCTGCAGATCGAGCACAATTCAAATGAAATACTTATCCATCAAGCAGCGTATATTGAAAAATTATTAAAACGCTTTAATATGGATAAAGCTTATCCTTTGAGCACCCCAATGGTTGTTCGGTCTCTTGATACAAAAAAGGACCCATTTCGTCCTAAAGAAGAAGATGAAAAGATACTTGGTCCTGAAGTACCATATCTTAATGTCATTGGAGCCTTATTATATTTGGCCCAATGCACGAGACCGAATATATCCTTCGCAGTTAATTTATTGGCCCGATTTAGCTCTACACCAACCCGTCGCCATTGGAACGGAATCAAACATATACTCTGTTACCTATGTGGGACTAGAGATTTAGGATTATTCTATTCTATCAAATCTCCTAAAAATCCTAGTTTGGTTGGATATGCAGATGCTGGTTATCTTTCTGACCCTCATAAGGCCCGTTCACAAACGGGATATGTTTTTACTTATAATGACACAGCTATATCATAGCGCTCCACCAAGCAAACCTTGGTTGCAACTTCTTCAAATCATTCAGAAATTTTAGCTCTCCATGAAGCCAGCCGAGAATGTATATGGTTACGGTCTGTCATCCATCATATTCAGAATGCATGTAGTCTTCCTTCTACAACAGACACTCCTTCCATATTATATGAAGACAATGCAGCATGTATAGCCCAAATTAGAGGTGGGTACATCAAAGGAGACAGAACCAAACATATCTCACCGAAGTTCTTTTACACTCATGAGCTCCAGCAGAGTAAAAAGATTGATGTCAAGCAAATCAGATCCTGTGAGAATCTTGCAGATTTGTTCACTAAGACACTACCGACATCAACATTTGAGAAGTTAGTGTATAACATCGGTATGCGGCGGCTCAGCAAGCAACCAAGTTGATCCTATTATAAAGAGGGAGAGCGTTTATCAGGGGGAGCATTCATCAGGCAAAATTTTGAAGGTTATTCAATATTGGATAAAAGGTGCACTGTACTCTTTTTTCCTTCACTAGGTTTTATCCCACTGGGTTTTCCTAGTAAGGTTTTTAACGAGACAGTTTAAGCACGTCCAACGCTAACTTACAGAACATTTTATAATTATGTTCCTTTGCTTTGGTTTTTATCTCACTGGGTTTTTCCTTAGCAAGGTTATATAATTATCTATAAGTGGTGAAAATCCAAGGGGGAGTATTGCAGATGGTGGATTTTTCCACCCCCTCTTTTTGACTTTAGCCAAAAGAAATAGGAAGGCATTAAATGCCTCTGAAGCTTAGCATGGAAGGAATTATTTTTATTGGCTGGAGGGGAGGCAAATTGCCTATAAATACCCCCTCCTCTCTTCATGTAAACTACGATTTTCTCTTCTCTTCATCCGGAAATAATAATTGTTTTGCTCTCTTCCTCTCTTTTTATTCAATTCTTCTTTAATAATTTATCTTTGCTAAATTAATTTTATAACAATAGGGATATATATATTTCTAATAAGTCTATTATAAATTCGGGCCCACACACCGACCCCCTTTTCCATTATGATTTATAATTATTTTTTTAATAAATATGTATATTAGAAGAAGTTGTAATTTATAATTACACTTATAAATGTATGTACTGTCCCTTTCAAATATATTTTGTCGTGAGCACACACCCACCCACCCACCGAACTTTGTCCATTCTAAACATTAATAATCACCCTTCTGTTTTGACTCTTTTTGTCTTTCTAATATATATATATATATATATTAAATCACCCTTCTGTTTTGACTCTTTTTGTCTTTCTATATATATATATATATATATATAATATATATATATATATAAAAAATTTATATGGGTTCAAATTATTATTTTAAAACTGAATTAATCAATTAGTGTAAATAAAATTTCAAATTTAATAACTAACTTTACCATCATTATACCAAAAATTTAATTTTAATATCATTAAGAAGATTTATTCTCATACTCTTATGTTTGATATCCCATCTCTGGAGCAATACTGTAGATGGACCTAGAACATCCGCCCTTCCTTAGGACCATCCGTTTCGTTAGTTAATTGGTGGTTCCTTACTTAGATACGTACAAGGAGCAGACAACAACGTAATTAGGTCTAGGGCCAAAGGAGTATTCCTCCCCAACCACACTCCCCTCCCCCCAAAGATTTAATACGTGTTCAAATCATACGTATAAAATTTGAAAGACTAGAAATTTTACCTATAAACTAACTTCTATTAAAAGAGACAAAGGTAAAATATAAAATTAATTATGTTTTCTTCTACAATTTTACCCTTATTAAAAGTTTTCTAACTTTCAAAAGTTACATTTTCTCAACCCCAAAACCTAGAAATTATTTTCTAGACATTTTCTGGCCACTATCTCCAACAACTGACAACAACACTTCAATCCATTATCTCATCGACCATCAGATCTTCACTTTCCGATGCAAGAAGAGGCGATGAAGACTTGTCTTTGTCGATTATAGACAAATCGACAAAGACGTATCAATTCATTTGAATCGATGAAATTTTTATCAATTTCATATGAATTGACGAAAAAGAGCAACTTCATTTATTCATCTAGAATAAATCATCTGGAAGCTTCAGAGAAATGAAAGATGACCAATAAGATAGTGGGTTAAAACGCTTTCTCCAATAGTCAGAAAGCCTCTAAAAAATAAATTTTAGATTTTGAGAGAAAAAATATTATTTTTGAAAATTAAAAAACTTTAAACATAAGTGAATTTGTTAATTTTTGAAATTGTGGAAAAAACAAAATAAATTTCATATTTTTTTAATATTATTAATGAAATGATTAGTTTACTTTTATCTCTTTTAACAGAAATTAGTTTATGGGTAAGATTTATGATTTTTCAAACACTATGGGAAGAATGGTCCTTCGGCCTTAGTTTCAGACTAACTATTCAAATTTAGTTGTACACGACAAGAAGTGAGGCATTTTATTTAGTTTCACATTGACATGTATCACATCTAAATGCACTACTAAATTTTAGTTTTTAACCTATTGAGAGAGAAAAATATGATAAATTTTAATTTTTTAAATATTTTTAGTTAAATAATATTTTATAAATCTTAAAGCAATGTTATGCGCACCCAGGGGGACCAATAGCATGTCCTTCAAAATTTATTGTCCTTGAGCCCAACTCCCCCTTATGGGCCAACCTGAGTTTTGCTCAGCTCAAATTCACCCCTACTTACAATTAAACATATGCAACGTCTAACTTACAGAAAAGAGTCTACATCTTTACATAAGAAATAAAAACCTTGGAGACATTAGAATTTCTGAAGAGTAATTCATAATTTCAAGCCCTTAGAAAATGCAGCTAAAGAATTTACTCTCTCTTGATAGCATCTGGGAGATGAAAACGACTTAGAATAACAATGAAAGTTACTAAATTTACTATCGTCTAAACAATTTGCACCGATATAAAGATGAGCGAAATAAGCAACTCAGAATCAATAAAATGTTAGCTACCATCACTAGCGGTGAGAGATACTGACATACTGTATTTGTGTTTGAGGTATGCTTTGATGAAGGAATCCAATTCACCATCCATTACAGAAGATATATCCGATGTCTCAAAACCGGTCCGTACATCTTTGACAAGTTTGTATGGATGAAACACATAGTTCCTTATTTGCTGCCCCCATTCAGCCTTCAAATCTCCCCTTATTTGCTTGATTTCAGATGCTCGTTGCTCCTCAGCTATGATCAACAGCTTCGCCTTCAACCTACTGAGAGCCTTTATCTTGTTTGCTAACTGGGATCTCTCCTCTGCAATGATATTAAGAATATAAATACAAAAAATGAATATCTCACATTGTTCATATAAACTTAAAAATTTAGTTGGTGCCCAGGAAATTTAAGAAGGAAAAATCCAAGCATGAAAAGTTTCTAAAATATGGCATAAAAAAGAGGGGATCATAGCAAAGAATACCTGTGCAGCGAACAGTAACCCTGGTGGGAATGTGTGTAATCCGAACAGCAGTTTCAACCTTGTTCACATTCTGACCCCCTTTCCCACCAGCCCTTGAAAAACTAATTTCCAGGTCCTCAGGAATTTCAACATCAAGCGACTCTTCCGGAATAAGAGGCATTACTTCAACACCAGAGAAGCTTGTCTGCGTGTAAGTTCAGGTTGAAACATAAGATGAAACATTGATCTCTTGAATGATAATCTTTTTACAGACTGTTGAACTATTATCATGTTTCAAAGGAATTTCAGATTTCCGTTTATTCTTAATATATACACCTCCATATGCAGAAATATGACTATTTTCTGGGATACTCCACAGTAAAAACAATTCAAGGTTTCAACAAGACCATAAAAAGTATGCATACATAGACATGGTTTCAGAGCTATAACTAAGAGTTACCATTGGAGAAGAGAAGGCAAAACTGGAAGGAGTATGGTTTAGTCCAGTACGAGGAAGCATGTGATTAATGTTACTCAGCCAAGTTCCTTCTGAATGAAAATTGAGATAGAAGCCAAAAACAGCCCATTTTAAATCCGCTGTGAGGTACTAATAATACATGCCAACTCCCAACCAATGGCAGACAGTTTCTAATGGAAGTTCAATTTCAAACACTAGCGAATCCTAAAAAGCCTGTATCATTTCAAGCTTCCATTATTTTGTTGGGTAGATAAAACCAGAAGAAACATTACATGATTAAACTACCTGACGAAGACCTTTCGCGTTGAAAGGAGACTGCCGGACAATCCAATGCGTTCCTTTCTCCCCAGACAGATAACCATAAGCATAGCGGCCTTCCACTTCAACTGTAGCTGACTTAATCCCAGCTTCTTCTCCAGGAGATTCCTCAACTACCCTTGTCTTATATCGTTGCTTCTCACCCCATCTCACGTACATCCTGAGAAGCATATCAGCCCAATCCTGTGCTGAAAATAATCAAAGATTTTTACACAAGAAAAAACCAAAACCCTCAACAATTCAGATTTCTTGAAAATTAAAATAACCAATTCAATAAGTAGGTGGTAACAAAAAAGGGAGAAGTTAAAATCATATTTTTAGCCTTTCAAGTTTCTAAAATTCTGACATGGGACCCCAATTGACTAATGACAAACTGAGAGAAATTAGGGGCAATGCTCCAGCTGCCATGTGCTGCATTGCAAATAGATTCATACTGCCATCTGACATTAAAAAAAATGACAAAATAGATTTGGTAATTACCTCAAACATCAAAAACTATTTAACTGTGCATCAGTTCCCCCCAGCACCAGCAGTGATAGAGATAACAGCACCTTCTTTGTCGTATGGGCCAGAAAGAAGTTGGGTCAACTCAAATCGGTCCAGAGCCTTGCTCAATTCTTTAATGATGACAGCTGCTTCTTCAAGAAGTCCTGCATCTATTGAGTCCATCTCCTCCGTTAGATTAACAATAGTTACAGCATCTTCAACCTGAATTTATTGTATAATATCTAAATGTCATATCCAAAATGGGCATGAAGGGAAGAGAATTCAGTGATTTGATATGGAAGATTCATTTTCACACAATCATAGAAATTCATCTGCAACTAGAACCAAACTGCATGCAAAATCATAATTAAATATCAGTCATGCAACAAGATCTAATCTGTTAGCATTCTCATTACCCCAGTTGATCAATTTACCAGCAGGGACTTGAGAATACCAAAACAAAGACTCTTCAATATGGTCAATTTGCTACCAACTTAAAATTAAATACCAGGCAAAACTAAATTATCTCTTTTTAGAAAAGAATCTAGTTCCCCTGTCACAACTCTTATTTCAATTATCAGCCTTTCCTTGTAGTGCAAAATAAATGAAATCATACTGAATCTCAACAAGTCTAAAAGCAATAAAAGTGATGGAGTTAGAAAAAGGATGGAAGAATAACCCAAAGCACAAAAAAAAAAAAAAAAAAACTCATGGACCTTGGTTTTGAACTCAGTTAGCAAGTTTATCCTGTCTTTGACATCAGTCAAGGCCTGAAGGATTTCTTGAGCTTTAGCACGATCATCCCAAAATGAACTATCAGCTGTCTTCAACTCCAAATCTGCAAGTTCTCGTTCTAACTGCTGCAAACCAGCAGAAGCTCTAATCTCTTCAACACGTGCTGAGACAGCCTCTACATCCCTTCTTAAGGTATAAAAATCTGTCAGCAATACCAGAAGATGAGAAAATTATAACCAGATAAGATAGTCAAAGACTGCTCTACACAAGTCTCATTAGATTAAAAACCCATATTTTATTGCTTAACATGATTTTTTAAGAAGGAAAAAGCCAAAAACACCATGTAACAGCCTCATTTTTTTTTTTTTAATTCCACGGAATCCTATTCTACACAGCATTGGAGCAATGAATCACCTCAAAGTTACTGCATTTGGACTGTCCTCAAAAAATAAGGCAGACAAAAACTAAACTTGAAGCCTCAGTAAGCATTCATTTCAGTCCCAAAATCTTTAAATGGATCTCGGAATTGACATGATAACAAGTTCACTCCTACCAAAAGGCATCCCTATGCAGTATGCACAATAATAACTCCCCTTTCCATCAAGTTTAAAACCTAACACAATCTAATTACTTTTAAAATGTTTAGCTGCAAGAACATAACTTCCAACTTTCATAACATACCTTGCATTACCCATTCTCTTGTATCAGAACTCAATTGGCTCTCTGGCGTTGCATGTCTAACTAGTTCAACACCAAAACAAAACACAAAGAACCCATTAGTAATTATCTCAATCAAACAAAACCCAAGATTTCATACACAAAAAAATTATATATATAAAATCAAAAAATAAAAACAACCCACTAAAGCTAAAGGTAAATTGCAAAGAACCCACAAAGCTTAAGCCAAAACTCGAAGGAAAACTAAAACAGAACACAGTAATAATTTGCACAAACTAACAAAAACCCAAACTCGAATCCACCAAAAAAAAAAAAAGCAAAAGTATAAACAATTAAGCACGTTAAAGATGAATTAGAAAGAACAAGCAGAGCTTAAGCCAAAACATAAAGGTTTGAGTTTGAAGTTGACGTACCAGGAGAAAGGAAACGAGAAGAAGCGGAGAAAGTGAAGGAGGGGAGAGCTGAGAATTGAGGAAGGAGAAAAATTGATCTGTTGTTGAAATGGGTATGAGAAGTTTTGGAAGCAGTTACTATGGAGGTTAAATTGAAGAAAGGTCGTGCAAGAACCTCCATGGCCCTTGCTTTTTAGCCCACAAAAAACAACACCCAAATGGATAGAAAAGAAAGAAAAGCCGTGGGATTGAGCATTGAGGTGAAACAAAGATTTACCCGCCGATTGTAACTGGATGAGTTTGTAAAGTTAACCCAAAGGTTGTCTTTGTTCAGATAGTATTTTATTACGAAAAATTATCATAAAATTATATAGGAGATTATAGTTAATAAATTATTATTATATTTTATAGAAAAATATGGTTAATAAATTATTATTATAATTAAAAAAATTTATAAATATAAATAATTACTTTGTTGAATTAGATTTAATAAAAAAATATTAATATATAATTTTACTTAAGAGTATTATTATATACATAAATTATAACATCTCATCGTGGGATTGAATAATTTTAAATTACAGATCAAACAATATTTAATTATATAATGATATAATATTATTTATACACATAATTTTATTATTTATTTAAATAGATTATCAAATTAATTTTTATATATTCTAACTAAACATTTGTAAGTTTGTTAAGGCAAGTTACATGGTAATGTACTATGTACCTAACATACATTGTACTTAAAAGCGAAGTTAATTAGAATGTTGAATTTAGCAATGGTTTTTGAACCAAACTGAATGTCAGTCAAGTGGAAAAAGTGGTTTGATCCAATCCACAGTTAAACTAAGTGATCGATAGTTGAATTAATTAATTGTTTAAAAGTAATATTTAAAATAATTTTTTATAATTTATTATTCAATTGATCAAACTAATTGATTGATAGTCAAATCAGTTGACCAGTAAAAAATAATATACAAATCAATTTTCTATAATATATTATTAAATATATAATTTAAATTATTATAACATAAATGTACACATACTTTAATGGTATATATGCCCAAAATTGATAAATAAGATCTTCTTAAGTCCCAATAATTAATTTTTTTAAATTGATTTTTTTATGTTGATTTGATTAAAATCGGGTTTCTCCTAATCCAATTGTTCAAACTGTCTAGCTCAATGTGATCTAACTAAAAAAATTATTTTCAAACAAACTGAAACCATTCTTATTAATAGGTAACAATTCAATAGGTTAAATTGACCAATTCGATTTTATTTTTAAACCCATAGAATATAATATAATAAATATAAAAAAATTAATATATCATTATACGATTTAATAGTTTAAATATCTAACTCAAAATCACTTAAACTCTCTTCTTATATTACCGAACTATTTATGCAAGTACTATTATTTAACAAAATAATGTTACACGATTTAACATTAGGAATCTTATATTTTTTTATTGAACATGATTCGTTAAATCGGTTTGGACTATTTTTGATGAGTTGTATTTGCTCGAGAGTTATCAGCAAAGATGGATCTACTCATAGTTTAACTAGAATTCACTACTCAAATCAAAAGAGACAATCTCAAATTAGAGCTTCAAATTGATAATTAGATATAAAATCGATTTATTTAGTTATCCAATATCATTATTTATTATATTTTGGTTAGTCAATGCAAAAGTGTTCAACAACCCTTCACCCTTGACATCACCACCCTTGATATCACCACGAAACCAACACCCTCGAATGTTTTTGGCAAATTGGTGCCCATGCGAAAAACGTTAGAGGGTGTTGGGTTCATTAAAGCAAAAGAAAACAAGTAACTCTCATTTGGCAATTTAACCTGTTCTTGTGCTATACATCAATATTTTGTTCTTCCATTCTAGTAACAATCACCCAAAACCATTTCCATGACTTTACTTTACGGAAATGCTTTCCTTTAGAGACTTTAAAACTTCTTTGCAAGCTAATTTCTTAGCTGTTTTCTTGTCATCAGCCGTAGAAGTATGTTTAAATAGTCTCCCATTGGCTGTAACCTCTACAGTGACAATAGCAACACCGTTAATCCGGGCAGCGACTGGTTTTTTCATGTCAAAATGTTGTTTTTGACAGATTTCATGCAACTCCGCAGCAGGGTGAAACCTCACTGTCTCAGGAGTAACCAAAGGCTCCAAAAGTGGCCTTATACTCTTGAAGACCTTTTCCTTGTCGTACCCCGAATCAATATATATCGCCCCCGCCAGAGATTCAATGATATCTCCAAGTACCTATTAACAATTATGAAAATTGTTCGATGAACGTCAAAAGTACGGTAGAAAATACAGAGAAATACACAGCTAACTAGATGTGCAATTTGGCAGTCGATGTTACAAGTAATTTTGTTAAAGACTCCACAGTTCAATGGTACAGCTCAATGGTTCAAACATGCATGATAACACAAACAAAGATGGACAAAATTGCAGAATAAAAACAAGCAAGAATGACATATCAGTGTGAATGACTAACCTTGGGAAAAGACGATTCAGATTCCCAGCCGAATGTAGACCCTAAAGGTGATTTCTCAAATCTCTCTACTGTTGCAAAAATTTGCTTACTCAGTTCATTTGAACAATGGAGAATATGCTTATGTAATCCATGCTTCACGGATGATTGTGCATAACAATCATTATTTACAGAAGCAGATCTCAAATCAGTAATTAATCCAGGAGACATTCCTGGATATTTGTTGTATAAATGATCCGTAATAAGATAATCCAAAACTGCATCTCCAAGAAACTCCAGCCGCTGCAGAGCAGAAAGTACAAGTAGTTAAGCCCAAGGTTATCTAAGAAAACAAAACATTCATCGGAAAATGAAATATTGTTCACAAAAGCTGTTGCACTGTTATGTATGAGAGACAGAAAAGCTACTGTGTCATAGAAGTACCTCATAACAACTTGGAATCTCGGGAAGCATGTAAGAACCATGGGTTAGGGCTTCCACTAAAAGAGACGAATCATGGAATTCATAATTCAGCAGAGACTCTAAATGAGCGCGATTAATAAGCTTCTCTGCCTGAATTTGGAAATGTCTCTGATATGGTATATTCACAAAATCTACATCTATGCCTATCCTATTAAGAAATAGTATCCCTGCGCTTTCACCAGCCGTGCTGATGAATGCACCAATTAGTGCCTCAACTGCATCAGCTATAGTCTTACCTTTTACATTCTTTTTACCGCTTACATAAATTTTTCTTGTATCAGAAAGTAACTCCTCCTGTAATGGATAACTTCCAGAATTATCACCAGGAATTATCCAACTCTTCGGATCAAAGGGCTCAGTACGAATAAATCCCTGCATTCCATGAAGAATCCATGTGTATGGAGGAAACGCAAATCAAATCAACTATAAACGAAAAAATACAATAATTATCAAACTTCTCAAGCTCAAGGCCATCCAAACCCTTAACACTCAATATAAAATTGGCGGTCTATGTTTAAATAAACCCTACAAAGCTTTTGGGCTAGCTCAGGAAGCCACAGCTTATTATAATTGGGGAATACACAGCTCACATGGAAAAAAGCAAAAAGAAAATAACTAACATCGATGCAGATGAAAACATTGGACAAATCTGTGGAAAACATTACCGGAATTTTGTGGTCACATCCTAGCTTGCACAATGATGCATTCGAAATTATCCTCTCCTTTTTAACACTCAGAAGACCTTCATGATTATTTTGATGCTGTATGAATAAATAATGACTAGCCGCATATTTCAAAAAGGAGTCTCCAAGAGTTTCAAGTGATTCTAGATGAAAACTCTCTACGCAATTTTTGGTTGTGATTGCTTCCAAAACCTACCATGCAGAGTTGGGTTAGCACAAATTCAAACAAAAATTTGAAACAACACCAGAGTTAGCCCAGCTGAAACAAGAGTCTATAAATAAAATATTTCATATAGAGATTCAATAAACAACATAAATTTATTCAATCCGCACACACTTGATTATTGAATAGACAGTCTTCCGTTTAATGTTAATGGATAGTGGTTTAGTTTTGCAGTGTTTATAACAACCAAAAATCATAAAACATCCAGGCTAAAACCCCTGCTGAAATATGATTCATATTATGGTAAGTTCTAAAATGGAGTACTCAACTCGTACAGATAGTCAACAAAGGACTTGTCAATATCAATATGAATTCGTCATCAATGATTTTAAGATTAACTTTGTTGAATTGCATTTTTTCTTAGAAGAAGCCACATAATTGAGTTAATTCTACCCAAGATTTTGTATATGCCACATATTGTGTACACATAAGTAGAGCAAAGTACCTTCATAGTTGGAATAGTAACATTTTGCACACAATCATCCAAAAGCATCTTCTTCAAGTTGATAGCGAGAAGCAAAGACTGAAAACGATGCATAATAGACGGAACAAAACTGAAAGAATAAAATGTACTCCAGGATATAGGAGACATGATTACTTCACATAGTTCAGGAGGCAATTCAACAGTTAAATGACTTGGATCTGCAAAGACAACAAACACAGGATCAATTTATGTCAATAAATATGATTATTCCAAAATTTTGATAGCTTTATTAGTTCTGCTAAGACATCATACACAAGAATTAATTACATAAAATGAATTGATATTTTGAAAAGTAATAGATAAAATAGTAGGTTGGTCAATAAGATTTAACTTGACTCCACAAGTGATATTATCATTCTGAACATGCCAAAAATATCTAGAATCAACTGTGTTATCTGGTGCGCTGACTGTTCAAGTAAACTCATCAAGCACATTTCTCTGCAGTAGTTTTTAGTGTATCAAAATCACACAAACCAAAGATTTCCAATCCCAATTATGCGATTCAAATTTTAATTTATTCCAGACAGATTTGAAGTGCAATCCAGGCAATTCATGTTTTTTGGAATCACTAAAAACTCCTGAAGATCATAATTTTGGTTTAGTATCAGACAAACATCTGGTAGATAATACTTAGAGTGAGCAATGTAGAACAAAATTTACCCTAGTCAAATCCTGAAAAAAACTTGGGGGTCCACCTTGCCTATCCAGAAAAACAAACTTATGCTTTGCAAGAAAAAAATGAACAAAGAGGGTTTATTTTTCTAAGACATTTGGACAGCAAACTCACGAAACCAAAAAGACTGACACTCATCAATCTAATGTCGATCAAACAAGGAAAACCATACTCTCTGACAAAAAAAGATTTGACTACAAGTAATGTAACTCAGAGATTGAGTATGTCAGAAAATGCAGATCATTTCATGCACACTTTACCTCTATAAAACCCAAAAGTGAAAAAATTATACCTCTCTCTTTGTGGTGTCTGTTGTTATTAAGGTAGTTCTTCACAGTAAAAAGGTGTCTCCCATTCAGCAATATTGCCTCATCAGAACATAAATGGACACCATGCCTGCAATGTATTGTGTAAGATTCAGGTTGCATATCTACATTAAAATGCGGAATGAAAAAGAAAAAATAGACTATTGCATATTCCCACATTTAATAACTACATACTTTTGTTTATAGTACTCCTTGTACGTGATAACAGCTCCATCTTTCATTGTTAGAAGTGAATTTGCATTCAAATGATCTAAAATACCCGTGATACAATAGATGTAACCATTGTGCGGGGTGTAGACCAAAGAATTTCGAATCATACAAGTGCAAAATCGGCCACTTTTGGTCTCCACAAAATGGGCATTTCCCTCCGATGGACAGTTTGTGTGATCCTTTGGACGATAGTTACAAGGAAATAAAACAGAAGCAACAGAGGTTGAATCAATCAACGGCTGATGTGAGTTAGTGGATGGAAGCAGAAGATAATCTGCCTCAGGACCCTTCCCTAGTTGAAATCCATCCAAAATTTCTGCCAATTTTTTTACATTATGATCCAGAAGAACTCTGAAAATAGTAATCTGAAACCTCCTACAATAAAGGACCTGCAAACAAAAAAAGGGAAGATTAAATTTACAAAACAAAAGACAAAAGAAAAAGGACACATTTAACTGTTGACATGTTTAATTGAATAAAACCAGATACCGCACCTGCTCTCTGGTAAGCTCAATAAATCCAACATACTTCAAGCTGACTGTCAATGTACCCCTATCAACTTCCATATCAAAATTCACATTCAAAATATCATCCTCAAGCTCAGTCCTCATGGCAAGGATAATATCATGAAGTGGAACATCATAATTGAAGTTCTGTTTCAACTCAATTAAGTAGCACTGATACATTGTCTTGGCTATGTGAGCATGCTCATTTACAAGTTCAGGTGGGAAGTAAATGGGTTGCTCGTCATTATATGGATCGTTCTCTGTAGATTAAAAAGTTAAATAAAGTAAATAATGAAGTTTAAAGTTACTCATATTATAGGTTGCAACAAAAATTACCAGATTTTTGTGCCTCGGCTTCTTCCACAACAATTTCAGGAACAAGATTACCTGTTAACGCACCAATTTGATGGAGTTGCTTGCATGCTTCGAGACATGCAATTTGCTTTAGAGCTTTAACATTTCCCTGAACTTGAACAATCTGTATAGGGCAGCTCTTGGGAAGATACAGTGTGCAAATCTCCATCTCCTTGTCTATAACACACCTTGGAGAAGGTTTAAAATATCTACAGAGAAATAAAGCCAACAAAGAGATACAAATTACTGCATTAAGTGATAATACCAAGAGAAAAACAGAGTTTTTTTTAACAATAAGCACATAAATGAAGAGTTTAGCAGCATCTGCAATATGAACTAGAAATGACTAACCCATCTGAAGGAAGTCGTGAGCAATAGAAGTGTATCAAACCAACACTTGAACTGAGTGTCACGATTGCTCCAGTGCTTTCAACACAATAATAGTCCTCATCATGCTTACCATTTCCAAGATGAGAGCAAGGATGCGAAGCATGACGCAGGGATTCTTTTCTCATTATTTCTCCACTGGCAAGATAATTCTCCAGCCGGGAAAGAGCAGTACGATCCCCACTATAAAATTATGGCAGGTCAGAAACATACTTATCTATCATCCGTGGATAAATTCAATGTATAAAAGATTCAGGGGCACCATCAAACTCCTCCAACAGCAGTATTATATATCTTGGTTTCTATGAGAAATGAAATAAATAAATGTCTTACCTCTTCACCATTAATAAATAATCTGAATTTTGCATTCTAGCACGACCTCGGGACTGTATGAAACTGCATACAGTAGCTGACGGGTCGAATCTAATAACCAGGTTGCAGCTTTGAACATCTAAACCCTCTTCAAGTATTGACGTTGCAATAATGATGTTCACCTACAAACAAGTCATTCTCACATTCAAAACATGCATAACAAAGAATACTTTGAATGAAATTACATATTAACATACAAGGCCTTGACGGAATTCTTCCACAATTTCATTTTGTTTTTTCTTGGATTGGCATTGCAGCCCAGAATTATTTCCAGCAATATATTTTGTCTTCCAGCTGCAGTATCCTGGAAGCAACTCATTTAGTAGAGCTTCAAGCACAATAGCTGTAATGACCCTTTGCACAAAAATTATACATCTTATGTCCTGCAAAGCCCTGCATTTATATTAGAGATAAGCAACCTCAGCAATGCATTCTCCTTTATACAAAAAGAAAAAATTATATCATATCCAATCATTTCAATCATCCAGAATGACTTCAAGATTGCTAACATATTGCAAATTTAACAACTTAAATAATACAGGTTTAGTAAAATTGGTCAAGCAATCTAATAAAGGCATTGAGGCACACAATCATCATGTCAACACTCCACTATGCCACATGTAATATAGCATTTTTCCTAGCAAAGGAGACAGTAAGCAAAAAAATTTCCAGGGTTGTTCCAAAAAGAATTCCTACACAGCATAGATTTAGTTAGCATGTATACTTTTAGAGGTGCTTTCATATGGTTCTCCAACAGAGTGTCACTTAAATTTTTTCTGGCCTCAACTTGAAATAAACAATAGACCCAAAATTTTAACACTCTTGGAAAAGACTTACCAGAAAAATTGCAATATCTTCATAGAGTATTTCTTCATTAAATTTTTAATTCCTGAGGTGAGACTTGGCAACAACTAGGATTCACCCCAAGTTGACTCAAATTACCAATTTAGAGCATGCATTGTGCACCTATTACTTCTTGGTTTTTCATTATCTGTTCTATTTCCACTGTCAATGTCATTTGTATAGATGATCAGACAAAAGAATTGTTGTGAAAAACTTCTCCAGATCTTCATTATGTTAAAGTCCTCAATATTTTTACATGTTAGAATATCAACACTCTGATGAGCTGGAACAGATTAAAGGAATATTAATAGAGGATTTTAATTGAGTACTTGAAATTATAGACCATACTGTAAGATTAAATAGATTTTATGAAGATCAACAGTCATGCTCATATGCCAACCTGTACTCAAGGAGACAGTCAAATAGGCAAGCAACTTTTTCTGTTAGAAGTCCAGTATCTACGTTGACTTTAACATTATTGCCAATGGACCACCCTGGCACTAGATTTAGGATGAAGAAAAAGAAGAAATAATGTAAGAATAACACATCAAGTCTCTTCCCATTCTCTCACTAAGTTGGAGAAGTACCTGATGGTATGACAGTGGCAAATACTTTATGAGCATCCGAACTGAATCTTTTAACAATTGACCCACCGAGGACATCCAAATGACCCCAGGCAAAAAAGTCATTTTCGTAACGTGATAAGCTCCGTGCAGCCTATTACAGAAATGCACAAGCAATGATCTCTTACAATCCTATATCAATACAAATGACCAATGGCAGTGAAGAAAGAGTACATACCTTCAAAGCCAACCAAACACCAAGCTCCTTTACACAAAATAACAAAGTTGAATGTATCTTCCATACTTTCTTCCTTATAGACTCTGCTTGTGTGTCAATAAGATCCGAATTATTCAGAGAAATTTCATGCTGAAAAGCAATAGATCATTGTCAATAACCCCATAGAAGAAACCATAGATCATAATGATATGCATTGAATAATTAATATTTCTCAGAGGAGACAAGTACAGAAACTCTATAATTCTTGACACGCATTTAGAGAAAAGTAAGATCAATTCTAAATCAAAGTTGCAGAATCTATGGAACTAATGAAATCACCTCAGTGCAACAATTTTTTTTTACTCCACACTGCCATGCAAATCATCATTGCTTTTTGGCTCACTGTAGAGAAAATCTGATACTACAGGCCATTTATAATATTATTCAATAGAACCCATTGATTTTCCATGTTAAGCCTCTCTATAGAAATCACTACTCTAGAAAAATTCTTAAAATCCAAATAAAAATTGAATCATAGAAAACCTGTCTAAGAAAAAGAAGAATATATTTCTAACAATGCAGAGACAATAAACTTGAACCTTGCAACTTAAATTTTCAAATTGAAAATACACACCTTTGATAATAAGGAATTCAACTCATCTTCTAAGCGAGCATATAAAGCATATGGAAATTCAATATACTTATATATCTTGAACTTTGGAGTCGAAAATGGTATATAATGAGCAATTACTGATTCACTGCTGCATGTATAAACCTTCATTGCATAAGAGAATAATGACATCAGTAATCACATTCTAAAATAAAGACACCACACAATGCGATTTCATCCTAAAGATAGCATATATAAATATCAGAAAGTATACTTCAAGATGAACCAAAATTAATGGCTTCTTAGTTATGTAAAATCATCAGATTATTAGATTAACACACTCCCCAACATCTGAGAACACTGACATCCAGAAAAGAGACATTGGAAATTGAATATTGTACAAAGTAGTCTCAATCATTCAAAGATAACGATTCTTATGATTTCCAAGTGGAGTTATAATATATGCACAAAAGTAATAGTCATACACACAGGAAAAATGAACAACAACATCAGCGATGCACAAGGACTTCCCCCTGCAAGAGTTTCTGGACCATGGAAGACAACTTTACAATAAAGATAAGAAGAGACAAGCACAGAAAATTTTCCATTTGAGCTACAAACAAATATAGAAGATGATCACGAGATTTAAAAAAAAGACAAAATGGTAGCTAAGAGGAATGTTCCCACTTTGTAAATCTCTTAGAACATTTAACCATGATAGAATAAGGGTAAAATGGAGTCACATTTTTTTCATCAATTTCTTATTCAAAAGTACTTTTGTTGTAAAACTTTTGAAACTATTATCCCAGATACATGAAATTAGTTGCTTAGACTGTTAAGAAACCACTTGACCTAATAGCTTAAGCTGATAGGAAAGGTCCCAGCAATAGTATTTAAGCTCCAACATAGAACACCCTCAAAAATAACTAACTCTAATTGCACCATAAATAAGGAGACCATGGGCTGTGTCACTGGACTAGTTTCAGCATAGATAGGATATTAAAATTGTCACATAAAGAGTAACAGAGGTCCTTATCAATAATTCATTTAAACAGACATAATAAAATTAAACAGCAATAGAATATTTGGTGTCAACAGCCATGCCAACTATATATGTTTTGTATGCTCATGCCAAGATGGACAAATCAAAACAGGTTTAAATATACACACAAATATCCATACATAGGCACATCTACAAAGAAGTAACTTTAAATAAAAAAGAAATCAGCAACCTTTGAATTCATAAGAGTCTCAAGTTCATCAATATTCTCCCAATAACCATGATTCGAGTTAGCTCCTGGGCCAAGAGAAATGAAGGAAAAAAAGATAAAGAGGCCATATTTATAAGCAAACTATACATTGTTAAATTGACACTACCTTTAGACTTTATAGGAGATGCAGTCATCCCATAAATCCTAGGAAGATCAGATTCACCTGATTTTAATAAGGGGTGATAGAACTCCTGAAAAGCAAAAGAATTTCTGTGACAATGCAGAAATACTCAACATAGAAAGATAAGATACTGGAATTGTAACATGATACAGAAACGCTAACTTGCAGGATATAATTTTAGTTCCACGAATAATATAGTGATGTCATGCTAATATGATGCTTATAGATGATTTATGCATCTTAGACAATAATGTATTTCGGCATCTTAATCCATCAACTTGTCACAGAAGAATAACATAGAAAATATTGACTACCATATAATACTTCCCCGAGATTTCAAGAAGGATACCTTTAATAGCTAGGAAGAAACTCTTAATAAATTACTAAAAAAGAGTTAAAATATAGGCAATGATCAATCTGGCCACAAAAAAATAAAAAAGTTCTGATAATCTCTTTTGTTTCCATCCTTTCAAAAATTTTTAAGATGAATATAATAGTGGCATGTTTGATATTTCAATCCATCAAAAAAATGCTTGAAGTCACTTAGGTATGCCCACAGGATAGCACTCAGAGTCTGGACCTTGCTTTATCAATGGTCTTATGAAACAAAAGTGGTGATATAAATTAGATACTGTAAATGAAATCAGCCTGCATTATCATGAGGGAAAATAAAAGACACATATCAATAGATAGCATCCAGTCTATAGTTAATATAATCCTCTTTGAGGTCTGCCACACATATAATTGTCGCATATCCCCAAAAGAGAAAAACCTTACAGCACAAGCTAACAATCTTTTATAATGATGTATCATACATGAATTTCAAAGTGCATCCTCACGAAACTAAGAAATACTTTTACAACTAAAAGAAAACATTACCGATACATGAATATATAGAACTGAGATAATTCTTTCTGCACAGATCATTCATTATATGAAATTTGTGAAAAGTTTTATTCTTCAAAAAATTAAGGATCAGTAAATCTAAATGATTGAATATTTAAAAGCGCATAAGTATCTTACTAAAATATAGGAAATTAATGGAAACAAAAGAAAAATAAGCAAAAATGGTATAACTCACCGTCATGATACAAGCATATGGGTATTTACCCCTGGTATGGTGGCATTCATCAAGAATTAAAACTTTGATCATGCTAAGTTTGAAAAAGCTGTGCCTCAAGCCATTTAGCAAAATTTGAGGTGTCATCACAATTACCTGTAATTATGAAACTGAAAATTAATACTGACTGCATAAGCCATCCCTAAAATTCATGATGTTAGAGCATTGTCACAAAAATTAATGCATAAATACAGAAAGAAAAGTTTGCAACAAGTCAATTATTAAACTAAGAATCATCAAAGAAGGATTAGAATTGCCTAAAATAGTTAGGAAACATTTTAGATTGCAAATTTGGGCTTTTTTTATGCATATCTTCTCAGAGTAGGGATCAAGCAATATCTCAAACATGAAAATAAAGAAAGCAATCAGAAAAGAGAAGGCAACATAAGCCCTTAAAATCAGGAACAGAAATTGTGTCATTTCCTGCCAGCTTGACATGTGAAAAAGGTATATCAAACAATCACCAGATCAATTGACAAGTTTCAATCACCATAGCAAGAAATCAGTTCAGTCATTTTGCCGATTGAACAAGTAAATCGGAAACAAAGCCTCCAGCGAGAAAAAATTAGTAATAGAAGACTAAACGAACATTAAATTCAGAAACATAGCGAATAAAAAACTGCACCTCATGTTTGCTTATCTCTTCATTCCATGTTGCAGCATCCCAATAATCCACTCCCATTTCTCCCCAATACATTCCAACCTTTAAATCAGTGTGCAGTTTTATAGCTTTCGCTTGCTAATATTGGCAAACAAAAACATAAAAAAGAAACAAATCAGAAGTTAATTTTAGCTACAGCTTTAGCATTTATACTAGTTCCAAATGTACAACTTTTGGCATAGATGGAAGATCAAGATTTAAAACATTTCAAAAAACTTATTCTAGTTTTACAGATTAGATACCTGTGAGACCAGAACAACTTGGGGCACTAAGAAGACAGCAATATACTGTGAAGGTTTCCTCAGAAGATAAGCGTAGTGTCGAAGAAGCATTATGGCAATCAAAGTCTTCCCGGAACCAGTCTCCAAAAAGACTATTGTGTTCTGCTTAATTGCCTTTTCCAATGCTTCCAGCTGATAACTACAACAACCAAGTACACAGAATCCACAAAGCATCAAAGAAAAAACAACCAAAAAGAAGGATTACCACAAATTCTAAAGCCCTTCAATCCACTTTTCACTGTTCACACAAAACACAAAATGAATGCATAGCCAAACACAACCTTAATTTTCTTTTGTTTCCCTAGCATTTCTCATCAACCAAACAAAGCTATCTTGAGAACCAAGATTAAGTAATCGGTAAACTCACCATCTGGCAAATGGAAGAGGATCAGAAGAACCTTGTTCAGTTGTGACCATGTCCATGGCTACATTCAAAACAGATCAACCAATCAACCACCCATTAAAAAACTCAAACCAAACACAATTACAAACAAAAATCCCAAAACCCACGTAGCCACATTCATCACTTCATAACAAGTTCACATACATTTGAAACAATATAACAAATGAAAAGCAGCATTCAAATAAACCACCTTTCTTACTTAATTAAATATCCAAAAAAGAGAAACAATCGAGAAACCAAACATCAGAGAAAACAGAACTAACCAGCAAGTCCAAACACAATGAAGAGCAATGAGATGTACACAATGAGCTCAAAAACAATAATCAAAACAGTAAAGCAATAATGAGTTATCTGTCTCTTCTTTCTCTCCTCCTCCTTCGCCTGTCTAGTTACTGCAATATATAGACAAACATGTAAAAGGGGAGATTCTTTAAGCACTTGACCATGAAACAGTTAACAAATATTTGATCTTCGTGCAGAAGGAACTTCTTGAGCAAGGCCCTGACAGCAAGAAGTTAAAAAAACAAAAGTCTCAAACTATTCCACAACAGGGCAACACGACAAGATGAAGTGGGCCATTCTATTTTCAGAAAGTTTGAATAAAAAATATAAAATCAAAATTCCAAAGGAAGCGTTTTTAATGTTTTGCCGATAATATATACACAGAGAGACCGTGGATGATGATGTTAAATATTGTTATTGAGAGCACGGCTGTCGAAACGAAGCGTGGTGGAGGAATAAATAAATAACCTAATTTTTTACAAAAATAATAATAAAATATTTTTTTATTTCTACAATCATTGTAAAAAATATTTATTTAAAATTATTCGATAATCACATAAAATTGATATTTAAATCAAAAATTCAAATTAAAAAAGGGTTCATATGTCAAATTAAGAACATAATAACATCAATTTTTTATTTTGTTGTCGGACTTATTTATTTTTGAAAATCAATTAATTAAATTAAATCAATTTTCAAAATATTGAATGAAAAATAATAAGTTATCGAACTCATTCTTTAAAATTTGAAAGAAAATAAAGTGTAGTGACTCTTTGAAATTAGGGTTAAAATTGGTTAAGAAATAATTCGGTTCAGTTATTAGTATTTTTTATTTAGTTTGAAATTGATTAATTTTAAATCGATTCGGTTTTAATTTATAATTTTGTTTGGAGTCACAAATTTGGTACAGTTCAAAATAATGTCAAACTGATTCAGTTAACCGGTTTTAAACACCTCTATTAGAAACATTAAAACACCTTGGAAATTTGGAAAGTTTTCATACATTTTTGTCTTGTAATCACTTTTCAAAAAAATTGTATTGGTTTGTATTTATAAAATTACCAATACGTATTATATTAATTTTAAAATAATCTTATGGTGTGTATCATTTTTCACCCGTATATTATATATATATATATATATATATATATATATATATATATATATATCATATTATACGATGTTAACAACCATGATCAAGAGCATTAAAGATTTTAAGTAGTGCAATGAGATAATTTATTAAATATTTTAATATTGAAATAAAAAAATGTTTTTTATTTAATTTTATTTACTGATTGATTCAAATCGAATATAACTCAAATAATAGTCAAACTCAAGCTTGACTCAATTTTAAAACGACTAACATAGGCTCGAATGTTGAAAAAAAGAAGAGTTGCAAGAGAAGATAAATAATCGTGGAAGAAGGGAAGTAGAAGAGTCATAAAAAAATAAAAAATAAAAAGAGCTTCAATGTTGTGACATTGATGAGTCGTTGAAACTCGAGTTTAGTTGAAATATCAATTCAAAATAAGATGGAGTGTATTTATGGGTGGATGCAAACCAAACTGAGTTCGAACACCTCTTAGCTCGAATTTGATTTAAATGAAAAATGTGGTGACTCGAGTTCGTCAAGTCAAAATTAAAACTATTTTGAGTTTAGTTTTATCTCTAACTTTGAAATTCAATTCTAATTCATAGCTCTTATATATAGTTTAAATTTGTACCTCGTATTCGCGATTTATTGATAAAATAACTTCGTTATACTCAATAACAAGCAAAATGACATTGTTTTAATTATTATTTCAAATTATGAATCATCGCTTGACCTTCCAAGCCAAATAAAGTCAAACTCCCTCTAATTAGAGTTTAATTCGATTTTAGAAATAAATCGACTCTCTCAACTTTAGTTCGATTTAGACAAATTCAAGTTAAACATAACTAAATGTAGTTGTGTTTCAAAATTATGTTAATTCGATTTTTTATTTTTTATTTTTTGTGTCCTTAACAGACTTTTAAGAAATTTAGAGCACATAATTTTAACCCAAAAAAAAAAACTTATTAAAAAAGGAAAAAAATGTGGGTAGATTAAAAAATATATATATATTGATTTTTGTATCAAAAGTATAGTTCTTAAATTTTAAGGACCTACATAATAGTAGTCAAAACTTTAAACAGGTGGCTGATATTTTTAGTAATGAATAAACCTGTTGACCAGGAAAAGTACTATTTTTCAGAGGAATTATGGCGAGATGAAGCCGAGAATCTCTACCCCCCTTCTACTCGAAGGGAAGGAACTGAGAGAGGACAAGGAGTGGTAACGAGGAAACTACCACTGGACAAAACAAAAAGAAAGTATATAAAAAAAATATAAATATAAATTTTTTTAATGATATATTAAAATTAAAATTAAAATTTATTTGATTTAATAATTATAAAATTAATTATTTGATTTAAAATTTATTTTATTTAATATAATTAATTTAAATAAAAAATAATTTAATTTAAATAAAATTTTTAATTAAAAATAATAAAAAATTCTCCTAACAATAAAAAACAAAAAAAATTAATTTTTATTATGACAATTGTATCACCGCATTTGTTTTATTAACAATCAATAAGTCACATAATTAATAAGATAAAATTTTTGTCATCAACTGATATATATAGAAGTGGCAATAGGCGGCGTCAAGTTAGGGCATGCAGCCCATCGTATTGACCTACCTCAACACTAAAGCTCATGACCATTAGCCTTAGGTCATAGCTATGTAAAATAAAATCGTACATAAAATTGGATTTGAGTTAAACTAATTCAAACTCGATTGTTAGCTTCACTCAATAAAGCTTGAGCATTGGTTATGAAAATTTGTGAACTTGAGCTCAAACAATTTTTTTAATCTAAAAAAACATTATATATACACACTCATCCAACAATCTATTATAATTATTAAATACACGTTATTAATATATAAATTTATATTTATATTTTTTCAGTACACTCATTATAAATACGCAATCACATATTCACCTATTATAATATACACATTACAAATATACATCTCACAAAATCAACATACTTAATGTGAATTCATTAATTATGGTGAAGAAAATCTTGGTGAGGATGGAAAAATGAAGGAAGAAAATCTTGGTGAGAATGGAAAAATGAAGAAGAACGTTTAATACTCTTTATGGGATTGAGTCAAATCGTGTAAATGTCTTGGAGGAGTTGGTAAAATTTTTTGTATAAATATCCCTCTCATCTCTGACATTTTGGTGAACCTCTTCCCGTAATAATAAAAAAGCTTACCTACTCTTTTTTTTTTTTTTCTCATATTATCAAACAATCTTATAGACATAATTAGGGTTAAATTCAATCTGAATTAATTTAAATTTGAATTCGAATTCGATTCAGTTAAACCCAAAACGAGTTGACCTTGGCAGAACTCGAGCTCAAGCTGCTCGTTAAATTTTTTAATTAAAATTTTTGATACAAAATAACATTATTTTGATCAATATGTATTAAAATAATGTCGTTTTGATAATAAAAAACGAACTGAGTCAAATTCAAATCGAATTCGAACTTTATTTTCACAAGCTCAAACTCCAGCCAAGTATATATGAACCGAGCCGAGTTCAAATTCAAACAAATTTAAACTCGATTCGATTCAAATCCAACCTTAAACATAACCCTTTCATCTTATCCTTTGTAGATATAAATTATTTCAATTATATTTATAATATATATATATATATATATATTTCTAATAAATTTATTATAAATGCAGGTCCACACGCCAACCCACATTTCCATTATGATTTATAATTATTTTTTTAATAAATATGTATATTAGAAGAAGTTATAATTTATAATTTCAGTTATAAATGTATTGTCCCTTTCAAATAGATTTTGTCATGTGTTCACACCCACCCACCAAGATTGTCCATTCTGAACATTAATAATCACCCTTCTGTATTGATTCTTCTTTGTCTTTCTAATAAATATATATATATATATATATATATATATATATATATATATTTATTTAAAAAAATTTATATGAGTTCAGATTATTATTTTAAAACTGAATCAATTAATTAATGTAAATAAAATTTTAAATTTAATAACTAATTTTACCATCGTTATACCAAAAATTTAATTTTAATATCACAGAGAAGATTTACTTTTACGCTTGATATCCATCCCTGAAGCAATGCTGTCGGTGGACCTGAACATCAGATCTTCTTTGGGACCATTCGTTTCGTCAGTTAATCGGTGGTTCCTTTCTTAGATACGTAGAAGAAGCAGACAACAACATGATTACTTTTTAGGGCCAAAGGACTATTCCTCCCAGACAACCGGCCCCCCCAAAGATTTAAAACATTCACAAATCGAACCCATGAGATTTGGAAACTAGAAGTTCGACCTATAGGCTAAAAGAGATAGAGGTAAAATATAAAATTAATTATGTTTTCCTCTGTAGTTTTAAAAACTAATAACTTTACTAGTATTAAAGTTTTTTCACTTTTAAAAATAATATTTTCTCCTCTCCTAAAACTTGGGAATTGTTTTCTATACGTTTTCTAGCCACTATCTCTAGCAACTGACAATAACATTTCAATCTACTATCTCATTAGTCATCAGATATTTATTCTTTGATACAAGAAGAGGCGATAAAGACTCATTTTTGTCGATTTCAAACTAATTGACAAAAACACATCAATTCATTTGAAATAATGAAATCTTTATCAATTCTAACTGAATTGACGAAAACGAGCATCTTCATCGATTATTCAGAAATAAATCATCTAAAAGCTTCACAGAGATGAAAGATGATTGATAAGGTAATGGGTTAAAACGCTTTCTTCAGTAGTGGGAGAGCCTCTAGAAAATAAATTTTAAATTTTGGGAGAAAAATATTACTTTAAAAAGTTAAAAAACTTTAAACATAAGTGAATTTGTTAATTTTTAAAATTATGAGAAAAATATAATAAATTTTAAATTTTTTTAATATTATTAATAAAATAATGATTTTTTTTATATTTTTTTAATAAAAATTAATTTATAAATAAAAATTCTAATTTTTTAAATTTTATGGAAGTGATTTTAAAAACGTATTAAAATTTTGTGGAGAGGGGGGGACAACAAGAAGTGGCGCATTTTGTTTAGTTTCATACTGTCATGCGTCGCACGTAACTACAGTACTAAATTTTAGTTTTTAAATTTTACAAAAAAAAAAAGATAAATTTTAATTTTTTAAATATTTTTAATTAAATGATATTTTTATTTTTATTTTAAATAATAAATTTAAAAAATATTTAAATTTTTTAAAATTAATATATGAGCATTGTATTTCACTATCACATTTCCTATCACTTTCTCGCTGTCTCCATTTCTCTTGTCTAGTCAGACTCTGTGCCCCTGTATCCGCCGACCTGCGTGTTCAGAGAGTCAGTCTGCAGAATTATTTTATTTTTTAAGTATTTTAAGTTATTTTTGCAAGCCATGTTGGGGCCACCCACCAGTTCTTACCCAGAGGTCTTAGCACGTCCCACATACTCTGCGGTTGGATTGGACTTGATTTGACCTCAATTTAAATAAATTTGATTTAAATATGTTTAAATTTAAATTTAAAAATTTAATATATAAATAAAAATTATTTAATTAATTAATTTTATAATTTGTTAACATAACAAAAAAAAACCTAATATTATTTACGTGAATATAGGTTAGTTTAATCAAAATCAAATATAAACTAATTTATATTTAATAAATTTTTAAAAATATTTAAATAAAATTATATTTAAATATTTATTTATTAATATCAATCAAACACAATAATTATTTATAATAAAAATTATGTATACTTAATTTAAGTATTTAAATAATATATCATCATATAATTAAATATAATTATATTATTAATATAAAATCATCTAATTGTATAATAATATATCACCTAAATATTCAATTAAATATTTAAAATTAATATATATCATTAACTTTTTTATTGAATAAAATATTAATTTACCAAAAAGATATATATATTTATTTATAATATATAATTAGTTTTATAAATAATAATTATTATATAATTAAATAAATTAAAATTAAAATAAAAAATATTTATTTATATAATTAATTATATAATAATATATTATTTATACTTTATTATGTATTTAAAAAGCCTAGTCTACCTTTTAAGAAGGGAAATGATTTGTGTTATTATTAATTTATTATTAAAATTATAATTACTATTATTATTTTAATACCTTGTAAATGATTTAAATTACATATTAGGGGTGTCAAATAGTTCAAACCGGCCTCAACCCTAGCACAATAAAATCCGATCCAGTTCTGTGATAGGTCAAATTTGACCCATGGATTGTAAAGGTCGGATCATGGGCTAATCCGGTCTAACTTGTTACTGTAGTTATATATTAAAAAAATAAATAAATTTGAGAACAGAAACGTCTGCCCTTCTGTTGCGTCGCAGAAATGGCAGAAGCATTGCGTATTTAAAATTAATTTATTAATTTATTTCCTATTTATCTATTATTATACACATGATTGAAATAATTATATGTGTAAAAAATTAGTTAAAATTGAATTTAAATTACAAAATTAAATTATTAATAATACCTTTAAAGTGTTTAAAAATTTTAATATTAAAGACAGATAAAGAGATGTATATATATTATTATATTTATTTTTATAATTGTATAATTTATAAATTAATTAATTTATATTATATTATAATATTTTTTATAATATATTTTTGATATTTTTTATTATAAGTAAAAAATTAGAAATAAAATATTTAAAATATTATATTTAGTTTTAATAATTGAAAAGTAATTTAAAAAAATTAATTAAGAAATTATTTTTTAGAATTTCGAACTAATCTGGTACTATAGAATCCGATTTGATTCTATATATATAAGATCCGATTGTAGATTTTATTCCTTGTGTAGGTCAACCCGACCTATAAAACCGGTTATTGAATGGGTCAGATACCAGCCCGACTTATGGGCCCACCGCCACCTATTCCCGACTCGTGCTTTGGAAGTTGTGATTTTAAAATTCAAAGTTTGCCCTTGCAAAATGGAGCGTTCATACAGGCGGTGGTCTGCACATTCCGTGAAATTCTCTCTCATTACAAATCTATTTATATAATAAAAAATTTAAAAAAAAAAAAGGACAAAGATTTCCACGTTCCAAGATTTCAACATACAACAACATACAAAGCCGGAGAAGGTGATCAATAATACGAGAGAAAGACAAGAGTCGCTTAGGTAATAAAAAAAAAAAAGTTGAAAAAGAAAATAAAAATTAAAATAATTGTCTTAGAAAATATGTTACCGTGACCATCACAATTAATATTAATTTATGTGTCAATAATATTATATTAATAAAATTAGATTTAAATCAAATTTATTTAAATTAAAAAATAATTTTAAATAAGTTTGAATTTAAGTTTGAAAGTTATAAAATTTAAATTTGATTTTATCGTAAATTTAATTATATATATTATTATATAATTAAATAATTTTAAATTAAAAAATAAAATCAATCCCCACATAGCAAAGAATAATTAAGAAGACATAAAATTAAAGAAAAAATATAACCTTTTGACTTGAAAAAGAGTATTTTTTTTCAAAGGAATTATGGTGACACAGAAGCGTGGCAGTTATCCCCTTCTGCTTCAAGGGACCAGGTTGACGGGACAAGATGTGGAAAAGAGAAAGCAGCAATTAAAAAATTTACTAATAATAAATTATTAAAATATTTATTTTTGTTTACTCGTTTATTTAATCCCCGTTTTAAGAGCAGCACCGGATAGTGGTCCAATTGAATAGGACCCAAGGTGTGGGTTTTCTTAAAAAAACTTTGTATTTTTTATGATAAAATTATTATTTTATCTATAATATTAAAAATAAATTAAAATATTATTTTTTTCATAAAATTTAAAATTAAATCATTTTTTTATATATTAAATTAAAAAACAGTAACATTTTCTCCCATAAAGTTTAGTTTTCAATTCCCGACAATATCTCTAACAATCTATCCCTCCCAACATTTCATTTTCCTTCGATAATGTCTCTCTTGATATTTCTCCTTTCTTCGATCGACCATTGAAGTTGAAAAGATAAAGAGTTTTATCTTTATTAATGAGCACGATTGCTACTAGACCCAATCAAAAGAATAAATAATTCAACCCTAGATCGAGGCTATATTTTATGGGTTCATGTGGATAGAGTTTGTCACATTTTAATTAATTAATATATTATTTAATTAATTTTACACATATTAGTCACAATGATAACAAAGTTATTATTATTTTTACATATATACATTCTAATTAATTTTAATTGTCAACATTGGACATACAGTCAACTGGACCTAAATGCATGGGCTTTAACTGTTTATGACTCATTATCGACTTTCTTTGACTCTACAAAGAGGTTATCTCAGACGATAGCACACTATCTTCACCTTTCATCCATTATCAGTGTGATTAATTATTAGGAGGTTAGGGGTATAGAGCTAAAGATGAAGCCATTGACAACCATAAGATGTACGAATGTATTTCAACAGGGCACAACATCCATTGATTGTGGGATATTCACAAATCAATTTTAAAGTATCTTGCCACTGGACATGTATTTGATTTTACAACAAAAAAACGTTGCCTCCATGCGTTGCATTGTCACATCGAAGATATGGAAGCATGAGGGCAATTCACATTCTAGATGATTTTTCATATTATACTTATTTATATTATAATTTTTTGTTTTGTTCACACTCTTTTTATAAACCACTTTCTAATATTTGGTTAAATAGTACTTATTCACCTATAAGTAATAGTTTGAGAGGTTTTGAAGTTTGACAATTGCTGCAACGTGTATGCATGTTATTTGTGATAGTTGAAATTTCTTACAACTGCACTTTTTTATAGCAAGGTTGACTTTAAGAACTAGTTTGCTCGGACCATGCACTTCATATCTATTAATGGTTATTGGTTTGACAATCATATTAGTTGATTTTCGGATATGACCAGTCAATTTCTCTTCAGCCCACAGAGTCAGAGAATGAATACAAGCATCTGTATAATCAAACAAACATAAAAATATTAGTAATTTATGAATTCAACTAAGCATCGAATATCAAACACAAAATTAATCGAACTTGTCATATTGCAACGAATATAAAACCATTTTCTGTAAGATGGAACGTAAAAATTCAAGAAGCATCATCACTGGCAATTGACATGAGTATCGTGCTAAAGCATTAAACGACTCAGCAATATTTGTGGTCACGATATTATATCGGATGCTGGAAAAGTGAGCACAAACCCACCATTGATAGTCAATACCTTCCAAATAAGTTATTGTAGTGGGATTTTCAACTTTAACCATCTGCAAAGCCTCCTCAAAATCTTCTATTCAATATACTTTTGTGGTTTTCCAAAATAATCCTTCTATATGTTTTGTTTGTTTGTACCGACTACCCATATTCTCCATTATATGATGGTTACACCAACTGTGGTATGCATTTGAAAACACTTCTCTTATGCAACGAGTGATAAAATGGTATTTAACTGAGATGATTGTTAAATCTGGGAGGTCTCCAATACGCCTATGTGACGCTTGGAGAAACAAGGTCCAAGTTATCATTTCTTTCTTTCCTCTAACATCAAATGATAATGAATAAATTTGATTATTTCAATCCTTGCCCACTGCAATAAAAAATGTACCTCAATATTGACCTTTCAATAATGTCCCATCAATACAAATAATGAGATGACAATAACTACAAAATGCTCTAAAGGAGCATCTTAAAGCCATAAAAACAAAATGAAATCAATTATTCACGTTAGTGTCTATTTGTGTAATAGTGTCAGAGTTTTGTAGTTCAAGTTTGTAACAAAATATCGGTAATAGTCTGAATGACTCTTCCAGTGAACCTTTTATCTCATTCAAAACTTAATTCTTGGCACGTCAAACTTGTGCATAAGAGATATCAATTTGATACTTATCCTCCATATTCGTTATAATATCTTTTGACCTATACATATTATCACATGTAGTAAATAATATCTGTAATATTTTTCTAAGTGTCATTTTGTCTGCTTGTCTACGATGAGGTCTTATGACATCCCAAGGATAAGTGTGCGTTTCTAACTTTTGCAACACAAAAATGTCACTGTTATTTAACTTCACCCCTCTTGCTTTCTATTTGCATTGTTGATACATACACTTTATATCTCATCTCTTTTTATTTGAACTCGAAACTCTGAATTGACAACCATTTTTTAATGCATCCTTATATAATGTATCTATTAAAACTTATTTTGAAGCAAATTGATATTTCACTTTGAATTTGTCATCTTGTAGTATAACTGCATGAATTTCAATTCCCTCATTTTTTACATCTCTATAAGGTTCTGGACCACCAAAAAATGGATTGAAAACATGATGCATTGGAGTAACATGAATTGGACTTTCATGCGTTATCCCTTATGGACTAACCATTTAAACTCGACACTCTGAATTAACAACCATTTTTTAATACATTTTTATATAATGTACCTATTAAAACTTATTTTGAAGCAAATTGATATTTCACTTTGAATTTGTCATCTTGTAGTATAACTGCGTGAATTTTAATTCCCTCATTTTTTACATCTCTATAAGGTTCTGGACCACCAAAAAATGGATTGAAAACATGATGCATTAGAGTAATATGAATTGGACTTTCATGCGTTATCCCTTATGGACTAACCATTTGAACTCGAAACTCTGAATTAACAACCATTTTTTAATGCATCCTTATATAATGTATCTATTAAAACTTATTTTGAAGCAAATTGATATTTCACTTTGAATTTGTCATCTTGTAGTATAACTGTGTGAATTTCAATTCCCTCATTTTTTATATCTCTATAAGGTTCTGGACCACCAAAAATGGATTAAAAACATGATGCATTGGAGTAACATGAATTGGACTTTCATGTGCTATCCCTTATGGACTAACTCTTACATCATCAACAACATCATTACCTCCATCAACACCACCAATATCACTGTCACCATTATAATCACTACTGTCATCATCATCACAACTATGATATTCATCTTCTTCGTTGGAGTGAAAATCATTTGTTAGTAAATCGTTTATTTAATAACATCCTTCAAGTGTACCTTATAGCAGTTCTAGACCTCTTTCACCATGTGCCCAATCTTGAAACGTAGGATTCCAACCAGTACCAATTTCAATAATGTCATTTTCAAAGTTTACATTTACTTTGCTATTTTTGGGTACACTTTTCGGTTGCGTATATATGTTATCTACAGAGTGAATTTCAGTGGATGGGTTTCGATGAATCTTTTGGTGAATCCCTTGCTTTGATTATGGATGTTGTTGTTCATAGTTAGCTCAAACTTCAATTTGGTGTATCCCCACTTATAGAAATAAGGAAGACTTTTTGCGTGACCTAGATAGCTTCATCATCATTCGAATATCATAGTCATCTTTTAATAAATATGACAAATCACTAAATTCCATTGAATTTGACATATAAATTTTTATCTCATTATAACTTTGATTAATACCCAAACGAAAAGATATTGTTTCTATAAATCTATCGTAATTGATTTTTCTACTGATTGAAACTAATGATTGAACTCCGCCAATATATTTTAAATTATTACCATCTTTGTTACGCCATTGCCTACCAAATCTAAGCATAAATATCACTTCTACCATTTTTTTCTAATCAATGAATTGAAGAAAGTGAAATATGGTTGGTTTAAAATCAATTGAGTTTCGAATGAAACAAGTAAAGAAGTGTGCTTTAATGTAGAAAATATTTTCATCTGCCTTCAAAGCTACCTGATACGAACCTTAGGAGAACCACACCTCAAAAGCTAGCTATTGAGATGGGAGAGCCTAAGGCCATATAAACCCCACATTAGTTGCCCATACTTTCCAATGTGGGATCCAAGTCCCATACCCTGCATTTAGGATCGTAACACTACCCCACCAAAATCATTAAGGAATGAAATCAGTTGTGTTCATGTAAATTGTTTTCATGCAATTGTTTAATGATAAGTGTTTTCATATAACAGTTTCATTCAATGTTTTCAAATTTCCTTTGCATGAATTCACACAATTTTGCATTGCAATTTCTCTCGCAATATTTCCCACCTCACACACACCCGTATGTATTCGTACTTGCATGCACTCATTCTTCGCACTAATGTTCATCTTTTCATTTCGATCTGTATTACAATAAAAATTAATCCATTTTTGAATAAGTTTTTGAATCTTTGAATCACAATTTATCAAACATAAAACATACTTCCAAAGAAAAGATTGTCGAAAAAAATTATATCAAATCTAACAAAATTAGTCAAGAGAGATATAATTATAAATAAAATTAAATTTATTTAAGGGATATTAATTAAAATAGGCAGCCGCATTCCCATCTAAACCTTTTTCGGCAACAATTTTTACATTTTACATTTTTAAGCAAATCGTTGTTTTCATTCCAAAAATACCCTTCGTCTAATTTCTCACTTTATCGTAGCATTTCCCCGATTATTCTTTCACAAAAAGCATTAAGATTAAACTACCGTAATATTTATAAATTGAAAAACAAATTAATATTTTATAAAATAATTTATTCATATATATAAAAAAATATTACGTTTTTCTCTAAATTATCTGTAATGAATAAAATTTATAAAATAAAAAATAGATTAATATTTTATAAAATAATTAATTGTTATATATCAAAAATGTTAAGTTCTTTTCTAAATTATCTGTAATGAATAAAATTTATAAATTGAAAAACATATTAATTTTTTTAAAATAATTGATTCTTTTATATAGAAAACAATGCATATATTGAAAACAGTATGTTTTCCTTGAAACGATGCGTTTTCTTGTGGAAAGGGGTGTGGGTGCGGGAATATGGAAACGGGTGCGGGAATTTCAGAAAGGGTGCGTGGACGGTGCGACAGCTTCTGAAAGAGTGCGACAATTGTGGAAAGGGTGCGACAGTTTCTGAAAGGGTGCGAGAATTGCTGAAAGAGTGCGACAATTGCGGAAAGGGTGCAGTAATTTCTAAAAGGTGCGGCAATTGCAGAAAGGGTGCGACAGTTTCTAAAAGGGTGCGGAAAAAAGGTGCGGCAACTTCTGTAAGGGTGCGGAAAGGGTGCGGTAGTTTCTAAAAGAGTGCGACAAATGTGAAAAGGGTGCGATAGCTTCTGAAAGTGTGCAGCAGTTTCTGAAAGAGTGCTGCAATTACAGAAAGGGTGTTGCAGCTTTTGAAAGAGTGTGGCAGCTTCTGAAAGGGTGCGGAAAGAGTGCGACAACTTTTGAAAGGGTGCGACAGCTTCTGAAAGGGTGTGACAAGGGTGGCGGGTGCGTGAAAGGTTGCAGTAATTTTTGAAAGGGTACGGTAATTTCTGAAAGGGTGCAGAAATTTCTGAAAGAGTGCGACATTTTTTGAAAGGGTGCGTGAAACTGTGTGGCAACTCACTGCGTGGAATATATATTAATACATATTATATTAGATTATATTAATATATATATTATATTAATATAGATTAATATAATATATTAATATATAATATAATATATTATATATTAATATATTATATTAATATATAATATAACAAAGGGTGCGGAAATCTTGTAAGGGGTGCGGGTGCGCTCGCTGGTGCTGCGTGTGGTCGCGCGCGTGCTGGCCCTGCTTGCGTGCGAGCGCGCACGCGCTAGCGCTGCATGCGGGTGTGGGATTTTAATTAGGGGTGCGGGGGCGCCAGCGTGCGTGCTCCCGCACACACCAGCGCGCGCGCCTGCATGCATGCACGCACCACCGCGCGCGCGCGCCCGCACCCACACACTAGCGCACACTCGCACCCAATTCTCGCACCCGCACGCAGCGCCAGCGTGCGCGCCCGCTCTCATGCGCACGCACCCCTTACTGAAGTCCCGCACCCTTTACCAAATTCCTGCACTCCCATTCCCGCACCCGCATCCACACCCCTTTACAAGATTTCCGCACCCTTTGTTATATTATATATTATATTAATATATAATATTATATTATTATATAATATTTCATGCAATGAGTTGCCGCACAGTTCCACGCACATTTTCAGCAAATGTCGCACCCTTTCTGAAAATGCCGCACCTTTTCAGAAATTGTCGCACCCTTTCAAAAATTACCACACCCTTTCACGCACCCACCACACTTGCCGTACCCTTTCAGCAAATCCCGCACCCTTTCAGAAGCTTTCGCACCCTTCCAGAAGCTGCCACACCCTTTCCGCAATTGTGACACTCTTTCAGAAACTGTCACACCCTTTCAGAAGCTATCACACTCTTTTCACAATTGCCGCACTCTTTCAGAAACTGCCGCACCCTTTTCGCACCCTTACAAAAGTTGTCGTACCCTTTTTCCACACCTTTACAGAAGCTGCCACACCCTTTCAGAAGCTACCGCACTCTTTCAGAAACTGCCGCACCCTTACAGAAGTTGTCGCACCATTTTTCCACACCCTTACAGAAGCTGCCGCACCCTTTCTGCAATTGTCACACCTTTCAGAAACTGTCGCACCCTTTCAGAAGTTACCGCACCCTTTTCTTAATTATCGCAGCCTTTCAGCAATTCCCACACCCTTTTAGAAACTGCCGTACCCTTTCCGCAATTGCCACACCCTTTCAAAAGTTGTCGCACCATCCACGAACCCTTTCCGAAATTCCCCCACCCACACCCCTTTCCACAAGAAAACGCACCGTTTCAAGGAAAACATACTGTTTTCAATATATGCATTGTTTTCTATATAAAAGAATCAATTATTTTAAAAAAATTAATATGTTTTTCAATTTATAAATTTTATTCATTACAGATAATTTAGAAAAAAAATTAACATTTTCGACATATAACAATCAATTATTTTATAAAATATTAATTTATTTTTTAATTTATAAATTTTATTCATTACAGATAATTTAGAGAAAAACGTAATATTTTTTATATATAAGAATAAATTATTTTATAAAATATTAATCTGTTTTTTAATTTATAAATATTACAGTAGTTTAATCTTAATGTTTTTCGTGAAATAAAAGTAAATAATCGGGGAAATGCTACGTTAAAGTGAGAAATTAGATGAAGAGTATTTTTGGAATGAAAACAATAATTTGCTTAAAAAAATAAAATATAAAAATTATTATCGAAAAAGGTTTAAATGGGAATGCGACTGCCTATTTTAATTAATATCTCTTTATTTAGAATAGTAAAATTACCAAAAATTTACCTAAAAGATTGAAGCCAAAACTTTGATGCTTATTTTAATTTATATCACATCCGTTAATCAGAGATTCCTGTCTTAGATGTCCGTAAAAAGAAGACAACGACCTAATTAGTTTGAGACTAACATATGACAGGAGGTGGGGCATTTTATTTAGTTTCACTTTCACATTGATTTGTATCGCATGTAATCAAATTACTAATTCCAAACTTTCATTTATCACATTTCCCATCACTTTCTCGCTCCCTCCATTTCTCTTGTCTCGTGACTCTCCACGTGCCTTTATCCGCAGACGTGCTTGTTCTGTGGGCTAGTCTATCCTATTACATAATTTTTTTAAAATTATTTTGCCAAGCCATGTTGGGCCGCCCACCAAACCTTACCCAGGGGTCTTGGCACGTCTCATATTCTCTGTGGTGAAGTTACATTCTAGATTAAGCTTAATTTAAATAAATTTGATTAAAGTAATTTAAACTCAAATTTAAATATGTGAGTTTAATATTTTTAAGTTTGTGTTTTATAAGTATTTAATTTATAAAATTTTTGAATCTAAAAAATTTAATACAAATAAATTAAAATAATGTTATTTTTTCGATCTATATTAAAACGATGTTGTTTCAATATCAAACTAAACTTGAAATTCAATTTCTTAATTTGACAATTAAAAAAAAAACTATAAGAAAATATATTAGTTTAACCAAATACAATACTAATTTATATTCAATAATTATTTTTAAAAATATTTAACTAAAATAATATTTTAATATGAGTAAAAATAATATATTAATAGTTTGATTTTAATATATCGTTAAAAAAGATTTAAACTTATACTTAAGTATATACAAAATATCTTTTTTTACTATTTAAATTATCTTTTAAGATTTATTATTTTGATATCTTGTAAATTTTTAAGTTTTTATTATTATTTTAATACCTATATTCTGCAAAATTCTCTCTCATTATAAATTTATTTATATAATACTAAAAAATTAAAAAAAAAAACATTCAGGTTCTAAAATTTCAAGTTTCAACTTATAAACCCAGAGGAGAAGAAGTTAAAAAAAAATTATTGGAAAAAAAATAAAAGAAATTATTTTAGAATATATGTTATCCTGCGTATTATAATTAATTCATTCGAATGTATTATTATATAATTAAATATAAAATAATAATTAATTATATAATAATATAATATTATTAATACTTAAATAATTACTTGTAGACAGAAAATTGATGAAAAAATATAATCTTTTTACTTGAAAAAGGTTATTCTTTTTCAAAGGATTATGGTGACGTGGAGCGTAGTAGTTATCTCCCCTTCTACCTGAAGGGACTGAGGTTGACAGGGCCAGAAGTGGAAAAGAGAAGGCAACAGCTACAAAATTTACTAATAATAAATTATTAAAATATTTATTTTTTGTTCACATGTTTATATAATCCCCATTTTAAAATAGGCACGGGTTTGACTGAATTATTCCTAGGCCAAAAAATTGTTTCCATGAAGGTTTGGTATAATTCTAAAATTTTATCATTAATTTTTAAAAATTTATTTATAATTTAATTTTTATTAAAAGTTTTAGTTATGGTTAAAAGTAAAAATAGTATTAAATAAAAAAATTTAAGAAATTAAAATTTTATCACATTTTTTTTATAGTTTTAAAAATATATTTTTTTTTCGTCCCCCCACATAAGGTTTGAAAAAATAAATATTTTCCCTTAGGGGGCGTTTGATTTGAGTAATGTTTGATTACTAAAATAGATAGATTACCTTGAAGATAGATTACTTAGAAGATTATCGGGTATAAATGATTACTATGTTTGATAAAATTTGGTACGTATAAATAATTATTTTGTTTGGTTAAAGGTAATAAAAGATTACTAGTAAATTATTTTACTTAAATGTTTTTTAATATAATTATTTTTAAATATTTTTTATATTATTTGTCATATTAATTAAAAATAAATTTATTTTTATCTCAAAAAATTAATAAATAATAATATAATTATAATAAACTCAAGATTGCCCTAGTAATCTTTAAATACCTAAGGTGAAGGTGGTAATCAGATTACCACCTATATTACCTGCCACGTCAGTATTTGTAATAGAAGATTACTGTAATCTTTTATTACTGACAAACCAAACAAGGGAATAAAAGATAGATTACCAAGGTAATCTTAAAATCCCTCAACCAAACGCACCCTTAGGATATATAGTTTTGCCTTGTTATTGCTGCTCCTTCAGTGGTTAATGTCAGTCAACCTTTATACCGGCGCTCCTTCCTCTCGTATGATAATGAATCATTTATGTGAAGACAAACACATATCTGTTTCTAGCCAATCTATGCATCAACCATTGCACTAATCTGTTTTGTCTTCGCATCGATGACTATTCGTCATCATCTGATATGAACGTTGGCCTGCTCCGATCACTAGAGGAACAATAACAAGACAAAACTATAAACCCTACGATGAAAATGTTTATTTTTCAAACCTTAGATGGGGGTAATGATAGATTTTTAAACCTAAAAGAGAAAATATGATAAAACTTTAATTTTATAAATAATTTTTATTAACTGATGATTTTACTTATAAACGTAACTAAAATTTTTAATAAAAATTAGTTTATGAGGTAGTGTTTGATTTTTGAAAGTTTGAAGGTAAAACTCAAAATTATATCAAACCTTGGGTGGGAACAAGTCTTTTGGCCTTATTCTTATCATTTATCACATATCATATTATATAATAATAACCCGTCATTATTTACAAATTATTACAAACACATTGAAAATTTTAAAATTGATTAAATATACATCTATTATATCATCATTATTTCAAAATATATATATATATATATTTGTATCGATTATATATAACTATTGTATCGTATTAATTTTCAATATACTTTGTAGCACACTTTATTGTTATTGTTATAATTTATGTAGCTTGTAAAATGTTTGGGCCAACTCAAAATATTCTTTACTTGCAATCAAGATCCTAAATTATAACATTCTTTTAATTTCTTCCTTTTGCTTGGAAGCAATGTATCAAACTCGGATCGGATATGACTAGTTTGATCAATTCGAGTGATAGATAAATTAATGAATTGTTTAAATAAATATTAAAATAATAGTTAATCGAATATAATTATGGTATGATAATATAAGTCATAATCCTTATTAGATGGACTTGGATTGAGTAAGAGAAATTACAAAATTTGTCACTTTTCCAATTCGGCTAACTTTAAAACATATTACATATAAAATAAAAAAAATCAGTCCTCCCAATTGCTGGAAAGTTGCTTTTGGAAAGCATAGCATTCCTCAAGGTGAAGGAAACTATATTTATGACACTTGATTTGAGTTTAAGGTTTGTCGATAATTTACGTGTGCAATATCAATATCATCTCTTCAATATTATTATTCATTAACTCGAAACAATTTTTACTTTTATTTTCATAATTATATAATAAAAAATTGATCAATTATTATTTTAGAATATTTTTTTATTATAACTTACATTTATTTTTATACCTTAGTCCAAATGTATCAGTTTCTCTAATTCTATCTATGTTATTAATGGTTTATAGGCCTACAATGACTCGGATTGAATTCGAACTGAGCTAAACTTGAGTTTGAACTCTACTCAGTTTACATATAACTGAGCTCAAGCTTCTAAAAGTTAAGTTTGAATTCAACTCGACTAGTTTTTCGTTATTAAAACGATATTATTTTAATACATATTGATCAAAATGACGTCGTTTTGTATCAAAATTTTTAATTAAAAAATTTGACGAGTAACTTAAACTTGAGTTCGATTGAGTCGTATATAAGACTAACTCATTTCGGGCTCGTTTGAGTCAAGCTCGAGCTCAAATTCGAATAGGCTCGATTTGAATCCAACCCTATCAGTGACATTCAATTATTGCCTTTAAAAAAATGAGACACTTGATAGTGACTATAGGGTAAATAAATATAAATTAAATAATATTTTTAACTCTTTGAATATAAATTCTTAATAAACGGTTAATTTGGATAATATTTTATTAAAATTAAAATATTATTATAAAAATATATTATTTTGAATAATTATTTTATTCAATTAATATTAATAAAAAAAATACTAGACATTATTGCATTTCAAAACTTTTAATTTGTTAAACTAAAATTATTAAATATGGGTAAAATTATATGTAACGATAGTAATCATATTACCTCTATATCAATTGTCATGTTAATTTTTTTAATAAAATATTATTATAATTTTTTATTAATTAATAAATCAAATAATTTAATGTAGCTCAAAAAATTCCTATAAAATGGAAATGAAATCCTGGAAAATATTTCGTTAATAAAAACTCAATAATGTTATAAAAATAATGTTACGTGCACATATAATGAGCACCATTAATGATGTGTTATAATGTGATTAGTTATTATTTTATTTTTAATTTAAAATTATTTGATCATATGATAATATATTATTATTAATGTGTATTTTAAATACGCTTAATTTTATTAAGATTTTAAACTCCTAATTTTATATCCAATTTTGCTCATCTCAAGTGATGTAACCATCATATGACACTTGGCAATCGTAACATTATTGGTGCAATTCTTTGTACAAAATCACGTATTTGAATTAACAAGTATGGACCCAATTATAGAGCCCTAGGCCCATCAACCTGATCTTTCTTTTATACTCGATAGTAAAATTAGATTCGATTCAAACCGAGTCTAAATAAAAATTATCTATAAAATAATTTGAATCCAAAATACCTAACTATTATTGAGATGAATACATCAAATCTTAAACTTTGCTCAATTGGTGAAGTCAAGGTTTGAATTTGCCTGATAATAATTTGACTTTGGACTTGATTCTAATTGAACTCAAATTTAAATAGTCTTGAATTTACATCTTTTATGAAAACGAGCCTAATTTTTAAATTGAGCTCGGTTACATAACATTGATTTTGGAAAAATTTTGTGATATGGGCCCCTTGTTTGAACAAATATGGGCTCAATAGTAGAGCCCTAGGCCCATAATTCTCTCCTGTAATTACAAGAACAAAAACTAGGGTTTTGACCACTCTCACCCTGACCCAGCAGTATATATAAAACACTCGGAGTGTTTTGCCAGGCCTCTTCCTCTCTAAGTTCCTCCCACTCGCTCTTCAGAAGCTTGAAACAAAATGGTAATCTCTCTATCATTTTTCAGCACCCAAATGAATATAAACATGTTTTCCTTTCTGTGTTTATGTGAGTTTGTTTTTATGTGTGCTGAAGGGTAGCTTAGTTTGTTTGTGCTCAAGTTAATATTTTGATTTGCTTATTTCAATCTTTGAATGATTTTGTGAAGTGGGTCTTGTTTGGTTTGGAGGAAAATGTAAGGGGGACCATGTAGGAGTCGTGGTGTTTAATAAATTTCAATCTTTATTTATCTTTCTATGCTGTTTCAATGGAGATCTGTTTATTATTGTGTTATGCAACTGTGCTTCAGTTTCAAGTATGCGAAGCCTGTAAATTATGTTACTGTTCTGTTGTGTAACAATTCAGCGATCAGATGTCTTGCTTTAGGTTGAAGAACAATATATGAAATCTATGACCAGACATTAGTCAGGTATCTACCTTTTCATATATGGTGGTTGATACAGTTACGAGTCTGGAATATTGATGTGTCTATCGTTACAGATGTGTTCATGCTATTCAAGCTCACATCTGCTCCATTTAGGCACTACATGATTTGCTTGAGTGACAGTTTTGCTATTCTAGTCTTACTTTTGCTAGTGCAGGATATAGGATGTATTGGTATTTTTTTGGTTAAAAGTCTCGAGTTAATCAAATGTGTAATTAATTTAGGTTAGAATTTGTGAATATGTGCATCATAAGTCATCTTAATTTTTTGTTCTCTCTATGTAAAATTACAACCTTGCTTTGTTTTCCATCATTGCACATTATATTGTTTCTCTGGATAATTTGACTGCCATGCTTTTCCCCTTGTGTCAAATTGTTTCTTTTGAATCAAGGTTTTTAAAACCAACTGCTCTGTTGTTAACAGCCGAAGCAGATTCATGAGATCAAAGATTTCCTTCTTACTGCAAGAAGGAAGGATGCTCGTTCAGTTAAAATCAAGAGGAGCAGGGATGTTGTTAAGTTCAAGGTTCGTTGCTCCAAGTACCTTTACACACTCTGTGTGTTTGACTCTGAGAAAGCTGACAAGTTGAAGCAATCTCTTCCTCCAGGTATAGGCTAAGATATTTTAATTGTATTTATTATGATCCAATGCATAACAATGCTTTGTTTTTTTCTTCATCACGATGGTGCCTGTTCTCTGAGCCTATGTTTCCATAATATAGCATATTGTGTTTAATTCTTTTCTCTTGCTGATGTTATTACATCAATATTTTGGAAATTATTTCTGAAATTTGAGTGTGTTTGGTTAGAAATAGTAATGCGTCATTATCTGGTCATCTAGTATTTTATCCATTCCCATTTGACTCGTTCCCTTGAACTTGAAGCAATAGTGATCATGTTGCTTTTCCATAATTTTTCCTCTATTCTTTTCTTGTATTCTTTGGGGAAAAGACTGAGCAACTATATATAATAATCCCCTGACGCCTGTAGGCATTTCAGCTGTGATATTGCATATCATATTGTTTTGAACATACTATTATTCTCCTATTGTTTTGATGTGTAAGCCGAGTTAACTTATTTTGTTTTCTTTTTTTCAATCTTCAGGTTTGACTGTCCAGGACCTGTGAAGAAATTGTCTGATCTAAAGGAACCAACTTTAATCAGTTGGTTTTAACAGAAGTTGAAGAAATTTTGTTTGTGCATTTTGGTTCACCTTTTTATTCAGCCATTAAAGATCGGATTTTTTATTTCTATTAGTTGTGGTTCATTTTCATCAATATTTGCCATGAGATTATTGACTGGAGTTGTACATCAGTTGAAAATTCTGCTCTTTCATGTTATGTTCCTTGCATTTTATATATTTTACATCTAGGACTTGTGGGTTAAAATCTGGCCAACCTTCATGGAAAGTCGAAAATTCTCACCTCCATTTTAAGCCACTTGTGAATTTTTTTAAGCATTGACTTTGGCTGGCCAATAGGGTATGAAGCACAAGAGTAGGGGTGTGTTTAGAATAAAAAATAGCTCGGTTTGAGTTAATCGAGTCAACATTAAGGGTGATTTGAGTTAGGTTTGAGTTTAACTTGAATTTATAATTTGAATCTATTACTCGAATATGTGGGTTACATTTATGGTTCGAAATCGTAACTCGTTAAAATAATGGTTAACAATTACTTAACATAATTCAAATTGAGTTATAAGTCAAGTTTAAATTAATCCATTTACTTGCCTTGTGAGTAAAATTTTTTCCAGCTTGAATCTAATTTGGTTTTGAAACGAGTTGAGTTGAATCAACTTTTGAGTATGGGCTAGTTCAGTTTGAGTACAATATTACTTGAGAGTGTTTTGAGATATTAAGACAAAACAATATGTATTAATAATGAATGCTAATTTGTATACTAGTGATGATATATTATTGTATAATTAATTGATCTTAAATTAAAAATAAAGTATTATCTAATCAAATAATGATATAACATCGTTAGCATGGTATATTGAACACAATTTCACAAGATATTATACTTTACTAGTAAGCTTTTGCCATCGATTATTGTTTGGATAAAAAGTTTAATAACAAATAGATGTCTCTTGCTCATATTCATTGTTTTTAAAATCTTAGGAATGGTGGAAATCGAACTAATTCAATTGAGCTTTATTCAGAGTTTGATTTGATTTGCATTGAAGCTTTAACTTAATAGCATAGATTGAGTTTGGTTTTAATTCATTTTTGGTAATACTATTTATGTTATCAGTGTTATTATTTATCTTGTAATGACAATATACATCACACTAACATTCTTTCGACGATATTGTCAACCATCTCACACAAGTTTGAACTCGAATTGATTATTGTAGATTCAAACTGAGTTCAAACTAACTTTTGTTTAGATTTGATTCGAATATATCCGTAATTTTAGGTTTTAAACTTAGTTACTTATTAGAATAATAATTTGGTCACAAGTTTTTAATATGATTGAGTCGTGTTTGAATAACGTTTAGTTTAAAATTGCTTTGAATTTATAAGAACCAATTTAAGATTAATAAGTTAAAGTTTAAATTCAATTAAAAAACCATTTAATTTTGTAGTTGATTCAAATAAAAAGTTTTCAGCTTTTACAAGTTCATACTTGTCATATTATTTATCTACAAGTCATTTTCAACTCAAAAATAGAAACCTTAAAGATGAAGCAAACTTACATGTATTGACAACAGCATATTTTCTTCTTCCTTTTGTTTTTTTTCAAAGAATTGAAATCTCATAAAAAGCACAATCCTTGGTATATTCTCTTAATGTCCATGTTTGGTAGCTTTTCCAATTGACTTCAAATCGGCCCTCTCAGGTAGGATTCATGCCCACCAGAACTAACCACTGCACATCACAATGGGCAATAGGTCCTGCCCAACCAAGGTTAAAAACATTTTGCTTGGAGGGATACGACCCATCAAAAAAACCCACGAAAGCATGACTCAGGAAGTTATAGATTATGCCTTCAGTCTTAGCAGTGTAAGGCGAGCAAGAAATACCCCGCAAAGACCCAATTTTTGATGGGTTTTGGTACAATATGGTATGGTTTAACCCATCATCACGTCTATTACATAACAATTATCTAAAATCAAGATCAGATCGAGTCAATTGATTACGTCAAAACATGTTTTTAAGGTGATTCATATCGAAGCCTATGAGTTAACCTATAAAGACAAAACTGAAGAGGTAAAAAATTATGTCTTAAGTCTTGTGTTAAAGTGAGCAAATATAGTTCGTTAAAACTTATCTTTTGACGAGCTTTGATACAATATGATACACTCTAATTTGTTCTCGTATCTATTACATAACAATTATTTAAAATTAACATCAGATCAGATCAATTGGTTGAGAAGAAGCTTCGTCCCACATAAAAGTTTGATTTATTGTAATTTATGCAATTGTTAAGTGCTGAAAATAACAATTCATTTATTAATATAACAAAGTTAAGTGCCATCAAAACAAAGTTATTTTTACGTTAAAAAATTATATATTTAATAATTAATTTTTTAATATTTATTTAAAAATTTCACCATTGATTGGATAGGAGCAATCATTTCACCTTGTCGGTAATTCAGGCTAGCTACGAAATCGTTACTCCACCCTCCCTCTCATTGCAGCCAAACACAGCCTTATCAGAACGCCATTGAACAAAACATAGGGACAAAACAGGAATTTTGATCCATTAAGGGAGGGTAATTTGGTCCTAAAGTGAATTGGCTCTAGCAAATACAATGGAATAGCTTGCATGATATCTTTTCTCACTTGACAGTTAGGTATAACGACCACACGAGCCAGTACAAATTACATAATGTGTCAAAAAATCATTATAAATACATTCGTAGGACCTTAGTTTGGACTATTTACATTTTCGCCCACATTTGATTGTTTTGTTAATAAAATTCAATTTCTTCACGTAATTGATCATGCCCCACCTCTTGATTATTATAAGCATTAATAAAAAGTCAATAACCTTCTAGATTGAGGTGGAGTAACTTAATCAAATTAAATTAAATTAAATCAAATTCAAATAAATCTTAATTTAAATCAATTTAAATTTATAATATTTAATTTAAATTTATTCAAATTGGTATATAATATTATCAAGAGACTATTGAGAAAATAAATAGTATTATTGATAAAATGATAAGTTTTATTAAAAAGTAAATAATATTATCAACAAAAGAAACAGTGTTATCGAAATGATAAACAAACCAAACTTGAACTAAGTTTTTGAATTAAAATTTCAGTTTAAGTTTAGCTCGTTATAGTCAAATGTGAATTTGACCTTAAGTCGGATCAATTCGGAACTATCCCAACTTTTTAGGGTATTATTCACAAGGTTTAATTGATGTTTAAAATAAAATAAATCCACATTAGTTAGATGAGTCAAAAAGTTATTGCCTAAATCTTAAATAAATTGATGTGATTTACAGGAATTAGGGGACCAATTTGAAGAAATTGAGAATATTTGTCACCAAGAATTTCTCTTTTTTGTAAGACAAGAAGAAAAAAAATTGTGGACATTCTTGGCAAAACAAAAAAGGGTAAAAAGAACAGGTCATAAAGTCATAGGGGCTGAATTTAAATTTGGTCTTCTTCTTCAGAACACTCTTTTAGAGCTCTTTCGCTCACTGACGAACCGCCTACTCTCAACTTCCCAGGAAATTACAGGCAAGACCCGAATTCCAGTCAGTCTGTTTTAGTCATGCTCGGAGACTTCTGCTTCTGTCCGTGTTTCGGTAACCGGAGCACCGAAAATGCTACGACCAACGAACTCGACCCGGTTCTGCTCGTTTCGGGTATTGGAGGTTCCATTCTCAATGCAAAGAGTAAAAAAACCGGGTCTCAGACCCGGGTTTGGGTTCGGATTTTACTGGCGGATTTGGAGTTCAAGAAGAAGCTTTGGTCTCTTTACAATCCAAAGACAGGTTGCATAAGAATGAATACGTGAAGTTTCTTTTCTTCTTTAGTGTTTTTTTTTTCCCTCTTATTGTGATTGGCTTGCTAGAAAGTGGAGCAAAGGTTGAGGTGGAGAGGGAAAAGTTGTGGGTTTATTTAAAAAATTAAAATTTCTGTGAAAAATTTGTGCTTTGCTTTTGATGAAAGCCAGTTTCTTGTTAAAGAAGTGGAGCAAAAGAATATACGGATTTTATTCATTTTTTTAATTATTTAATTTCAGTTTGTGTTGTGTTTTAATGAAGTTTATAAGCACTATGGTACATTGTTACTGTCTGGTAGCAATTTTTTTTTTCGATATTTTATCTAGGAATTTAGTGATTGGCCAGAAAGTAGGAAAACTATTTGAGATAAAGAAGGATAGGAGATGGGTTAAGTTAGAAATTTGAACTTTCTGTGAAACTTTTGTGCTTTTAATGTCAAGTTAGAAATTTGAACTTCCTGTGAAACTTTTGTGCTTTTAATTTGATGGAGTTTATCTTAGCTTCCTATTGAAAAAGTTTTGAGAGAGATGAAAATTGGTTTAATGGGTTGCTTTCTTTTAAAGAAAATTAAAAGGAAATGAAAAGAAAAGTCAAGCTTGAATGTTGTTGGGATTGACTGAAACCTCAGAGTCATATTCCAACTTCAGTTTAGTTCTTCATTTTTGTTTTTTCCAGCTACAAACATAGAGAAAAAATTTATTGTTGTTAATACATTTTTGTCGGATCAACATTTCCAAATGGATTAAAATTGCTTAATCTTTGGAAGCTGTAATGCCATCTGATATCGTACTGGTTTAAATTTCAATCGTTCTGAGGTGAGGAATAGTAAGTTTAACTTTTAGGTCCTCTGTCCTTTTGAATTGACTGGTGAATCATTATTTGGTTTAAGTTAAATAATAGTCCATCCTTGCTGTTCTTTTTCAAAGCAAAAGCTTATACACTGAGGTTTTGGTCATTCTGTTTAACAGGTTATACGGAATCACTGGAAACTGACCGTGAAATTGTGGTCCCTGATGATGACTATGGACTATATGCAATTGATATCTTAGATCCATCATTTGTAAGATAATTCATTTTGTAATTAGATGCTCGTAGTTGCTTGTTATTTCTAACAAATGCTATTAATAATTTTGTAAATTTTCAGCTTTATGTTTCTTTGTTAGAAGTTCATGGACAATCATGTTGTCACTTATAAGACTGTGGTGTTTGAATTATTGTAAAAAGATTGATAATTACTAGAATTCAGTCCATACAGACTTGCTCAAATGCAATCATAATCTAGGACGTTGACCAATCTTATGTTCCATTCTATTCCATTTGTTGATTTGTTCAATGGCATAGTTCCATAGTTTCTTTCTAGGTCCGCATGCTTACTGCCGTGGTTATGACATCTTTTCCTTCCCATCTACCATAGCTAAGCCTTCTGATTCTTGGCAACTCCGTTGGGTTTTGCTTTTCAAGGTGATGATCACTCATTTTGTGTGTCAATCTGATATGCATGCCACATTTTTGGCTTATTTTGGGTGTCAACAAATAGTCTTGCCCATTAGTAGCAAGTTTTGATTCATATCTAAATTATGAAATAGTACACTAATGGAAACACTTAGTTTAGTGATTCATAAGCAGATTATGGTATTTTTTGGAATTGAGAATGCACCTCTTATCTTTCAAACTCTTACTTTTGCATTTTCTACTCATCCTGTTAAACAAATTATTAGAACTAGTCATTCCGCTTCTTAATTTTGACGTTATAGTATTTCTTGATATTCCAGTTCATAAAACTTATACATTTGAAGGAAGTATATCATTTTCATGATATGATAGACATGCTAGTTGGATGTGGATATAAAAAGGGAACGACTTTGTTTGGATATGGCTATGATTTCCGGCAAAGCAACAGGTAATAATTTTCTACGTTCCTCATTTGGTGCTTAAACTGATCAATTGTGCTGTATAAATTTCTCAACTGAAATCTCTAACTCCTCTACAATCACAAGAGTTCCTGACAACTGAAATTTCCTTGACCTTGCTTGAGTAAATAGTATCATGTTTGTTCTATTGTTCTTAGGATTGACAAGTTAATGGAAGGTCTTAAAGTAAAGTTGGAAACCGCATACAAAGCCTCAGGGAATAGAAAAGTTAACATAATTTCCCACTCAATGGGCGGGCTGCTAGTTTTGTGTTTCATGTCGCTTCATAAAGATGTACGCATGTCATAACTTGGTGATGTGTTGAAACATTTATTGTAATTTATAAAACTAGGTGCAAATATTTCAACTACCATTGTTCATGAATCATGATAGGCCCAAAATTGATTATAACATTCATATGCAGGTATTTGCCAAGTATATAAGTAAATGGATTAGCATTGCATGCCCTTTTCAAGGTGATTTCCTTTTCGTAATGCCTTTTGCGTTAATTGGAAAGTGCTATGCATGTGTGTTTTTGTGTTTGTCTGTACTTATAGCCCGCATGTATAATTTAGTTACTAGAACAATGTTGATGGACTCTTACAATGCAGCTGGAAAAACTTGTACTAATCAGGATTTTTTGTGTTACTGAAATATGCTTTACCAGGTGCACCAGGATGCATCAATGATTCTCTGTTAACTGGATTGCAGTTTGTTGAAGGCCTTGAAAGCTTCTTTTTTGTATCAAGATGGACTATGCATCAACTGGTAATCTTTCGATATAATATCATGGCCTGTAATATAAGAAAGGGCATTGAACAATATATTTATATGTTGATGATAGGTTTGCTCACATAATCTAAATCTGAAAATAGCACATCTTATTCTGCTTCATTCCATTGGCCTGTCTTATCAGCTTATGCAGTTACTTAGTTGCTTGTATCAAACTGACATTTGGTGAAGTAAAAATATGATGTATTGTTATGTGTTTTCTGTTTACACGTAGTTGGTTGAGTGCCCATCAATCTATGAGATGTTGCCAAATCCAGGCTTCAAGTGGAAAAGGCAGCCACAGATTGAGGTTTGGCAAGAGGAATTAATCAATGGAGAATCTTCTGTCAAACTGGAGACATATGGTCCGCTTGACAGTGTTGGTTTATTCGAAGAAGCATTGAGGAACAATGAGGTACAATTGTTAGACTGTCTGTAAATGCTTACATACATGTATTTTGAAATAAATATTTTGGAAGGATACGGCTAGTATCTGTTGCTTGTTTCATTGCAGTTGTAGACCTTGTATTTTCTCATATTTTGTTTACATCAATTGTATAATTAGCATTCATTCTCAACTGCTTGTTGTAGCTAAATTATAACGGGAATAAAATAGCGCTTCCCTTCAACTTTTCGATCCTCAAATGGGCTTCCGATACACGCCAAATCATGAATGAAGCTCGACTACCAGATGGGGTCTGCTTCTACAATGTATATGGAACATCATTCGACACACCTTTTGACGTCTGGTAAGTAACTCAACCACTTCATGAAATTAAGATTAGAAATAACCCTTTACATGTCATGAAGCATACCTGAAATATATTTTCAATGCAGTTATGGTTCGGAGACCTCTCCAATTGAAGACCTCTCTGAAATCTGCCACTCAATTGTGAGTAACGGTTCTCTAAGATCTTGATAACATCACAAACAAACAATTTTTTTTAATGTTCACAACTCCTTTTGTGCACTCTGAGAATATAACATGCCGTTGATCTAACATCCACAAGATCGTGGCTGCAGGTATATTTATACTTTACTACATATCAATTATGACATTTCTCCTACTCTGTTTGTTTCAGCCCCAGTATTCTTATGTGGATGGAGATGGAACAGTTCCTGCTGAATCAGCTATGGTGCTCTCTCTCTCCTTCCATTAAATTTTCATATACATGACTTGAAGTTTATCTTAAGAAAGTCTGCATGGTCCAATTGGAAATTATGAGCTTTCGACACCTTTCTCGATACTATTTTCTTCTACAATGAAAACATATCAAGTAATTTATTATTCTATTTATTCCTCAGGCTGATGGATTTGGTGCAGTTGAGAGGGTCGGAATTGCTGCTACTCACCGGGGACTGTTGAGCAACAAGACCACGTTTCAACTCATCAAAAAATGGCTGGGGATTGATGAAAACATCAGTAAGCAATCAAAAACCTCAAGAGTGGCAGATGCCCTAATTCAGCCTGTACACATGTAAAATTCTTTTCTTCTATCTTGAACATGTTTTCATCCTGTAGTTTGAAAAAACTGCAATATCAAGCTTGAAAACAAAACCAAATTTGCTGTTGGATTTATATGTTTACTTTACAAGTTTACTGTTCAATGTTGTAAACTTAGAAAACTCTATTTATCAATTAGTGTTGTCACTTTTCTCTTTTGCAAAACAATGACCATATTGGTTCAAGGGTTTGGCTATGAGGGTCAGACTACAGTAATTTAAAATTTTTACTTAATTTGATATATTGGTTTATAGTTCTTGATCGTGAAATTCCACTGACAATAAGTACAACTTTGGGGGAAAGTTTTTTGACCTATTGCTTGAAAGTTTATGTTCATTGTTACGTAGTATTAGACTTTCTAAAGAAATTTTTGCAAAGTATCAGTATGCGACACAAAAGTGTCGTCCATGTACTCTTTATACAATCATGTATTTATAGATAAAAGGAAAAGATATTTTGTGTAATTAAATAAGAAGATATACCAAACTTCAAATACATTGAATCTAGATATTTAATGAAATATATTTGTAAGGAAATTAATTGATTGTGTCATTCTCGAAAAGGTAAGAGATGAATGTTATTTCATAAAGATAGAGATAAAAATGGATATTATGTGAAAGTAAGGGATGGAAAATTGGAAGTGACGAAAGTTGAGAAGATCATAAAAATGATTAAAACTGTCAAGACCACTCTTCTTGCTACTTCAAGATAGAAGGGTTTTTATTTGCAAGCTAAATCATTTTGCATTTAACTTGTGTGTCTAATTGTTGGTTATGTAATTACTAGACATTTCTTTGATTTAACCCTCGTACATTTTTGTTAAAGAGAAGTTCGACCACACAACAATAGTTATTAATTAATAATAATCCAACAACAACAATAATAAAAAAGTAATAATATGACACAATAATTTTTTGTAACTTTCTATTCACCAAACGTTGGATTATTTCAAATAAATACCCAAACATTTACTCACCTAATCTCAAAAACATATTCGTAGGAAATGAAAAACTCAAACACTTACTTATAAGTTAACTTTTGTTATAATTTTTTGTTAGAAGTAAGAGTAAAATCATTATTTTACCCTTAAACCCTAAAAATTTATATCATTTTCCCTTTTAATTTAGAAAATTAATAATTCCCACCCATTATTAAATTTTAAAAAACTATATTCCCCCCCTTGGGGTAATTTCTTCCATATTTGGCGACTAGTTGTCGTTCCTACTGTCGTCCAACCTTTCCACCATTTTCTTCTCCCTTGACCGATGTTACCACCTAACCAATTTTGACAAACGAAGATGATTCGTCTTCATCCGACTAAAGGATAGACATCAGAGAATTTTCTGATATCGATCCTTCAACAGAACGAAAATGATTCTTCTTCGTCTAACCAAAGAGACAAAGGTGACACATCATCTTTATCGAATAAAGAAGGTTCGTCTTCGTTTCACAAAATTGATTAGGTGGGAATGTCGATCGGAGGAGAAGAAGATGGTGAGAAGGTCGATCGACGGCGGGAATGATATCCAATCACTGGAGATGAAAGAAAAAACTCTAGGGGTGAAATGCAATTTTTTAAAATTTAATAGTAGGAGAAAATTGTAAGTTTTTTACATTAAGAGAGGAAAATAATGGAAATATTTAAAGTTTTAGAGTTTAATAGTAAAATATGTATATTTGAGTTTTTTATCTAATATAAGTATATTTTTAAGATTGAATTAAAACTTGAATAAAAAATAATCATTTGCTATGTCTAAAATACAACAGTTTAGTTCTTTTCTCTTACTTTTAAATACATACATACATACATATATATATATATATATGTGTGTGTGTGTGTGTGCGCGCGCGCGCGCGCATGCACGAGTTTTTGCAACTAATGATCCGTACGTCGATAATAATACCCGTTAACCATGATTTCTGGAAAGGAAATGACAAGAATGAATCGGGGAATTGAAAGTAGAAACAGGAGAGAGAGAGAGAGAGAGAGAGAGAGAGAGAGTGGGAGAGCCCAAGTCAAAAAGGGTTTGAATCCCAAACAGGGTTTCGAAATAAACCCTACGTAGGGTTTCAGAAATGAGAACGAAACCCCCAAGACAGACACGAGAAAACCACCATTCCCAGGGCATACATATACATATATATATACATACATATATATATACATACATACATATATATATATACATACATACATACATACATACATACATATATATAGACGCATGAAGCTTTCCATTATTTTACTTGAAGAATCAGACAATTCAGCTCAAATCCCATGCATGCACAACTCAATCTCTCTCTCTTCAATCTTCGTTATCATATTTTATGATTTTGATCTACATATTTGTTCCACTAGAATCTATAGTATAATATATATGATTCGGATTATTCATATTATATCTCAAAAAATTTTTAATATCAAAACTTTCTCATAATCGATGTATGAATGTTAATTGTAGTTTGTTGTTTAAGTTGGAGACAAAGTTATTGCCAGTTAAATGTATAATGACAAGCAGTATTGCTAGATAATGTTACATATACACATATTCAAACAGTAAAATCTAATCTCAATTAGAGTTGGATTTGATCTGAATTGACTTAGACTGAATCCATGAATTGACTTGAAAGAGTTGATTTCAAGTTTGAGCTCCAATTTATTCAAACAGTAAAATCTAATATAAATTAGAGTTAGATTCGATTTGAATTAACTTTAACCAAATCCATGACTCGACTTGAAAGAGTTGATCTCGAGTTTAAGCTCCAACTTGACATTTTAACTTGAGATCAATTCGTTTGTTCATCTAATAACATTATTTATTCTGTCAATGACATTATTTACCCTCAAACGATATTGTTTACTCTATTGATGATCCATTAGTGATCTTTTATATCAATTCGAATGAATTCAAACTTAAATTTAAGCTAAATATAATGGTTTTGATTCAAGTTTGAGATAACCTCAAACTTGGTTTGACTTGGATAATCTACCCTTAATCTTGATGGACGCACATAAATAGTTGGACAAATAGAGATAATTTGATACCATGATTTAATTTTTTTAATACTAGCTTTACAAAGATATCTTTAATAAAGCAACTTTCATTCAATTTTCTTGGAAACATGTTCATCTTAATTTGTTCAAGGGAATTAAAAGGAGAGCATTGGTGACATTTCATGAATAATAGTGCAAAATATATATTGAGCGAGATTAAGAAAGAAAAGAGATGAAGGGCCTTATATATGTTTGGCAATATTCATGTAGAGAAATGAGAGTTCTCTCTTGTCAAGAAAGCACGGGCGTTCCGCTGATTTCTCCCATGCAATCCCACTTCCCACTGCCCCTTTCACTTGCTGTCTGTTTTAATTAAATCTCTTTTTCTTGATTGATGTGTTCCAGCATATGACCTTATGATATAAAATCCTTTTTAATTCTTGTTCTCTTATGTTATGTGTAACACAAATGATATATATAATAAACATGTAGAATGTATAGTTTCATCACTTTTTGTTTCATTTGACTAGAAACATCGAAGTGAGAAAATTCTTAATCAATGCATGCAATGGATCAACATCCACTCTTAATTTTGAGTTCTCCCCTAGTCCTAGATTGATCTTAATAAAAATAAAAAAAGAAAAAGATAATTTTTCACCCAAGTTTTAGTTTAATTTTAAAAATACACTATAACATATAAAAAACTTAAACACTCATTCATGGGCTAACTATTGTTAAAATTTTCAATTAGAGATAGGGGTAAAATAATTATTTTACCGTTAAACCCTAAAATCTAAAAAATTTATATAATTTTCTCCCTTAGTTTAGAAAACTAACAATTTCCCTCATGATTGAACTTTGAAAATTCACTTTTCTCCCCTTTCTAGGTTTTATCTTTGGTAACTTAAGGAATTTGACCGGTGAGCAAGAAGAAGCTATGATCTTCTCCGATGAAAGACGATACTTTGTCCTCCAGATCGAGAAGAAGCTACGAAGGATAAGGCTTCGTGGTCCTTCATTGCGCCTTCTAGATATGACAACAAAGGATGATGAAGCGTCATCTGGATGATACGACGAAGGATGACGCTTCATATTCGCATCTTCTAGATGATGAAGGATGATGTCATCATGGGTGACTATCCTTTGTCGTCCTTTATGGCTGGATTTGAAAGATGGATGCAAAGCACTAGCCATCAACTGGAGAAGGGAAACAAATTCTAGGGGTGAAATATAAACTTTTTAAACATTGAGAATGAGGTGAAGTATTAGTTATTAAAACTTGGGGGGAGAATGATATAAATTTTAAGGTTTTAAGGTTAGGGGTAAAATGACATCTTACATTTGCCTCTAATTAAAAATTTTGATAGTAGTTAATTCATGGATAAATATTTGAATTTTTTATTTATTGTGAGTATGATTTTGAGATTGCACTAAAAATTAGGTGGGAACTAGTCCTATTCCCTAATAAAAAATATAAACATTTAAGGATAGATTAGAATTGAGTTGGCTCAACTTTAAATGGTAGCTTAACTTGTTCAAACTAGAAATAAGTGACCACAAGAGTGCTCAATTCAATTGGTTTGCAAATGATTTGCGTAGGCATATAAATCGATGTCAATTTTATCCTAGTGTTATATTATATTGGTAACACAAAACAACCTATTTTACTATAACAGTCAAAGTCAAAATGATATTGTTTTGCTCTAAGTGGATCATACTCAAGCTTAACATGTATAGGCTCCAACTTATGTCTCCAATATTGAGCCCATACAAATTGAGCTTGAACATCATCATCATATCGAGCTCAACTTTAAGCTCATGTCTTTCAAAACTCGTTGAACTTAACTTGCTGACCCCAAAGTTAAAAAAATTGATAGAATATTATAATTTTCAAAGTAAAAGTTTGAATTCAAGTCTCTATCACGTTTTTTAAACCTTGACTTATCTAGTACAGTAGTTATGAGTTCCATCACTGTACTCTAGGTTTACCTGTTCAATAAATACAAGCGGAGTCCCCAGTTATTAAAAAAAAAACACTCTTTTATATTAAGTCGAACTCAAACAAACCCAAACTCAAGTTGTACTTGCTCGGTTTGAATCTTTCTTTATAGGCCATATCAATTGTATCATATATACTATGTAAATATAAGAAATTAATTGCTCTTACAAAGTCTAAACTTCGAATATCGAATACCCATATAGATATCTACATGATTAAATACCATCATTTTATACTTGGATAATTCTTGCTTTCAACTTAGGGTTTTGAGGTAGGGAATTTTTGTATTATAAAAAAAAAAAAACGTATGTAGGATATAACTCTCTGTTATCTTCGTTTGACAGGGAAATATAATAAAATCATAATAAAAAAATAAGAAGAAAAAACCTTAATCCATGCACCTAACACATAATGAAGCCCAAAAGACTTATTCTCACCTAAGGTCTGGTGAAATCCTAAACTTTTATTTGTTAATTTTTAAAAATCTAAATACTTATTTTTCTGTTAAAATTCATTGTTATGATTAAGGGTAAAAGTATTATTTAGCTAAAATTAAAAAAATAAAAATGTATCACATTTCCCTCTTAGATTTAAAAATCTAACAATTTCTTTTCATCTAAAGTATGAAAAGTGACAATTTTTTCTTAGGGTTTTTTTTTGCCACCACTTCTGACAACCATCATCATCTTCGATCGTAGAAAGTGGTGACAGAAAAAAAAATCTTGAGGAGAAAATAATTACTTTTCAAATTTTGAGTGAAAGAAAATTGTTAAATTTTTAAACTTAGAAAAAAATATAATAAATTTTTAGTTTTTTTAATAATTTTACCTTTAATGACAATAATTAATTTTAACTGAATAGTGGGTATTTAAATTTTTAAAAATTAATAAATAAAAACTTGAGATTTGACCAAATCTTGGGTGGGAATAAGTCTTTTGGCGTATAATAAATTGTGATATATTGAGTTAGTCAATAAAACATAAAAAATGATCTCTCTCTCTCTCTCTCTCTCTCTCTCTCTACATACACACACACACACACACAAACGAACACATATATATTAAAAAAACTGAGGAAGATATTCATACTTAGGGTTAGATTTGAGCCGGATTGAGCTCAAACTTGACTTAGTTTATATATAACAGAGCTCGTCAAACTCGTGAAAGTCAAACTCAAACTAGACACGTTTCGAGCTCAAGTTTTTAACTATTTTTTATTAAAACGATGTCGTTTTAATACATATTGATTAAAACGACATCGTTTTAATACATATTAATCAAAACGATATCGTTTTGTATTAAAATTTTTAATTAAAAAATTTGACGAATAACTCAAGCTTTTATAAAGCTGACTCGTTTCATGTTTATTCAAATTGAGTTCAAACTTGAGTTCGAACAGACTCGATTTGAGTCTAGGCCTATTCACACTAATAATAAGGAAAAATGTGTCTATACATTTGAACTCATGCATGCATCATCCAGCATTACTGACACTGAAACCAACATTTAACTGTGGTCGGTGCAGGCTTTTTAATATTATTTATTAATTTGATCTTCTATTCTTCATTCATTTTTCGTCTGATATATTTGTCCCTTTGTTTATCAGAAAAATTTACACTCAGTGCAGGACCTATAATTTTTCAAGGTTATACATGCAAGCTCAAGCTTCAACTTGGAAGGTTTACATTTAGTTTTTAATATGATTCAACCTAGTGTTGGAAGTTTTATAATTATGTTATTTATGTTTGGGAAAACATATATAATGATTACTAAGAGAGATTTTATTGAGAGTATTTGTGCTTCTCACAGAGATTTTTAGGATTTCCTTTCCTTTGTATGTGTTGAGGACTCAAATAAAAAGAAGAGTCCCACATCTAATAAACTTAAGTAAAATGAGTGGTATATAAGTGTTGTGGATTGGACCTTAACATAAGCAAATTGGTTTTGTGTAACATGGGTTTCAATCTTCACACTTGTATACCCAATTTAAATTTCCGACATGGTATCAGAGCGCGAGCCAAACGGCAGGTTTAACAGCCTAAGTGTTCCTGGATACAAGTGACAACGCACCCAGCCAAGAATCGGCTGAGCCGAAAGGCAGGCCTAACAGCCTAGGTGTTTGCATTTAAGCGGGGGTGTTGAGACTCAAGTAAAAGAAGAGTCCCACATCTAATAAACTTAAGTAAAATGAGTGGTATATAAGTGTTGTGAATTAGACCTTAACATAAGCCAATTGGTTTTGTGTAACATGGGTTTCAATCTTCACACTTGTATACCCAATTTAAATTTCTGACTTGATATAAAAAACACATTTAAAATATAAATAAATGGGGTCATTATAATAATATATTATAATTCTGTATAAGGTGTGATTTGAATAGTATTGGATTGAGTTTAAATAGTAACGGCTTGAACTTAACTCAAATCAAAAAAATCTAATTCATACTTGAATTAACAATAAGAATGCTAGAGAAACTACCAAAAAATGTCAGAAAAAAAAGAATGCTCACTTGTTAACGAAGAAGAAGAATCATTGAAAAAAAAAAAAGAAAAGTTGCTAAGAAATTAAGATGAATATGGCAATGACTTTTTGACAACTTGTTGAATTTGTTTAATCCTCTCGACTTCTCGTGCATATGACAACACCTATACCAATGTATATTAAAAATTCTCAAACGTGGTCATTTACATGTAATATAATACATATTTTTATTAGTAATGTGATTAAATATTAAAAAAAAACAAACTTACACTAAAACAAATTATTTTTCATAAGTTGATTTATTAAGGGGGTGTTTGGTTTGGGTAATGTTTGATTACTAAAATAGAAAGATTACCTTAAAGATAGATTACTTAGAAGATTACTGGGTATAAATGATTACTATGTTTGATAAAATTTGATAGGTATAAATAATTATTGTGTTTGATTAAAGGTAATAAAAGATTACTTGTAAATTATTTTACTTAAATGTTCTTGAATATAATTATTTTTAAATAATTTTTATATTATTTGTCATATTAATTAAAAATAAATTTATTTTTATCTCAAAAAATTAATAAATAATAATATAATTATAATAATTTACTAGTAATCTTTTACCTGCCACGTCAGCATTGGTAATAGAAGATTACTGTAATCTTTTATTACTGACAAATCAAACAAGAGAATAAAATATAGATTACCAAGATAATCTTAAAATCCCTTAACCAAATGCACCCTAAGGGTGCGTTTGGTTGACGGTTTTTAAGTTTACCTTGGTAATCTATCTTTTATTCCCTTGTTTGGTTTATCAGTAATAAAAGATTACAGTAATCTTCTATTACCAATGCTGACATGGCATGTAATATAGGTGGTAATCTGATTACCACCTTCATCTTAGGTATTTAAAGATTACTGGGGTAATCTTGAGTTTATTATAGAAAAATTATTATTTATTAATTTTTTGAGATAAAAATAAATTTATTTTTAATTAATATGACAAATAATATAAAAAATATTTAAAAATAATTATATTTAAAGGCATTTAAGCAAAATAATTTACTAGTAATTTTTTATTACCTTTAACCAAACACAATAATTATTTATACCTATCAAATTTTATCAAACATAGTAATCATTTATACCTAGTAATCTTCTAAATAATCTATCTTCAAGGTAATCTTTCTATTTTAGTAATCAAACATTACTCAAACCAAACGCCCCCTAAGAGTAATCTTTGTTTATAGTGTTATTTAAATAAATTAAGTTTTTTTTTCTAAATTCATTTTTGCTTATAATTAACAAGATTTGTAAATTATTGGACTAAATTGATGCAAACATTACTTCAATTTTAAATCAGTCTAATTTAATAATTAAAATAAAATAAAATTTTTCGATTGATAAAATCTACCATCGATTTCCAATTAGACGAGTCAATTCATTATAAATTTTAAATAACAGGAGAATAGTCGAGAAAACAAGAAATAAAAATTTTATTTTTTATCCATAGTTAATATTAATTAGGCCAAAGGATTCATCCTCACCCAAAGTTTATTGCTTTTTTAAATTTTCACCTATTAATTTTAAAACTTTTAGATATTTACCTATTTGTTAATTTTTATTATTATTATCAAAGATAAAATTGTTATTTTAAAATTTTTATTAAAAAATGAATAATTTATCTTTATTTTTTATCTTAATTTAAAAAACTAATAATTCTTTTCTTGATTCAATTTTAAAAAGTTAATTTAATTTTAAAAAATTATATTTTCACCTTTGTTATTTAGAGGTTTTACATTTAAAGATAACAATTGTCCTTGTCAAATTTTAAAACAATCCCTTATACCCTCAAAATTTTGTTTTCTCAATCCGATGATTATTTTTTTAATCAATTCTCTCTGATGTGTTGTCAATCCCACCATCGGAAAGTCATCTTTCTCTCAAGTGATTTTTTTATATAAAAACCGCCGAAATCTTATAAAAATTATTAAATATTATACGAATTTATATGAATAGTACAGATTCGTGCGATAGAACTATGCATTGGCAGATGCATCGGCCAACGTATCATAGATGTGAACCAAGTCCCATTCGCACAGATCTGCCAGCCGACTTAACTAGATTTATATTTAAAAATGATTTTTTTATAGTATTTATTCTGGGTGAATAGTTTATCAAGCATGTAAAATGTGAAAAGTAATAATAATTAATATTAATTAAGATTGGCTTTGTTGGCCACTTCCCATAATTTACGTGATTTCGTCGAACCCTAAGAAGGTTTTATCAACACTGAACCGACTAATTGCAACATGGCGGCTGTTGAACGGCGGTTCTTTCTTGATCATCTTGATAGACTCTCCACCCTGAAATGCATCTCACCGCCATTTGCTCACGCTTGTTCTCCGGTTTCATGTCTTTCTGTCACCCACTCTCTCTAACACCTAAACTACTCTAGCAAATCCCTAAACCCTTGAATCCTGTCAAAGATCATGAGATTATGTTTAATTCCATGTTTAGAGACAAAATTGAGCGGTTATGATAATATAAATTAATTTATAATGCCTAACTAGGGCCAGCTTGTAATTCCAATGAAAATACATAACAATGAAATTGTCATTTTGACTATTAATTTGTTATTATGGTTAAATTCGATTTGGATTCAATTTAAATAAAGTTCAATCCAAAATCGATGTGTAAAGGTTTTGGAACACCCTTTATATGATAAATTTTCGTAAAACTCCCCTATTTTTCTTTTCTTTCATTTACACCCCCTTTGATCTTGATTTACTCACTAGTCAACTCCTACAACCCCCTTTCTCTAACAATCCACCCACACTCCCCAACTCCTTAATCGATCTTCTTCTTGTACCACCGTCTTCTTCATATCTGTGTCAACCTCTCTCTCCGATCGTGATGTGAGATTGTGTTCGAATAAATTGTGGTAGTTGTTTGGGTTTAGATGATGAGTCATGGTAGTGGAAAGTTGACAATGCCAACCACAATTAAAATTTCAATGATTTATTGGGACTAGATGGTAAGTTTTTAAATCTTTAAAAGGGATCACACTGTCATGTTTTTAACGTTTAAGTTAGATTTGTGAATAGTTATTTTTAATTTTTTTTAATATTTGGATAATAAAATAACTAATTTATCCTGGGGAAATTAATTAAAATAGGCAGCAGATTTGTCACGTAAACTTTTTTCGACAACAATTCTTACTTTTTACTGTTTTAAGCAAATTATACTTTTCATTTCAAAAATACCCCTCATTTAATTTCTCAGCGTTTACCATAGCTTTTCACCGATTAATTGCTTACATTTCAGACGATACGCATTAAGATTAAGTTTTCTGTAATGAATAAAATCTATAGATGAAAAACAAATTAATTTTTTATAAAATAATTGATTCTTATATACTTTTATAAGAAAATACAAACGGGTACAAGAAGGGCTGAATGAAAATATAAACGAGTGCGTGAAAATACAAATGGGTGTGTGAAAATGTAAAGAGGTGCGTGAAAATATAAACGGGTGTGTGAAAATACAAACGAGTGCGTAAAATATAAAAAGGGTGCGGGAATTATAAAAGGGGTGTGAGAATTATAAAATGGGTGCGTGAAAATAATGAACACAAAATGGGTGCGTAAAAATACAAACGGGTGTGTGAAAATGTGAAGAGGTGTGTGAAAATACAAACGAGTACGTGAAAATGTGAAGGGGTGCGTAAAAATACAAATGGGTGCGTGAAAATGTAAAAGGATGCGTGAAAATACAAATGGATGCAGGAATTATAAAAGGGGTGTGTCAAAATAATGAACACAAAACGGGTGCGTAAAAATGTGAAGGGGTGTGTGAAAATACAAACGGGTGCGTGAAAATATGAAGGGGTATGTGAAAATACAAACAAGTGCGTGAAAATGTGAAGGGGTGCGTGAAAATACAAAACGAGTGCATAAAATATAAAAAGGGTGCGGGAAATATAAAAGGGGTGCCACCTTTTTTATAATTTCCCCGCACCCCTTTTGTTTCTCCCACACCCCTTTTATAATTCCCACACCTCTTTTATATTTTACGCACCCGTTTGTATTTTCACTTACCCCTTCACATTTTTACGCACTCGTTTGTATTTTTGCCCACCCGTTTTGTGTTCATTATTTTCACGCACTCCTTGTATAATTCCTGCACCCTTTTTATATTTTAAGCACTCGTTTGTATTTTCACGCACCTGTTTATATTTTCACGCACCCCTTTCTAGATTTCCGCACCCATTTCCTTCCCGCACCCCTTTCCAAATTTTCGTACCCATTCCAACACTCGCACCCCTTTCCAAATTCCCGCACCCATTCCAGCACCCGCATCCCTTCACGTAACCTGTTTGAGAAGAAAACACACCGTTTTGAGAAAAAAAAATACCGTTTTCAATATATCTATTATTTTCGATATATAACAATCAATTATTTTATAAAAAATTAATCTGATTTTCAATCTATAGATTTTATTTATTACAGATAGCTTAATCTTAATGTGTATCGTGAAATGTAAGTAATTAATCAGCGAAATGTTACGGTAAACGTTGAAAAGTTAAATGAGAGGTATTTTTGGAATGAAAAATATAATTTGCTTAAAAAGGTAAAAAGTAAGAATTACTACAGAAAAACATTTACAGGGGAAAGCGACTGCTTATTTTAATTAATATCCCTTTATCCTGAACGTGTTATCATTTATGTTATTAAGGGATGAAAAGTGTTTATTGGTCAAACATTGAGTGAGAACATATAATTTACTCATTATTCTTAGACTAATTAACATTTTCTCACTCAAAATTAAACTTTGTTAAAAAATTAACTGCATAGAGGTAAAATAGTAATTTTATCATTCATTAATTTTGAAAAAAATTAAAAAAAACAATAACTTTCTATCAAACCCAAATTTTTTAAACATAACAATTTAACCCTTAAAAAGTTTAAAAACTTGAAATCTTTTTAAACCCCCATATATTTTGAAATTATTATATAGTCCCAATAGTTGTACTATGACTTTACACCCATAATTGGTTGTAGTTTGTTCAATTCTTTAAAGTGTGTAATTGTCATTTATTAAAATTATTGAAGGTAGATTAATATTTCAAATTTTTTCAAAAAACCCTTGAACATCTTTTGAATTATTAATAACTCCTAAAAATTTTCAAAATGACCTCTAATATTTTTAAAAATTATAATTTATCCTCTAATATATGATTATACAACAAAGACAATTTTGTCAATTGGAAGAAAAAAAAAAGTAAAGGTAAAAGAAAAGAAAAATAAGAAGCTCCTTATATAAATTAAATATTTAAAAGTGTATTTTTATTTTTCCATAATTTAGAGTTATTTAATAATTTAACATTTTAATACTTTTGTTTTTTTTAACATAATTTAATTTTGAGATGGAAAGTGTTATTTATACTTTGATTTTGGGTGTAAAGCCAATCCTTAGGTGGAAATGTAATTCACTTTTATTATTATTATCAATAAAATTATCTGTATGTAGTTTTAAATATTTATTTTAATACTCAAATAATATATTATTATATAATTATATATTTTTAAATTAAAAATAAAATAATAATTAATTAATTATAATATATTATTTAAATATTTAATTAAATATTAAAAGTTTGATGCATATAAATTTCTATATTATTACTTCATCTTGTCCTTTGATTGTGTAAGTTGTGGAACCCTCCATTGAGATGGCATGCATGAATCGCAGACACAAAAAGGGCGGCGTCTGAAATCTGGTCACGTCACACGTGCAGTGCAGCGTGGCGGTGGGGGTGGGGATCCCATGCACAGAATTCTTTTGAAATTTTTAAGAAACATAAAGTATGGAATATGCATGGCTGCATGCATGACTCAACCCAACATTATCTCTATATGGACCACATTTATGGGCCCAATCTCAACCCCCTTTTTAAATATTTTAATTATTATTATTATTATAAAAATCATGAACATAATGCCATACATGCATCATTTACCTCCATCAATCATGTCTTTTGAAATGATATACAAACTTAACCATATATAGGTACTAGGGTTGTAGACGGGCCAAACTGAGAGCAATTTAATTTAAATCGATCTTGAATTAGACAAGTTTTAGCTTAATCTTTACATTGAGCTCAAATTTGTTGTTGTCCGATTTGATAGAGTCTACGAACTTGTGACTTCGCTTGAGTATTATATAAATAAATTTTTATAAGTTTAAAATTTTATACTTACACCTAATATTTTTTGAATTAGATCAAATATTGATCAAATGAATAAGTAGTTCAATTTAATCGATGATCGAACTGGTTAATTATTTAAAAATAATATAAAAATAATTTTATATAATTAATTAAATATATTTATGTATATAATATAATTTATTTTAATATTAAAATTTTTAGTTTAATAGTGTACATAGTCGGCATTGTTAGATGAGATTTTATACTAAAGTCCCGTTAATGAATTTTAAAAAAACTGATTTTTTTTGCTGACATCAGCAAAGGGTCAAGCCCGGGGTTTCATCTTGTCCAACCGCTTGAGTCTGGTTTAACTAATCAAACCAACCAATCTAGTCCAATTTTTAAAACTATACTTATAATTCTAAAGTAATAAAATTATGTACATAATTTTATACACAAACAATAATATGTCACTATATGATTGAATATTGTTTTATCCGGTTTAATCGTAATTTATCAAGTAGAGCTTGCATTAGTCATTCATATTTTAAGTTGGAACTCCATCCAAAAACTTTTCTACTCGATGAGCTCAAGTATAGTCTAAAGGAAATTAAACTAAACTCAAAACAAATTATACTCGATTCGATTACAATCTTTGTTAATAAATTGGAATTTTATGTTATGTTATTATGTATTAAAAAGGTAACGATTATAAATGTTTGATAGTGTCAAAAATTATATAATTTCATGCTTCTTAAATAATTTGTATCTTGATTGATTTGATTTATTTATACTTGTTTTAAAAACGGTAATTTAATATGAATATGGTGACTTTGGATAATGATTTTGTCTAGGAATGTATATAATTCAGTTTAAATTATAAAATTAAATTGAATTACTTAAAAAACACCCTTAAAATATAAATAAATGGGGTCACTATAATAATATATTATAGTTCCACATAGGGTGTGATTCGAATTAAATTGAATTAAACTTGAATAGGATTAACTCGAATATAAAAAGTCTAATTCACACTTGATAAACCGTGCACATTGTTTCTATTCAAGCAATTTTTCATCCAAAGTAAAATTGAGTCAGACTTAATTTTGACTCAACAAATTTGAATTGAATTATTTTCTGTTCGAGTAAAACTCGAGTCAAAGAATATTTAGGCTTGGTCCTTGTCCATATCCATCCTTACCTTTCATATAAATGATCAAATAGTGCAAGTTTTTAGACACACAAATAAATATAAATCAATTAGGATGCCTTTGGCTATAAGGGAAAACAGAATTTCATTAAGCTAATTTAATTTTTATTATTAACATTATTTGGTTTATTTAATTAGTTAATGAAAAATTATAATAATTTTTTGTTATTAAGTTAAAATTATAAATAATATAAAATATAATCTAATTATTTTTGTTAAGATAATTTTAATTTTTTATAATTTTATTTTTAATAAAAATAATTTAGTGTATTAAAGATATTTAAATAAAATAATATTTTTATATTATTTATTATTATCAATCAAACATAAAAAATATTTATAAATGTCAATTTATCTAAACATATTATTAATTTATATATATATATATATATATATTAATTTTTAAGATAATTTATTTATTTGATAATTTGTCAGTTTTATAAATAAAAAATAATTAGAATCAAGTGCACTTTTGAGGGATTGAAAATAGAGTTAAATTTGAGTCGAATCAAGTCCAATATGATGAAACTTGTTTTCAACTTATTTTTAAGTGGGTTCGGCTTGTTTTCTACTCAAGTCTCATTGAGTATAAAAAAATACTAATTCGTGTTTGACTCATTTCGTTATTTAAGAGTTCATGATTGACTTGCACTTAGTTCGTGTTTGTATAGACGAGTTAGACTTGACTTGGGTTTGTATAAGATATTAAGCTTGACTCCTCTAAACAATGTCGTTTCTTTTAATTATTTTTAATAACGCAAGTCATGCTTGACTCACAAGTTAAACACAGAGTCTACTTAGGTTTGAGTTTAAGTTCGTTTTTTTTATTATTCTCTAACTCATATTCAAGTATGTATTCAATTCTCTTATATTTATATTTGAATTCACTCGTTTTGAATCTAAACTGAATTGAAATTTGAGCGGAAAAATTACAATTTCAACACATGTCATTCAAGAATTCTCCTTTCTGATGGAAACATTAAAAAAAATAAAAAAAAGCCAATAAATCCTTTAAATATTTACTGTTATTAAAATATTGAATGCGTGTGTGGAGGACCGTCCTTTTTTTAATTATTCAGGTGCCTGCAATCAGTCCAAAAGAGTATGCAAAGATTGCTCGAAGCTTACAACTGACAAATTATTACATTTTGTAAGAAAAGCAACTGCAAAACCAAAATTTCATTACTATATGTTATATTTTAGGCCAAAGGACTATTTCCCACCCAAAGACGATGACTAGCATTCCCAAGAGAGTCGTTAGAAGGAGACCACACTAGAAAGAAAGAGACGTTGCCTGAAGGTCACCGGAGAGGAAGTAAAGATGTCAGAAAATTGAATTTGAAAAATTGAAAACCCTAAGAGGGAAAATACTGCTTTTTAATACTTGAGTTGGGAAAAATTGTTAGTTTTTAGGATTTAAGGGGAAAGATTAAATCAAATTTAAGTTTATTTTTTATAATACAGATAAAATAACGATTTTACCCTTTAAACCGTTAGTTTTAACCATTCACGGGTGGATAAATAAGATTTTCAATGTTAATGGGGGAAATCTTGGAAAAACAACATACCTTGGGTGGGAATTGTCCTTTGGCCTATATTTTATTTGAAGTATATTCTAAAATTAATAAAGCATGGACTTAATTTCAGCCGCCCATAGTTTCCATGAACAAAAAAGAAGGCCAAAAGTCTTGCTCCCACCTAAGGTTTGATGTAATTTTAAAGTCCTACCTATTAATTTTAAAAAACTTAAATACTCACCTATAATTCAAATTTTGTTAAAAATTTTAATTAAGGTTAAAGGTAAAATCGTTATTTTAATAATAATAATATTAAAAAATATAATTTATTATATTTTCTCTTCAAGTTTTAAAACTAACAAATTCACTTTTTCTTAAAGTTTTTTAGTTTTAAAAAGTCATATTTTCTCTACCCCAGACTTAGGTTTTTTTTTTTTTTCATCTTCGATCACTATCTTCGACGTCAACAACCTCCTCTTTGTATCATAAACCATCGTCGGCGTCAGTTGTCACATTTTTTCACCCTAAATTGTTGTCCAAACATGGTGTTAGAAATGGTTATTAGAAGTGAAAAAAAAAATTTAGGTTTTGGAGGAGAGAAATATGACTTTTTAAAATTGGAAAACTTTAGGTATAAGTGAATTTGTTTGATTTTAATATCTAAGGAGAAATATAGTAAAATATATATATTTTTAATATTATTGTTAAAATAACGATTTTATCTTTAACTCAATTGAAATTTTTAATAAAATTTAATTTATAGATGAGTGTTTAGGTTTTTAAAAGTTTACGCGTGAGACTTGGGTATTACATGAAACCTTGGGTGGAACAGGTTTTCGGCCTAAAAAGAATACAAAGTAATTAATTTTATATTGAAATAAGTTAAAATGATTTCAAAAACAGTTTTAAAATGTAATCTCAAAGAGAAATATTATATATATAAACGGTAAATATTAAATAAATATAAAAAATTAATATATTATTATATGAGTAGATAATTTTATAGTTTATTTTATCGTTAATTTAAAATTATTTAATTATAAGATGATATATTAATTTAATTATAATGGTCAATGTTCATTAGTTTGTATATGAGGTATTATTGAATATTAAATTATTTTAACCGATTTATGTCTTGAATGAATTTGAAAACAACTTAGAGCAATTTAAACGAAAGTATACAACATTAATTTTTGTCGATCTTAACCATTTCGATTAATAAACTATGGTCCACTTGTTTAATTCTGAAGAACAATACTATGTGTATATATTTAGTTTTATTGAATTTTAAATGACTTTAAATCAACACTATATGTATATACTTTTAAGTAAATAAAGAGATACATATATGATATGTGTCATCATGTGATTAGATGTTTCATATATATATTTATTTATTTATCTCCCTCAAAGTTACCAATAAAACTATATGTGTATACATTTGAATACACAAATGAGTAAACAAAAAAGTATGATTTAAACATATTATATACATATAATATTCATCTTCAAATTCACAAATAAATATAATATAAACACTTTGGCCATGATTTTTATATTATGATACTTTTTATAGGGTAATGCAAATGTATTTTTGAGTAAGATTGATTTAGGTAATCTTTTATTATTAAAAATAGAAAAATTTTTAAGATTAAAAATATTTTTCATGTTACTTGTTATTTAATTGAAAATTAGGGCATTTTATCTAAAATTGCAACAAATAAGGATAAAACTGTAATAAATTAAAGATTACTTTAGTAATATTTTAATATATAATTTGGATGTGATAATTAAATTGTCTCTATATCACATTTCATGTCACATTGATTATAAGAGATTATTAAAGTATTCCGTTACATAATATAGTTAGGGCTGAATTCGAGCCAAGCTCGAGAACATAGTTAGGGTTAAATTCGAGTTGAGCCGAGCTCAAGCTCGAATCGGTTTACTTATAGCTGAGCTCTAGTTTAAGCTCGTGAAAGTCAAACTCAAACTCAGTTTGAATTCAGTTCGATTTATTTTTCATTATTAAAATGGTATCGTTTTAATACATATTGGTTAAAACGATATCGTTTTGTGTCAAAATTTTTAATTGAAAATTTTGACAAGTAACTCGAGCTCGAATTAGCTCAGTTCTAGTTCAACCCTAAACATAATAGTGACAATAATAAAAATTACCTCGAACCAAATAGCCCTTTAAATGAGATGTAAATTGTCATGGCTCAAATGTGAATTACGGTGAAATAAGTATAACATGAGAAGTGGGCAAAAGGTATTAGTTTCATGGCAATATCAAGGGTGGGAGGTAGAAGTGGAGCCATGATCAACAATATTGAAGAAGACACTAGGTAACCTTTGCACAAACTAATCGGGAACTGCAATCACTCTCTTTATGACTCCAAAATAACATATAACCAGTAATTTTAAACCCATAATAGATGTACGTAAGATTAACTCTCAAGAGTATAGCACAGATAATTCAACTATGCAAAACCTCTAAAACCCACGAATATATACATGTATACACATATAATAAAAGTTGTAATTCATATTAGTCATCTATAAATACGATTTACTTTATCAAAAAGATTATTCATCTAGAAAGTAAAGTGTTCAAAAGTTGCACATATAATTTCACTATACAAAACCTCTAAAACTATGTCAATATACATGTATACACATCTAATAAAAGTTGTAACTCATAATAATCATCCTTAAATATGATTTAATTCATCAAAAAGATTACTCATCTAGAGAGAAGGCGACACATATCAACTAACCCGAGATTTATTTCAACTGAATAATAAAATAATGTAGACAAATAGTAAAAGTAAACAGTAAAATCATTTCAAAACCCCAATTTGATGGATAATTAACTAAGAATAATAATAAAAGTGATTTAGCTGGCCAACCCTAAAAGGTGGTAAACAACTGTAGGCAAGTTAGGTCAAAAAGTCAAAAAAATCAAACTATAAATTAAATTTACGTAAGTTTGGTTCGGGTAACGACTAGGATTATATTACCGAGAGCATTTATTTTTACAGAAGGCAGCCTTTAATTTATATAATAAAAAGAAGGACTTTAGAGGCCATGTCCATGTGGTTTAAAATTTAATTAAAACTTTTACCCGCTTCATTTTGACTCCTTCCTTGACAGTCAAACTATCGGTGCAAGTTTTTTAACCTTTCGAGGCACAAGTTTTTACTTTTGAGGATGTTTTTTACTTTAAGCATGAATTTTTATTTTTCTTGGATGAAAATTTTAGGTATCTTCTATAAAATTTATTGTAATGATAATATATAACATATGTAGGTACTGAAGAAAGTGTAGAGTGTTATGTTAACATCGATTGAACTAATATAATATTTAATTTTTACCTATACAAATGCGAGGTCAAAACAAGAAAATTTCAACAGGGGAGATAAGTCTAAACAACAATCTAACAAACCATCAAAAGTTTTCCTTTTTTCTATATCAAACCAAATCACAGAAAAATATTAAAATCGAAAAGTGGAAGTCCAACCAAAGAATAATGCAAAAATCCAATATAAAAGATGAAAATCAAGGTACATAACAAATGATATCAAGTTGTGATAAAATCTCAAGCTTGAAGATTCTATCATGAATCTTAACCTGAACAAAGCTACAAATGTCACTAATAATAGCCCTAAGAGGGTTATGTTGCTAATGTAATATATATCTGGCTACTCATAGGGCTGGATTCGAGCCGAGCCGAGCTCGGGCTCGGCTCGGCTTTTTGAGGGCCGGCTCGAGCAGATTTCGGCTCGGCTCGAGTTCGGCTCGGTAACGGCTCGGTTCGGCTCGTTTTTTATATCAAAACGACACCGTTTTGTATATATATATGAATCAAAACGACGCCGTTTTGTATAAAAAAATTTTAAAAAAAATATACCGAGCCAGCTCGGGCTCGGCTCGAGCTCGATCGAACCGAGCTGAGCCCGGCTCGTTTCGGGCTCGAACCGAGCCGAACCGAGCCGAGCTCGAGCTCGAGCTGGCTCGGCTCGAATCCAGCCCTAGCTACTCATACTTAGATGATATATCAATCATATTGTACTTATCTTTAAAAAAATGAACAAATAATTAAATATAAACTACAACAAAGAAATATGAAAATTTAATGAACATCTAGGGGGTGTTTGCTTCAATGAATAAAAATATTACTTTGGTAATTTATTTTTTATTATTGACATTATTTTACTTGGTTGTGAGGTAATAAAAGATTTTGATAATTTTTTATTACCAATAATAATGTGACAAACCATATAAGAGGTAATTCAATTACTATCTTTATCTTACTTATTATAAAATTATTAGGTAATCTTGATTTTATTATAATTATATTTTTATTTATTAATTTTAAAGACAAAAAATGGTCTTATTTTAAATTAATATAATAAATAATATAAAAAATATTTTAAAATAACTATATCTAAGAAATATAAGTAAAATAAATTAAATATAATAATTATTTATACTTATTAATTTTTTTTTCAAATTTTATAAAATACAATAATTTTTTATATCTATTAATATTTTAAATAATCTATTTTTAAAATAATATTTTAATTTTGATAATAAAAAATTCTTAAAACTAAAAATATCCTAATATAAACTAATGTTGCATGAAAATGTATAAGAATTTCTTAAAATATTCCTTTAATTTTCATCGATAGTGACAGGTTGATGTGTCTCTTTCTGAAACTTGAGGATGGCATAACCTAAAACTCGAAGCACCCGGAAGACAAGGGTTAATGTCTTCATACAGGGGTGCAAAGGTCAAAATCATCTCCATTTTTTTTTTCCCAATTTTTTCTTAATGTAATAAATAGATAAAGACAGAATAGGCACAGGATTCTCCACCATCGCCTCGTAAAATAATATATTATATATAAATCTGTTCATATTTGTCAGTCAGTCATGAATTATTGTTATGTACACAGTAAGGAGAGAGAGAGAAAGAGAGAACTTGGACTCCCGTTTGTATCGGGGGAGCAGAAGAAGATTGATGATTAGGACTGAGAAATAATACTTAGAATAATGAAAGCGATGGACGGAAGGATGGATGATGGATGGAATGTGAGAAAGTTTTCAAGGCCGACTGAGGTATTTGTACAGAGACAAATATGATAATTTTATAACATTCATGGAAACCCTCCTAAGTATACTTTATACAGAATAAACCCCCTTTGTCAAACATTACTACTTTCTGGTTGCAATGTTTTTGGACTTGGATTAGAAAAGCATGTTGATCTAAATTGAGAACAACTCAAAAGCACGGGAGAGATAATATGCATTTATGGGCATTCAACGTTGATTAGAAATACTAAAACAAAGATTGGTTAAATAACTATTCAATATCTAATAAGTTTTTTAATTATGTTAAATTGTGTGTTTAAAATAGATAATATTTTGACAATGAAATACTCTATTGGACCACTCATATATAACAAATTGATTCATTTCATTTTTTAAAACATATTTGAATTAAACATAATAATTTCTCGATAGTTTTACTAAATTAACTTTGATTGTTTTTAATGCTAAGGAGTTTGACCTACACATCGACATCATAATATTCCATCTTTTGGTTTGTATACTACTTCAAACTCTTTGTTGTTTGTTAGATAAATAGTTTTCTTTCTAGTTTTAAAAACAAAGAGTTAATGAGTAAACAATTTCAAATTTTATTCTTTTATAGCATCGAGGAGCTAGAGTGCCATTAATATGATAACTTTATTTTAGAAATAATAAAATCATGCACAATTATAATAACAATTAGTTTCTGAATTAATAATAATGTGTCACTATGTGATTGAGCGATTTTTTTCTTAAATGACTTTAACTTTATTTGCCCTAGGTCAGCCCTACCTTTGCCATAATTTAGTTTGACTAATGATGGGGGTATTGAGTGATCTCTAAAATGGAATGGGCTCTTTTAGAGTTTGTAAAAATGAAAGGGGCTTAGCATTATCTCTTGTATATAGGGAAAATAACTTTTTCCCATCCAAACTTTGATGAAATGAATTTCCACCTTTTAAATTTGAAAAGTCTAATTCCCACCTATTCATCAAAAACAAACTTTAGTTTTAATAGTACACAATACATAGTTTTAGCATTCGTCTCAATCCCACTCAATAACGAGATCAAACATCTTAGCTTAATAGAATCATGAAAAAATTTCAACCAAGTTATGACCGATCCAGTGCATGTTGTGGGGAGGATAGTACAACAAGATGCAACATTTCTGTTCAAATGATGGATAAAAATTGTATAGGATACGGTATTATTTAGCTTCGACAAAGATAACATACATATAGACGGAAAAAATGAATGCTCCAATCTTAAAATGTGATTTCATCAAAGTTGTGGTGGGAATAATTTGAAATGCGAAAGTGAGTGATGGAGATTGCAGAGAGATGGAGCGATGAAAAGGGCAATGCATGGTAGGAGCAGATTAGACTGACAAGGAAAAGACTTGTGTCCAACTGGGCATGAATACATGGGCGTGGATAGGGGCCGCTGCGTGTGGGTTTTTTGTCAGATTATGTATATCTTCTACGGGTGTTTTACAGCAAAGCTAGAGCTCAGAAAGAGCAAAACTTTTCATCATCAATGCGAGATAAATAGAAAAATAGAATTTAGATGCTATTGTTAAAGAGATCTCATGACCATTGTTGCTACAAGGAGAATTAAGCTAGATTGTAGAATCAAAACGATACTAGTATCTTAATGTTATCCAAGTAAATGTATTTTAAAAAAAAACCCTATACCCACTTCATTTTAAGTATATAATTGAAATTTAAATGATATATTATTATATAATTAAATTTATTTTTTAATTAAAGATAAAATAATATTTAATCATATGGTAATATATAATTTGAATATTTGAATGCATACTTGAGTGCTCAAAACTAAGTATATATAATTTATTGTTTATTATATTTGAAGAAACAAATTATCTCTATTAATTGATTAAAAAATTTTCAACTAAAAGTCAGGTTGGATTTGATTGCTACTCAAGTTTGAATTCAAGTTTATATTAAATAGTTTATATTCGAATTCATGCAAATATTTACGTTCGAACTAATTCATATGTCGGGTTTTGTTTGGACTCAATTTAAATCAAATCTATCCCTAACCTTAGTCTTCCGGCAGTTTCAAGTTTCAAACACTTTACGTCAAAAAATTGGTTCGATTATAATCTTTACTAAATTTATATACAATATTATTTTAGATAATCAAGAAGTTTAGAAGGTTCAAGGGTCAATATGTACTCACATTGTTTTGAATATACGAAACCCCACATGCTGTAAAGGGGTAGGAACCCATCGGCCATCGCCCACGTGTTTGGCCTTATCATCTCCTGTCATAAAGTAAATTTATATATATAAATACACTATCAATGGCATGAAGAAAAGCTCAACTTCGCTTTGCTAGTTTTGGATTGCAAGACAAATGAGCTTTTAGACATTTAATAATCCCACCATTAATGCTCCTCGTGCACCTTCTTATTGTAATCTTAGAGTGAGCAAATTTTAGGTTTCTAAACAGAAGATTTTGTATCCACTCTTAGAGTTAAAAAGTACCCTTTAAGTTTTCAACAATTACTCAATTAATCTATATTAATATGAAATTTTAATTTATTTGATATAATAATTATAAAATTAATAATTAAATTTATGATTTGACCTATTTGATTTTGTTAACACTACTCTAAAGAGAAAGCATGGCTAATATTTATGTATCTAACCATGTGAGATTTAAGAGGTGCCCCATCTATTTATACTAATATTTATTGAGGAGAGAGAGAAGGAGATGGAGAAAGTTTTTATATAAATCTCTTCATTTTTTCTCTTCCATTTCTTGAACTTTCCTCTTCTTCTTCTTCTTCTAGGTTCATTTTTTATTCACTGGTTCTTCCTCCTCTAGTTCATGCATGTACCGATTTATAGTTCTCGAACTTGATTAGATATTTTTATTTTCATTTTGATTTAGATGGCAACTATGAACAACTGGTTAGGGTTCTCTCTCTCACCTCAAGAACTCCCTTCTTCTTCTTCTTCTTCACACCATGAAAATCATCATCACTCTCAAAACTCTGTCCCCAGCCTTGGTTTCAACTCCGATGAACTCTCCGATGATTGCTTTGATCTCTCCGCCCATGACCCCTCTGCCCCCTCTCTCAACCTGCCTGCCCCCTTTGCTATACTTGAAGCCTTCAACCGCAACAATCCACCTCAAGGTATGAAAATAAACACTCCTCCTCCTCCTCCTTAAAACCCTAACCAAATCAAGAAAAATAAAAAAAAATTAAAATAAAAATAGTTGTTTTGTTTTAAAGATTTTTGTTTATGTTTTTGGTATTGTGTAGAATGGAATAATATGAAGGGTTCCGAGCTCTCCATGCTGATGGGTTGTTCATGCGATAAGACTCAAAACCTTGATGAAACCCAAGAGCCGAAGCTTGAAAACTTCTTGGGAGGCCACACTTTTGCGGATCATGAGCAAAAACTCCACGGATGCAACACTATTTACAGCACTGCCGCAGCCGCTACAGCCAGCGGCGATTTCATCTACCCCGACTGCTCTCTCCAACTTCCCTCCGACGACCCATCTAATAACAACGATGCAACAAGAACAAGAAAAAACTCTGGAACCAAAGCCGAACCCACCAACACAAACAACAAGAGCTCCATTGGGCTGTCCATGATCAAAACTTGGCTAAGAAACCAACCAACGCCAACTCAAACAGACGCCAAGAACAGCATCAATGGCGGCGGTTCTGCACAAACCTTGTCGCTTTCGATGAGCACGGGCTCGCAATCCGGCTCTCCTTTGCCTCTTCTGAATAATGGAAGCGGCGGAGAGAGCTCTTCTCCCGACAGCAACAAGAAGCAACAAAACCCATCTTCAACAACAACAACCGCAACAGGCGGTGGATCCCTTGATAGCCAAACGCGCGCCATTGAAGCCGTACCAAGAAAATCTATTGATACTTTCGGGCAAAGGACTTCAATATACCGAGGAGTCACAAGGTTTAATTAAATTAAACTAAATAAATTACATATTTTTTGGTTTTATATTTAGTTTTTTAAGGGCTAATATTTATTTTATGTGTGAAATTGATTCTAGGGTTTTGTGTTAACAGGCATAGATGGACTGGGAGATATGAAGCTCATTTATGGGACAATAGTTGTAGAAGAGAAGGCCAAACTAGAAAGGGAAGACAAGGTGTGTACATATATATATATATATATATATATATATATATATATATATATATATATATATATATATATATATATATATATATATATATATATATATATATATGAATTATTTATATTTATTATTTATTATATGAATCTATATATTAATCAAATTTTAATTAAATCAGCCTTTAATATTTTTAGTATTTCTAACTTTTGTGTTGCCATTTCTTTGTACACATGTTGAACACAATCTGATTCTTGTTGGGATTCTTCATTACTCCTCTATTGCAGTCTATTTGGGTAAGTGTGAACAAATTAATTTATAATATATATATATATATATATATATATATATATATATATATATATATATATATATATATATATATATATATATATATATATATATATATATATATATATATATATATATATATATATATATATATATATATTGAAGATTCTTGTAATGCCTTTTGGGTTTAATAGTTTGATGATAATTATAGGAGGCTATGACAAAGAAGAAAAGGCTGCAAGAGCTTATGATTTAGCAGCATTGAAATATTGGGGAACCACTACCACAACAAATTTCCCAGTAAGTAAAATTTCTTGATTAGGGTTTAATTTCTTAATTCATAATTAATTTTGTGTCTTTTAACTAATTACTTGTTGGGACCGCCATTGAAGTGGAGAAATTAAAGGTCTTTAGGGTTGTTGTGGTAAAGTATCCACAATAAGAGGGATATGTCGGTTACAGTAGAAAAAAAGATGATTTCTTGAAACTTTTTAAGTTTTGTTTTTTCTCTAAATCTTGATTGATTAATAGTTTATTATAATTTCAGATTAGCAACTATGAGAAAGAGATGGAAGAAATGAAGCACATGACTAGGCAAGAGTATGTTGCATCTCTAAGAAGGTATAATTTAACAATAAAATTATATACATCCACTTTGAGTATACCAATGAGTATATATCTGATATGTGTCATCATGTAATTGAGTGATTTGAATAAAAAATAAAATAACACTCAATCATGTGATAACATATAAGTGTGTATTCATTTATATACTCAAAATAGATACGCATACTATTGTTTATAGTTTAATTTAAATTATTTAATAAACTCAGTTTTGAATACCGAATTGGATACCAAAATGACTTGTTATCATATAATATAATTAAATATTCTTAAATTAATAAAAAAATAATATCCAATTACATGATAATACATTATTTTTAATATCCAATTCAAAATTGGGTGCACATTAGTTTTGAGTATATAAATAAGTATCCAAATGATAAGTTAGCATATGATTGATTTTGAATTAATGATAAAGTAATACCAAATCATATAATAATATATTATCCAATATTCAATTGAATATTTAAAATTGAGTGCACATAATAATGCTTAAAATTTTATTATTCTATTTTAATCTCCTAAATTAATAATTTCACGAATTTCTTTTTCTTATTCATTAATTTTGAATTAATGATAAAGTAGCACTAAATCACATAATAATATATTATCTAATACTCGATTGGATATTTAAAACTGAGTGCACATAACAATGTTTAAAATTTTATTATTCTATTTTAATCTCATAAATTAATAAATTAATAATTTCACTAATTTCTTTTTCTTATTTTACTTTCATATAGGAAGAGTAGTGGATTTTCTCGGGGTGCATCCATATATCGGGGAGTAACAAGGTAAAATATTAACGGAAAATTGAAATTTAAAGAAGCTTAAAGATCATATATGATGATGTATGCAGTTGATTTAGTGGATTTTAATACTTAAATTCTGGGATTTTGAAGTTTGTTTTTGAGGGAATATTGAGACTGTGTATGCTTTTTGTTTGCTGATTGGGGTAAATAAAATAGACATCATCAACATGGAAGATGGCAGGCAAGAATTGGGAGAGTTGCGGGGAACAAAGACCTTTACTTGGGCACTTTCAGTAAGTTTTGTTTCTTTATACAATAGAACCATTGGCATCCACTTTTTTGTCCAAAATATAATATTATATGATTGAGTGATTTTAAATTAAAGATAAAGTATTATATATTTACATAATGACAAAATCTTTAGATACATTTTCAGATACCAATGATAGGTTATTATCATATGATTGAGTATTATTTTATTTTTAATTTAGATTTATCTAATCATATGATGATACATTATTATTAATTAATACTTCTTATTATTATAAGTGTAAATAGTCTTATCATTTTGTCATTTCTAAGAAGCTTGTCACATAGATTATATTGTAATACATTTCTAAGAAGCTTGTCACATAGATTATATTGTAATACTTATATGACGATAGGTGGGTTTTATCTGAATTAAACTGAGCTCAAATTTTGGATCAATTCATAATGTTCTATTTGAGTTTGAATTTAAACTTGTGTATTACACATATAGTGTTATCATAGGGTTGCCATGGATAAATAGAATTACCGGAGGAGAAAACAATATTATCAGAGGAAAAATAAGTTAATTTTCAGCCGAATTATTGAGTCCAAGTTTTCCTTTTGTAATTGACTAGTGCAAATTGGTCCGAACGTTTAAAGCCAGCTATCTTTGTGGGTGTCATGATCTGATATCTGTCTCACCTAAACATTTCCTTTTTCAGGCACACAAGAGGAAGCAGCAGAGGCGTATGACATTGCGGCCATCAAATTCCGAGGACTAAACGCAGTGACAAACTTCGACATGAGCCGATACGATGTAAACAGCATCCTGGAAAGCAGCACATTACCCATCGGCGGCGCTGCAAAGCGCCTGAAAGAAGTCGATCAGCCTCACGAAATGGCCCTTGATGGCAGCAGCCACCGAGCCCTAACCGCCGACGATCACCACAACCTCCTAACCTCAAACCTCAACCCTTACTTCTCCTCATCCCCAGCCCACCACCACCTCCAAAACTGGCAAACCCTAGCATTTCAACAACCCCATCACCACTCCAACTTCTCCATTCCTAGCCACCTCCCATACGGCCACCGGCTCTGGTGCAAGCAGGAGCAGGACGCCGCCGAGCTTCATCACCAACCCCAACTGGGAAGCACCCACGACTTCTTCCAGCAGTCAGTTTTACACAATCTAATGAACATTGATCACCCTTCATTAGAACCCAGCTCGGAAGCAAATTCAGTGATTAACTACTGCAACAACGGAGGTGATGGAAACGTGATTCCAATGGGGACAGTCATAGCAAACGACCCTGGAAGCTTCAGTGAAAACGATAACAATTTGTACAACTGGGTGCCCACGGCCGTTCCCACGGTTGCACCAAGGAATACAATGGCGCTGTGCCGTGGAGCTTCAACGTTTACTGTGTGGAATGGCAGTTGATTGAGGTGATGAAGAAGATGATGTATACAAATTACAAACTGATTTGCTAATTTGATGAAATTAAGGATCAACATGACTGAAGCGGGATCAATAGCAAGGGACGAAATATAATATAATATATGAATTGCCCGATTATATTCCTTGCTATGAATTTTGGTAACTTCAGCTCAGGGCGACAAATATTGATCCTCGGAGAGTTCTTCATTTTAATTTGTAACAATAACATAGTTAATGATCATACAAAGATTGGGGTAGTTCTTGATTCATGAGTTGGATAGCCTATCACTAAAGTAGGATGCGAATCGAATCAATTTGGGTTTGAATTATGACTCATATCAAACAATCCGAATTTTAGTCTAGGTAATTCTAGAGTCAGTTTGAGTTAGTTCGATTTAATCAAAGTATTAAAAAGTTATTAACAAATTTATCTTTTTTAACCTTTTTTTTTTCATTTTTTTGGGGTGTTTTCTCTTATCAATTCATTGTCAGGGTAAGTCAAGCTCAATTTCAAATTAATTATTTTTTATTTAAATCAAATTTACATCATACTTATACAATTTTTCGACTTCATAAATAAAATAATAAAATAATAAATATAAATTTATACATAAATAAAAATATATTATTACATAATTAATTCATATAATAACATATTATTATTTATATTTATATTAGTATCCCTAATCCAAATAAAATTGGCTGATAAATCCACTAATCAGGTGCTGAAACGAAATACTCACAAGACAATTTGGTTCATCAAAATTGCTCTCTCCACTGAAACTTGACAATCGAATCTGACGGTCCCTGTTTTGCCACCAACTGCCTCCGTAACTTGCTTACTTGACAGAAACTGAAACACTACATTTTCTTAAAAAAATTAAAAAACCCACAAACCGAACAGAAATAATCTCATTCTAGGGACTTCATTGCTGGTTTCTGCAACAACCCAGTGAGTTTCACAGTCTTCTTAGTTGAATTATTGAGTTTTTGGTTCTGGGTTTCAATTTTCTGTTTAAATATTCACGTTAATTGCATTGTTTTTCTATGTAATGATCACTAATTCTGCCGGGTTTTGTTATTTTGCATCAAGAAATGAATTTTTTATTATGAATTTTACTGTAGTTGGCTGATGATCACAGGCATTGCCTGTTGAAGTTAAAAAAAAAAAAGTATTTTTAGGTGTTTTGTTGTGAATTTTATTCTAATGAAATGCTCAAAGAACCAATTTTTATGTGTATAAAACTATAAATTTGAATGGAGAGAATTTTTACATTAGCGGGAAGGGAGTATAATCCCGGTAAAAGTACAGGAATTAATGGTTTTTGGAAGCATACAACGTGATTCTCTGTAACAGGCTTTGTTATGTTTTTCAGCTGATTATATATATATATATATATATATATATATATATAAATAATGTGAGAAGGTTTGGCTGCGAATTTTTTTCAAAGGAAATGCTTAAAGAGCCAACTTTTATGAGTATAAATTTTAATGGAGAGAATTGTTACTTTACTGGGAGCTTAATCCATGCAGGAATCAATGTTTTTTGATAACATATTCTTTTTTTTAATGTAAGAATAGTCTGTGAATCATATGTATATGAAATGCTTGAAGGACCAATTTTTATGGGTATAAATTTGGATGGAGAGATTTGTTATGCCACCAGGATTATAATCCTGGTAAGTGTACTGGGGTTAACAGTATTTGGTGCCGTATAATGTCACTACAATAACACAATCGTTCAACAGGCATAGTAAAAATTTTTAGATCAGTAGCATAGTACTGTAATTTGATTGGATTTTCATGTCATGTGAAGCGAGCTTGTAAAAGTACACTAGAAAGATTAGACCTTTTAGTTAATAGGGTTTGCTAGAAATCAACCAGTGTATAAGAGAATGTTTGTTTTACATCTAGAAATTGTTGTAAGAAAAAGGATGTACAAATGTGTTTGGTAGAAAATTTTCATGTAGAAATGTAGTCCAACTTATATAATAAAGCTTTAATTTTTTAATTTTCTTCAATTAGCTGGAGCTCAATATTCTGTTTCATCTTTATGGTTCTTACTAGACATGTTGGTGCCTGGCTTTCAAGCTGTGCAATTTCATGTTGCAGTGGATCCTGGGGGTGGTCATGATGCAGATGTTCGCCTTGAGGAAAATGATAATGACATTCGTGATATGGAGTTTAACAATACTTCTGGTAAAGAGAAAAGGCTAGATAATGGTGAGATGATTTGACTGATTATCATTTTATGTTGTTTTTGTTTGTATGATATTGAGTATGAAGACGAAAGTAATAATGCCCTATTTTTGTATTGCAGTGGATTCCAATCAAACTACTGACATTCAGCTTGAGGAAAATGATAATGATGCTCAAGATGAGGAGTTAAATAATTCAACTGATAATGAACTTCAGCGAAGTAATGATGGCACAATGAGTGGAAGTTCAGCTGAAATCATCTGTCAGCATGACAAAAATGATAAATTGACTCCAAGTTCTTCTGCAGTGCAGTTAGCTGCAGTTGATGGAGACGAACCATTTGTGGGACAGGAATTTGAATCGGAAGCTGCTGCCCAAGCATTCTATAGTGCTTATGGAATGCGTCTGGGATTCATTACCCGCATACATTATAATACTCGTTCTAAACGTGATGGATCAGTTATTTCTCGAGCCATTGTATGTAATAAAGAGGGTTACCGAAAACCTTCTAGGCATGAAGTGAAGAATTTAAGGGCACGGGCTCCCACTAGGGTTGGTTGCAAAGCAATGCTTTCAGTGAGGAAAGTGCCCTCTGGAAACTGGGTTGTTACAAAGTTTGTGAAGGAACACACTCATGTATTGGCCAGTGACCAGGCTCAGAAGACAGTTCTTTGTAATCAGATAGCAGTAAGTTCTGGTCCCAACTGTTTCCCTTGATTTACTTTGTGCAATGTTAGTCATACAACTTGCTGTACTTTTTTCGGTATCAATGGCTCATCAGAATTGCTCATGTTAGACTTTTTGTCTGTTATGCTTGATGTAGGTCGAAGACATGAGAGTTCAAGAGCTAACCCAGGAGTTGTTGGTTGAGAAGAAGCGATCTACATCGCTCAAAAGATGCATTAACCTTCTTTTTAATCACATTGAGGAGCACACCCAGGGCCTCTCTAAAAGGATTCAGTACATAGTAGACAGTGTTAATATGATTGAATCCGAAGGGAAAGCTCAACAGATTGTGTGATAGTTTCACCACTGTAATGCAAAATATGTATAAATTATTCTCTGCTTTAATCTTTCTTTTTAGATTGTTAATCTGTAAGTTCAATTCTAACATATAATTTGTTTCTACTTTTTCTTTGCATTTCTCTCAGGAGCCAACCCTTTGGCAAGGTGTTTGTGTATTTGGTACATTCGACGCAGCAATAGCCTGATCATACCAGTTGCTGCAGATAAATGATTTATCGAGCAGCCCTGCCGGTGTAGTACTAGAAAACAAAGAGGCAAAGCCAAAGTGTGCAATATAATGATATAGGTAGTTGTGTAGGAAGTCAGTATTCTTCCCTTGGCATGAAACTGAGAATTGATAAACGTTAATGCTGGTCAAATCAAAGTATGCTATTTTGAATGAAATTTAGGTGTTACATTTATTTGGAACAATTACATATTTGCTATAGTTATGCTTGTGTGGATAAATATCAGCTAAAACAGAAACTTGAAAGCCATATTAAACAAGAAAGCTAAGTGGTTGCTTCGATATAATTTCAGAGAATATATTTTGTGTTTTCTGAATTCATACCCAGAAACATCTGTTTTACAAGGGCTGATTTTATTGCATCATCTTAAACCTGTAATGAAAAAGCAAAAAACCATTCAATCCAGATAAACTTCATCTACATTATGAGAGCAACCCATAATGGTTTAACTTGATAAATCACATTTTATTGGGAATCCTATACTTTATGGGAGCAAGCCATGACTCTAGCCAAGGTCTAACCATCTGGCTAACTTCACGTGGATCACTTGATAAACTGCATTTGAAAAAGGGTTATTTTACATTGTACCTAGTTTGAGTAAACTATTTCAAATTAGGCTACACAGCAGGGACCCCAGCTAGAGCGCATACATAAATATTTAAACAAATTAGCTTCCTAACTTGAAAGCGTCAACAAAGAGGCCTAAGCACACGCCTGCTTTCCAGTAGTTCATAAAAACAACAAAAGACTTCAACCTCCCGTTTGATGTTGATGAGGAAGGGCGCTTTCTGTACATAAGCATACCTATACCTTCAATGGCAGCAACCACAACACCAGCAACTAGTACATCCCAGTCACCTGTCTGACCAAGGATTGTAGCGAGCGCATTTGCTGTGTAGAAACCCAATAGAAGGAGAAATACCTTCATGGGGAAGTTCTTTCTTGCCATGTTGAGTTTCTCCAATAGCTGTCTGCCCCCAGCACTCACGATCCGACCCAATCTGGTGCCACCAAGACCAGGAGTGTCGCCATTAAGGCTCTCTTGTCCCCCATTACCAGATATCCCACCTGTGTCCAAGGCGAGTCCTATTTTCCAACTGCTTCTTCTTGTCTGAAAACTATTTTGACAAAAAGACAACAAATGCAAGTTCTGAAGGAATCAGCACAAAGAATAGAAATGAGGTCACTGATAGAAATCACAAGATTCTTGCAATTACGTTGAGAAAATGTATAGAAATAATTCAGATGGGATATATTTTCAGCAGTATGAAGAAAAAAAACAGCAAAAGAATGCGATGAGATGTACAGCTAGCCCCAGAAATGAACATATATGCAGTCTAGCAATTATCGAATTTTAACATCAACCTAATGAAGCAGTCAAATGCATTATAACCCAAAACCATATGGAATGTACCTATAATGACAATAACATTGATAGAAGAAAGCATTATCACGAAGTGACAGAGGTCTTTTACTGGTGTCCGAAGTTTGTCAAATAATTTGTCTCTCAATCACTCGACTCTAACAAGACTAATTCAAGAACAGGGATCCATGGAACAACAGAATCTCTAAAGTAATTTAAACGACAAAGTTCATAATGTACCTCCTTTCCGAAAATGAAGTAAACTTTATCCCAGTTCTTGAAGCTTGTCCACTGGTACTTGGTTCATTTTTCCTCCTCTGATTTCGACGAGTAGCATGCATTATACAAGGGCCTTCAGAGACATCACACTCTGGTATCACTAAACCTGACTGCAATCGAATCCCTCCCATGCGACAAGCCATCATCGAACAAGCATACACACTTGAAAACCAATGCATAAAACTAAGTCAGAACTCAATTCTACCACAACAACTAAACAAAATAAGAACCTCAAAACCATACAAAACCCTCAGTGTCACCAAATCCTATATCTAACAATTCCGCGCGAACTGATGATACTCACGTCATGCAATCTTGATTTTTTCACCTACACTAATGAAACCCCCACAACACAGTCTTGATTTTTCACAAAAAACAATGACACCCACATCATAAGATCTTGATTTAAACCTATGAAACAAGAAAAAACATTCTGGGTCTCAACGTTTACTGATGAAAGAATAGATTTTTAGGCTAAATATCTTACATTTCACAGTTAATAGAGCTCAGAGATTCAAGTTAGTTTGAAGTTGAGTTCCAAAAAAACCAACCTTAAATCACTGCGAAGCTGGAGACAGAAGGAAAACCAGAGAAAAAGAGATGAGATAGAGACTGCAATAACAGCAAATAAAAAAGATATTAATTGGGTAACATGCAGCGTGGCATCTTCGTGGCAAGTAATTGAGGTTCTTAGGCCTTTCATGTGCTGACATGGCACAACATAAGGGCGTGTGATTTGTCAAGTGCTTTTGTGATAAGTGATTTTTGGTAATACTTTATTAATGATTTAAATAAGAATGTGTTTGATTAACCCCTATAACTCTACTGTTTTATTAATTATATTACTTTATTTAATTAATAAAAGGTTCAATAGTTTTTTTTATTAATAATAGTATAACAGTTAATATATCAAATAATCGTAATTATATTATATTTATGATGTGTTTAATTTGATAATATTTTATTATTAAAATTATTTTTTTAAAGTAAATTATTTAAAAAATTAATGGATATAAATTTTTATAATATTTAATAAATTTAATAAAAATTTATAAATATAAATAATTATTATATTGGGATAGGGGTAATAAAAAATATTAAAATATTATTTTACTTAAATATCTTTAGGTATAATTATCTAATATATTGTTCATATTAATTGAAAATGATTTTTTAACCTAAAAAATTAATAAGTAAATATATAATTATAATAAAACTAAAATTATGTTAATAATTTTTTAATATGTAAAGTGAAAATAATAATAAATTTTTTTTTTATATTCCCTATAATATAATTATTGATAATAGAAGATTATCAAAAAAATTTATAATCTACTAACCAAACAAAATAATATAGTAATAAAAGATAGATTATCATGGTACATTTGGTTTAGGAAATGTTTTATTATCAAATATGAAATATTATCATAAAGATAGATTATCTTGAAGATTATTAAGTATAAATTATTACTATATTTGATAAAATTGAATAAGTATAAATAATTATTGTGTTTGATTGGATGTAATAAAACAATACTAAAATATATTTTTTCTTAAATGTCCTTGAATATAATTATTTTAAAATATATTTTATATTACTTATTATATTATTTAAAAGTGAGCGTATTTTAATTAAAAAAATTAAAATTAATAATAAAATTAGTAATATTTTAATATTAAAAATGGATGTAGTGATCAGATTATCACATACAACATCATTGGTAATAGAAGATTACAATGATTTTTTATTATTAACAAAACCAAATAAGCTAATGTAAGTAATAAAAAATATATTACCGATATAATATTTCCTCACCACAAACCAAATAGTTTGTAAGAATAATGTTTTATTACCGTTCACCAAACACAATCTTATATCTTTAGTTATTAATTTTTTTGGATAAAAATAATTTTCTTTTATAAAAATGTGCATAATTCGATTCAAATTGTAAAACTAGATCAAACCTCTTAAAATTTTCAATTTGGTTTGATTTAATTTATAAAACAGTTTAATTTTGGTTGATAAATGTTAAAAAACAATTTATGGTTTGACTTATGATTTGGACAATTTTCAAAACAAACCAAACTAAATCGTAAATAGTATTTCGTTAATATATATATATTTGATAAAAAAATTTAATAAACAATTAGATGTACTACTTGTTTTTAATATATATTTTGTTATTTTTTGTATATTTTTTGTATATATATATTTCATATTGTTTTTAAATGTCTATTTTTCATTTTAGAAAATTATAATTCAATTACTTTTTATTAGATACCAATATTTAAAAGTAAATGATTTTTAAAAGGTTCAAACTGTAATCTAAATATGACTAAATCGTATTTTTTTAGTTTAATTTGGTTTGAAAATTTTTCAATATATTTTTTTTCCAATTTGGTTTGAAAGAATTTTTAAACCGCATCGAACTGGGTATACACACCCTTATCATTTTCAATTAATATAATAGGCAATGTAAAAATATTTTAAATAATTATATCCAATAATATTTACGTAAAATAATATCTTAGCATTTTTTATTTTCTCTCATCAGACACAATAATTATTTATACCTATTAAATCTATCAAATTTTATCAAATATAGTAATAATTTATACTCATTAATTTTTTTGATTTTATATTTTTAAAGAAATTTTTTATTTTTGATAATAAAATATTATCTGAACTAAACATACCCAAAATAATAACTTTTTAAATATAAACGAGACACGGGGGGTTGGGCTGGGGATATTAATTAAAATACCTTATTTTTTTCTCTTGTATATATATATTTTTTCCTATTATACATATATAACCTAAAATATAAAATATCTAAAATATCTTTAGACTTTATGCTTACCTAGTCAAACATAAATTTACCTAATCAAAACATAAAACTCACTCTCTTACCTAGTAAAGGCTGAGATATAAGATAAATAAGATAAAAATATAAAATTTTTCGACAACTTTGACGGTGGAAATATTGGCTAGGTGTTTAGTCAATCAACCAACTCTAAATTTCGGAATGATCTCTTTTTATAGGTAAAATTAAATTAAAAAATAATTATATTTGTATAATAAAAAAATAATTATATATATATAATATTAAAAAAAAAGTATTTTAATTAATACCCCGTTAAACTGACTTGTAATTGTATAACCCATTGAATTGTGAATCATGTCAAATTTGTGGGTTATGCAAGCCATTGAACTGTAACATACCAGATAACCTCGCAAGAATGTTCAAATATATATATATATATATATATTGCTCCCGTCGTAGAATAGGCACCTATTGGGCAAACAAATCATATCTAGTGACAACTTCTTCACCATTTTATGTTAAAACAATCACCATTAAATTATGTAAATGATTGAAAATAGAGTAATTTTCAAAGGCCAAAAGACAATTTCCCACCCAAGGTATGCTATTTTTCTAAGTTTTTTTTCATTAATTTTAAAAATATTATTTATTCATCCTTAAGCTGTTAAAATTAACAGTTTAAAATGTAAAATTATCATTTTATCTATTATATTAAAAATAAATTAAAATTTAATCCATTTTCCCCTCTAACCCCTAAAAACTAATCATTTTTCCCTAGGTCAAGTTTTAAAAAATAACATTACCCCCTTAAGGCTTAGTTTTTAATCATCGATGTCAAATCCGACGCCATCACCGATGACAAAACTTTCCCGACGTACCATCATACTTCAGTGGCCTCTCTTCCCTTCTCTAGAATGTCGATTGACCCAGATCTGGAGTCATCTTCATCTGCAAAGTTGAAGAGCTTCGTCGGGAGATGAAGCTCTTTATCTTTCCAAACGAAGATGAAGACTTCATCTTCCCAGGAGAAGACGTTTGGGAAGACGAAGAGCTTCGTCGGGAGATGACGTCAAAGCTGGGCAAATCGGTGTTTCAGAGAAGGGAAGAGAGGCCACCGGAGCATGGTAGTGTGTTGAGAAAAATCGTTATTGGTGATGACGCCGGATTTGATGTTGGAGATTGAAAACTAAACCCTAAAACGGGGGGAGGGGGGAATGCTATTTTTTAAAACTTGGCTTAAGGTGAAATGATTAGTTTTTAGGGGTTAGAGGGTAAAAAAAGATAAAATTGTAAGGAGTTAGGTTCCGTTAATTTTAGCCATTCATGGGTGAGTAAATAGGATTTTCAAAGTTAACGGGGGAAACTTTGAGATAATAGCATATTTTGGGTGGGCAATAGTCCTTTGGCCTTTTCAAAAGAGCCCTCAAATCCTCGCTATTTAGAAACTCCAGCATCGTGTCTTCGTTAAAACAAGAAGAATTTATTTTTTCCCGACGGTTAAAAAGGCCACATGGGCATCGTCATTTTCTTGCTTTTACTCTTCTCAACACCCTCCACTCTCCATGCAAAAACTGCCCAACATCATGCACATGAACGACAACGACATGCTTCATCAAATTCAAAAGCGAATAGGAGTGTCATTGAAGTGAAAGGTGGGCCTGAATCGGTGATATGGGTGGTGCAATTCTCTGATCTTCACTTGAGTGTGCATCACTCTGAAAGAGCTTCCGATTTTAAGGCCATTGTAGGCCCTGTTCTCTCCCTCATCAACCCTTCTCTCGTCCTCATCACCGGTGATCTCACAGGTTTTGTTTTTTTTTAAATTTTGGCTTGATGGGTTATTCGTGATTTTCATGTTTCTCCGGAATCTGATGATATTGGTAAAGTAAAGAAAAGGAATTGTGAATTTCATGTTTGAGTATGAGTTTTTTTTTTTTTTTCATTTTTCTTGATTTTACCTTGGTGGGTGTTTATGAATTTCATGGGTTCTTTCTTGGAACCAAATTTATGAAATGTTATAATTTGTGTAAAAGGTGGACCTTTCCATGGGTTTTGTCAAAAGATAGCAATCTCCCTCTAATAGGTTGTCTTATAATGAATTTTTCTGTGGTTGGTTATGGATTGGTCTGGTTTATGTGAAAATGTGATCAAAGAAATTCTGGTGTGAAAATTGTTGAACTTGTGCTTGGTCGATTAAATGATGAGGCAACACTTTCGATTTGATGAATTGGAGAGTGAAATGTACTGGTGAATCAAGACCTGTTGATGGAAAGCTGGTACTAATTTAAGAGATCTGCATGCAGATGTTTGTTAAAATTACCCTCACAAAATGGACTCAAATTGAGTTTGTAGAAATTCGGATGTATACAATGTGGTATTGCAAGACAAAAACTGCAATCAAGTTATTGTGCTATAATATTAAGTGTGTTTGAAAGCTTATTTTCATATTTAAATTTGCAAATTTTAAGTGTTTGATGATCCGAGTTACTGCTGATCACCACACGGATTATTGGATAGCCCTTAGCAGACTGATTCGTCTTTTCTTGAAACAGAGGCGAAAAGTAAGGACTATCAAACATCAAAGCAAAATGAGGCAGAATGGGTTGAGTATCAGAAGGTAATGGAGTATGTTATAAGGAGGAGTGGACTTGACAAGAGCATTTTCTATGATCTTAGAGGGAATCATGATAATTTTGGTGTACCAGTTGTTGATGGGAAATTCGATTTCTTTTCAAAATATAGCATCAATGCACAGTTGGGAAGAACAAAGAATGTCAATAGTGTCACAATTCAGGCAAGTCATCATCTTCAGATTTTTACATTTGCTGCTAGTTTTACTTTACCTTGAGTCCAGCCGAGTTTGAGTTTCCAACCTTAAGGAATCTCAGTTTTACACTTCCTGTTATTGATACTTTTGCGAACCTTTTCACGCTCTTTTGTTGATTCCTAAAAAAAAACATTATCTGTGTTCAGTAAGTGTCAACAATGAATGATAATCCTAAAAACTTCTTCATTTCTTCCTCATCTTACATGTTTGTGCTTTGCTATCCAGACTAATGAGTGGAAACATCTGTTTGTCGGGTTTGATAGCACAATGTCGATTGGTTTACGTAGTCCAACTAACATCTTTGGGCATCCGACTGATAAACTGTTAACTGAAATAGACTCAGAACTATCACAGTGGAATTCTCAGCCAACAAAACCGGTGACAAAGATTTCTTTTGGGCATTTCCCAATCTCATATTCAGCTTCGACTCATTCTGGGCGGAGCCTAAGGGATATATTTCTCAAGCATTCCCTATCAGCCTATCTATGCGGGCATCTCCATGCGAGATTTGGTAAGAATTTGAAGCGGCACCATCAGTTGAATCGTCACTTTCCTTCTTCAGAGAAGTTTTTGCAGTTCAATGTGCACCAATCATCTTATGAAAGCAACAAAAACTGTTCATCCATTGCATCAGGGGTTGAAGAATTCTGGGAGTGGGAAATGACTGACTGGAGGAAGAGTAGAGCCATGAGAATTTTGGCGGTTGATAGGGGCCATGTTTCCTATGCTGATATTGACTTAAAGTCAGGGATGAGAAATACAATTGTAATGCCCACGTTTCCTTTAGACTCGCGCTTCATGTCACGATCATCATTGCATCAGAACTATGAATGTCAACGTATGCTTCCTTCATCGTATGAGACTATCAGAGCTCTAGTCTTTTCAGCTTCCCCTATTTTATCAGTTGTTGCAAAAGTCTATGATTCGAGGTCTGGGGATTTCGAACTGGTTTTGGATGAATTGATGAGGAAGCAGGCAGATAACTCCTCCAGGGGAGATCTTTACTCTGTACCATGGAACTACAAAGCCTTTGAGAGTCAGTCTCCTGATAGGTTCTGGCTACAAATCGAAGCAACTGACATGTCAGGTAGGTCAATCCTAAGTGAATTAAGACCATTTTCCATAAATGGTCTTAGCTCTAAGCTTTCATGGACATGGAAGGAGTTCTATGTGATGGGTTGCCAATGGGTTAACTTATACTATCCAGTTCTCTGGTTTGCTCTCTGCTTCCTGTTCTTCATTCTTCTCGTTCCGAAAGCACTCCTCATTTTCTCAAAGAATCGGTACACCTACAAAAATTTCGTCACCAACAAAGGGTTTATCAATGGTATGGCATGGGTTCTACAAGAGCTGAGCAAGATTCCCATTGTATATTTTGGTTCTTTGGGATACTTACTGTACCTTGTGCTATGTCCATGGTTGATCGGATATGTTTTAACCGATGGCGGTGAAAAGGGATATATGACTTATAAAGGGTGGGTGGTGAAGAATTTCAACAATGGAGAAAGAGATGAATATATTGGTTCTCCAGATATAATAGTGGTGGTTCTTCCCCATATCTTGTTTGTGGTTTCACCGGCAATTTTGGTTTGCATGGCATTGGCTGCCGAGAGAAGGATCTACCGGGAACATATTCTATCACTTTCAGGGAAGAAACAAGATGATTACAGTGTGAAGAATGAAGGATATCAAAACTATGAATACCGAGGAAATCGAAAAGTAAAGTTCTATATCAGAGATCAATGGATTCGAAAAATTCTCTTTGTATTGTGCTTGGCTCTTTTCTGGAAACACTTAATAGTAAGTAATTTTATAACCTTCAAGCATGTTGACAGTTGCTCTTTTCTGTATTGATTCTGAATCTGGTTGTTTGTTTTGCAGAATTGCAGAGGTCTCATCAGAGCGTATGAGATGAACCCGATCATACACTTTCCGGTATATTGCTTCTCCGTTCCTCTGCTGCTGATTTTAGCCGTGTACAAAACCGGAAGCATTTAAGGATTTCTGCAGAGAGCATGCCTTAATCTACACATTTCATCATATAGGCTGGCACAAAAGCTTGCCTTCTAATTACGAAATTGCTCTTAAGTGTACATTGCCAGAATAAACCAATTTAAAACTGGTGTAATGTGCTTGATAAGGCGTTGAGTTTGAATGCCGGCAAGTCTGATCAATAACTCTTCAAGCTTTGTTATTTTACCTGAATACTGAGAAAGGTGTATTAACAATGTTTTTTTGATCAATGAAATATGATTTCCACTGAAAAGCATGTGAATCGCCGGATAGCAAATTCAAAAAAACTCAATTCAGTTCCTCAGTATGATGACTTTTAACCATAATTATAATAACCAAACTGGCCAGTCGGACTAGTTCAACTGGGATCCAGTGGCCAGATCGGTCTGGATGAGCTGTTTAATGGAATTAACCATTACATCACTTTAAACGGCAGTTCAATAGGATAAATCGCACCAGTTTATAATGTAACCATCGGTTTTACCGTGGTTTAAGGGCATGTTGATATTAGCATAACATCAACATAGAACTCCATTGATGGTAGCATGACACCATACTGACTTCGATATGCTTTTTGCAAAATATTTTACAAATTCTGGAACTTGAAGTTTTTGCTGCGTATAGGCTGAAGTATTCCGTTTTGACATGAGTCCAATCGGTCGAACTGGAAGAAACCCATACCGGTCCTTTGACTGGTTGAAAACCCAGTCCCATAATCAAAATACAGCTTCCCTATTACTTACTGTAAATTGAAGCAATCTTGTACATGCCCAATAAGAACAGCAGCACTGTAAATTTGCAGTAATTGTTGAAGTGCAGTAAGCTGTAAGCAGGAGCAGTGATCCTGTTAGCTTTCTCAAACATTGGCTTTTCAATCTACGAGACAGTTAAGAGATGAAACTATTAGTAGTTGTTTTAGTTTCTTGATGAGCAGCTTTCTGGTGATTGGTGTTTCCAACATTTTATCTGGTATCTGATATCTCTTCAAATCATATGTCAAAGAAGGAGCCTGTAATTATATCAAGTCTCATCTATTAATGATATGCACCCATGAATCCTAAGGAAATATATTAGAAGAGAAAATAACCTTACCCTCACACAAAGTCAAGGGTTTTATTAAGCTTCTCTTCATGGATGGCCAATGAGATTCTTCATCAAGATGAACAGATAATGGCCTCTTAACAAACTCCTGGCGCCAAAGATAACTATCACCTCCATATTACACCAGCCCCCCTCACAACAGACTCCCTTACACAAATCTCAAGCCTCACAGACTTTCCAGGAAGTTAGTACCATAGAGTTTTTTTACTGTAGAGATGACACCAGAACTATTGCTTCTAGTAGAATGGTTGCTGTGTCTTCATCAATTTACCAGGAGGAGTAACTTGGTAACTTCTTTACCAATCTTGACACTGCTACTGCATGTCTTTATCTGCACTCACTGCCTTGCCCAACTTAACCAACTAAATACGTGAAACTTTCTTGGATCAATTAAAAAAATTCATTCCTGTGAATTCTTTAAGAAAAGGGAAAAAAATAACAACTGAACAAAGAATTTCAGAAAGGAAGCCTGAAAATGTAGGGGAGATAAGAAAACTTCAATTCTTCTAAATCGGAGGATAAAGAATTTTTCTTTTCCCATAGTTTTCTCGGCAACCAAACATGCCAAGCCAAGAACAAAAAAATGAAAACTTAAGCCCATTACACAAGATTGTAAAGAAATCAATACACATAAAAGCAATCCCAACCATTCCACATAAAAGAAATCAATAAACTTCCGTGCTTATTTTCTTTTACAAAATTTCTCTCATCCAAGCAACCATCATTGATCCAATAAAGTTTCAAGTATTTACTTGGGAACGTTGGGCGAGGCAGCGAGTGCTGATAAAGGCAAGCAGTAGCAGAGCAAGATTGGTAAAGAAGTTAAGTTACTCCTCCTGGTAAATTGATGAAGACACAGTGACCCTTCTATCAGGAGCAATAGTTCTGGTGCCATCTCTGCGGTAAAAAGACTCCATGCAAGAATGGCACTAACTTCTTGGAAAGTCTGAGAGGCTTGAGATTTCTGTAATTGAGTCGGTTGTGATGGGCAGCTGGTCTTATATAGAGGTGATAGTTATCTCTGGCGCCAAGAGCTTGGTAAGAGCTCTCGGTAAAAGGCAGTTTTAAAGAATGATGAGGTTGCAGTTGTTTCTTACGCGGCCCAAGCTCTCAATTTAACAAAAAAAAAAAAAAAACCATGTTACCTATTTCTAGGGCTAGATACGAGCTGAACCGAGCTCGAACTCGCTTGAGCTTGAGCTCAGCTCGGTTTACATATAACCGAGCTCGAGCTCAAGCTCGTCGAGCTTGTTAAAGTCAAGCTTGAACTTGGTTTGACTCGTTATTCATTATTAAAACGATGTCGTTTTAATACATATTAGTCGAAACGACGTCGTTTTATATCAAAAATTTTAATTGAAAATTTTGGCGAATAGCTCGAGTTCGACCGAGCTCGACTAGGGCTGACTAGTTTCAGACTCGTTCTAACCGAGCTCAAGCTCAAGCTCAAGCTCAAACGGGCTCGGTTCAAGTCCAGCTCTACCTATTTCATTGACTAGACAGGTAAACTTTAATGCGCAATAACGGGATCGACAATCACTATATTGATAAATGATGGTTTCATAAACATAAAAAGTAAGATTTTATTTACATTAACAACAAGTTTGTTTTCAATTCATTACCACACTATTTGTATCTCTGAAATGTAAGTTTTTATTAACATAAATAAATATAAAATCATTCAATCTTAATTTCAAGGGATATAGGCTTAGGTTATAAAACACTAAATTAAAAATTTTAGAATTATAAATTTTTTTGAAACGTTATACAATCTAAAGATTAAATTTGTCATGTTACTGAGATTACATGCATCGAGGTTATTAGTTTTTTGCTCCTAAAACCTTATTGAATGATAACTTTTAATGGATAAAGTTATACTACATAAGTTTTGGAGAAAATACCTAATCAATAGTAGTAAGTTAATGAACCTCATTAAAGATTCAAAAACCTTAAATCTCGCACTAATACTGTCATACTTATCTTTATTGATATAATTGTAATAGCAACTTCTAACACGAATAGATATATATATATCTATATATATCTTTTAAAACTTACATAAACAAGGAAAAGAACATTTATACGATAAACTAAACACAACAATGAGTCATGTTAGGTGAATCCAATTTGGTCTACTGTATCCATGGGCATACCATATCAAAACCGATCAATTAGTTGACCTTATGGGTCGGTTTGGTCTATAAGCATCATGTTGATCAACCAAATTATATATATTTTTTATTTTAATAAAAATTTTAATCATTTTTAAATATCTATAATTATTTATTATTTTTAACAAATTGACCTGCAGGCTAACCCTAGAGCCCTCAACACCTCCGACATGGCGCATAATTTCGGAGAAAATACCTAATCAATATTAGTAAGTTAATGAACCTCATTAAAGATTCAAAAACTTTAAATCTCGCACCAATATTGTCATACTTATCTTTATTGATATAATTGTGATAACAACTTTTAACACAAATGGATATATATATATAAAACTTACCTAAACAAGGAAAAGAACATTTATACGAAAAACTAAACACGACAATGAGCCATGTTGGGTGAATCCAATATGGTCTACTATGTCCATGGGCATACCATATCAAAACCGATCAATTAGTTGACCTTATGGGCCGGTTTGGTCTATAAGCATCACGTTGATCAACCAAATTATATATTTTTTTTATTTTAATAAAAATTTTAATCATTTTTAAATATTTATAATTATTTATTATTTTTAACAAATTGACCTGCAGGCTAACCCTAGAGCCCTCAACACCTCCGACAAGGTGCATAATTTTTGTGGATTGTATCTTTGTGGGCTATGTCGAAAAAAATAAAGAGTAATACTATGTGTACCCACTTTGGGTACACAAATGTATACACACTCATATGTGTCATCATATGATTGGTTATTGTTTTATTCTTAATTCAAAATCATTCAATCACATGATAACACATATAAATATGTATATATTTGTGTACTTAAAGTGAGTACACATAGTTTTATTGAAAAAGAAAAGGGTTTTGGACTATGCTGCAGGACAATGAGCTCCCTGCCATGTCTACAGAAGATGGTGGATTCCATATCAAGTACTGTAGTACCATCGTATACGTATAATAAACAATCGTACACTTAAATTATATATCTAATTATTTATTTAAAATTATACACAAATAAACAATCGTGTACAAAACTGGAAGCATTTAAGGACTTCTGCAGAAAGCATGGCTTAATCTACACATTTCATCATGTGGGCTGGCACGAAAGCTTGCCTTCTAATTAGGAAATTGCTCTTTTAAGTGTACATTGCCAGAATAAACCAATTTAAAACTGGTGTAACGTGCTCAATAAGGCATCGAGTTTGAATGCCTGCAAATCTGACCGATAACTCTTCGAGCTTTGTTATTTTTCCAGTTTAATTCCTTACCTGAATATTGAGAAAGGCGTACTAACAATGTTTTTTCGATCAATGAAATATGATTTCCACTGAAAAGAATGTGAATTACCGGATAGCAAATTCAGATAAACTCTACTCATTTCCTCTGCAAAGTGACTTTAAACCATTATTATAAAAACCAGTCTAGCCAACTGGATCAGTTCGACCAGGATCCGGTGGCTAGTTCAGTCTGACTGAGCAGTCTCATAGAATTAGTCATTAAACTGTTTTACATTACAATTCAACCGGATAAACCATACCAGTTTGCGGTATAACCACTGATTTTACTGCAGTTTAAGAATATGTTGACATTAACATGATATCACCATAACATTATACTACCATCAACATGATACTATGCTGATATCAACATACTTTTTGCAAAATATATAGCAAATGATAGAACTCATAGTGTTTGCTGGGATTTGTAGTTTATTAGAAATAACATTTACTTCTACAGTATCATTTTTCAGATCTGAACACTGGTCCAACCAATCGGATTAGGAAAAACCTGTACCAAGCCTTTGACCGAATCGAGGTCCAACCCAACAATTGAAACATTGCTTTTAACATAAATTTTCTATTGCACATCAAATCTAGGTACAAGCAAATTACAATCTCACAAGATGGTAACATTCCAGAATTTCAAGCTGTCGCTCAACAAATGGCTTCACTCACAGCAAAACACTACCTAGTCAACTTTAACAACGAAAAATTAAGAACACACTTGATGGTTTTTTTTTTCTCGACAATTCAAGAATAAAAAGTTGTGAGAGAGGCACTCAAAGAATAAAAGTTGTGTGGCAAGTATATTCACAGTGAGTTCATATCATCCAGTGCGTCATAAGGTAAGAGTGGGAGAGGTAATACGAACTTACTTATCATTTCCAACACCAAGAATCAGCTGTGCAAGATGAGTCATATAAGGCTCTGCTTGGGAGCCACTGCTCAAGATTGGTCCCAGACTCTGAAGCTCGGCATTGAACTCCCGCTCGAACTTGCTGCAATGTATTAGTGAAAATGAGTAAGAGAGTAGTTTGATTTGTGTCTGAAATTTTCGATAGGCATTTCCAACTTACAGGACAGACTCAGTGACCGTGGGGTCTTTAATCATGACTTTTTGTGCCTGAGAGGGGCTTCGTAGCTTCAATGGCTTTAACTTTTCGGACCCTAACAAACCATCAGAGGAATCATCCAGCTTGGGAATGTCAATAGAAGACGATATTAGCCATTGAGTTGCCGCTGCATACTGCAGGCACAATGATTTCAACTTCTCCACCTTCTGCATTTGAAAAAGCAAAAATTTATAAAATGTTAACCCATAAAGGCTAGAACAGGTTTCAAGCAGTGCTCTACGTATATATTTTTTGTATTGCTGGTCCAATAGGTGCATTTAAAATAGAGGTACTACCCTCCCATTAACAAGCCTTGTTTTTGGTAAGGTGAAAACCAAAGATAGATTCGAACTGAGTTGGTTTGAACTCGATTGTCAATTCAACTCAAACGAACTTGAAACAAGTTCAGTTTAGACAAGCCCAAACCAAATTCGAGTCTAAAGGTTTTATATTATCGAGTTTAAGCTAAAACTTGAACTCAGCGGGTGTTTGGCTCGCAAGCCTATAAAAGTTTGATTTGATTAAACTAAAACAACATAATTTTAATTAATATATATCAAAATAACATCGTTTTAGTCAATTTTGATTTGACTATAGTAACGAGTGAAACTTAAACTGGTTTGAGAGGGGCTCATCAGCTAGAGCCTAGGCTCGAGCTTGACGCTTTCAAGTTGAGCCAAGTTCAAGTTAGGATTGGCTCAAATTCACTCCTAGTGAAAACTATGTCACTTTATCCCATTACAAGGTTGATCCATACGTGAACTACCATTGTCTCACTACAATGTGGATTTATAAAACCTTAGGAAAATCCATTGGACAACATCTGAAAATTTCAATTCCCTTCACTCTTGATTAAACTTATAGTGGTCGTTGAGGAAATAATAAAAAAATTATGTGACCGTTATATTCGTTGTAGAAATCCTTCCAGATATTTTCAATTGTAAAGATCTCCTTGTTCAATATCTCATACTTTTCTATCTTACTAAAATATAAATCACAGGCTTGACTAGTATTGATGAACTAATGATAGATGATCAAAGCTAACCTTGACAAGTTCAGGTGAAAGTAGCAAGCATTCTCTTAGACACTTGTCGAGGAAAAAATCATGATGTTGGATAACCTGTTTCAGAAGGAGCCATGTAAGACAAACAAGCCAGACACATTCATATCTGATAATGTAAGGAAATTTGATAATAATGACAAGACCTGCATAACTACTATTTTGGTCATCCAAAAGAAATTCAAATTTGACTATTTGTCAAAGGCTGTACCTCATCTATGCTCTTTGCAGTCTGAAGTCTGCTATGCATCACATGCGAATTGGGTTCAATAACCTGAAACAAAAAAATTTCAAAGAAATAGCCAAAAACAAGGTCACTTTGTCTTTCCAAATTTATTGAGAAACCAGATTTTGAATAAAAAGGGCCTGGAAACCAAGATTAATTTATCTTATGCTAGAGTACATATTCTTAATTTCAGAGAAATAATAAAAGTTGAAACCAAAAAAATCCTTCAACCTGCAGCATGCCCTCACTATCATAATAGCAAACTTTGGTATGTCAGTATGCCTTCAATATCATAATAATAGCAAACTTTGGTAGGTCGGACATAAAGATGGAAATTTCCATTTTCACAAACAAATAGAAACCAGCAAGTGCAAACCTCAAAGTGACATAAAGATTACACAGATGCATCTATTTGTTGGATTCATCTTTTTCCTAAAGATATTCCACTGCTGTGACATGTCCAGAATGATACCAATATTCTATCCCTATGCTAAAGTTATCACAAAAGTAAAGTACAGGCTTTACAATTTTGTAAACCTTCAAGGGAAAAAAAAGCAATGACAAAAAGCAAGAGCATAACAAAAATGATCTGAAGAAAACAACAGATGATAAAGTAAAACCTGCCTCAAATGTTAGATAATGTAGAAAGCTACTTATAAATTTAAGCATGCTACGACAGAGAAGAGATGATCTAGAAATGGCAGTTCCATTTGTATTAAAGGCACGAATTCCCTGCAAATATATTTTAAAACTAGATTAGAAGCCTCAAAACAGTAAGTCACATCTAAACAGGCTGCAAGAGATAAATTACAGCACGTACTTGGTGCACTTGCCAGGCCCCACAAAGCTGACGCTCTACATGCTTACAGTGAAAAAGAAGGCGAAATAATAACTGGTATTTTGTAAGCGCTTTTCTTGATATAACAATAGATAATGGCCATTGAACCTGTAGCAATAGGTAAACATTATTAAACAACATAATTCACGGTCCCACCAATTAAACAATGCAAGAGGTCCGCCAGTGGAATGTCAACAAGTGTAGATATTAACCATTTGACAAGGTCATTGATTAATGTAGATGTTTCCTTAAGAATACACTTGCTTATAAACAATGAAATCATGATATGAGAAAGGGAAAAGGATCCAGAAGAGCAAACCTTGTAACTCAATGAAAATGTCTCAAGACCAGTAATGCTGACTGGTTCCTCTAGATCATTACTACCTGAGAAAGCCCTAATCTGAAGATCTTTGAATGTAGTCATTCTTTTAAGCAAAGATTGTCTTTCCTGACACCAAAAAGGTAAAATATGAAGTTTCAATTAACTCTAAAGTTTTCACCTTCTTAGAAGCAAAGAAGAAATAGTAGCTTACCACACAACAAGTTAAGTCCTCATGACAAGGATCGGCTGCAGCAGCTGTAGAACGCAAAGCAAGGTCTAACAGAGACTGCATATCCATAAAAAACCAATTATTATGCTATGATATTTCTACGTAGGTCTAAAAAACTTTCTATTGTTAGGTTACATTTAAGAGTGCAAGAAAGATACAAGTGGTGCCCTGATAAAGCACTAGATGAGAAAGCAATAAACCTGAAGCTTTTCCACATTAATCTCATCAAGCTTTTTTGTGAGCTCCTCTCGAGCTATATCCATAAAATGAACCAAGAAATCACCCTATAATAATACAAACTTAGGTTATGTGGCCATATTCAGTAACTAGCACAAAATAAATTGATTTTATTCCCAAGTTCTCTGATTAGAAGTAAATGTACCTGATCAAGAAGGAGATAGTGCTTTATAGACCGTAGCTTTCCCATGAGATCATACTACACCAATAGAAGCAACATAAATTGTTACAAGAGATATAGCACTCAGGTAAGGGAAAAAAAATCCCAAAATTACAACTAAATTCGCACAACCAAAAAAGCACTCATGGTTAAACACAGATGTTGCTCGGAGATACTAATGAAGCCTTACCTTTTCTTTAATTAGATTTAAGAGTTCAGCACTGGCAAAGTCATATGCAGCTTTTATACACTCACGATAATGGTGGTTTGTGCCAAAGCTCATTAATTTAGAATTCTCTGACACAGGGACCTATCAGATTTACAATCCAATCAGCAACAATATTTAAAGCAATCACATGGAAGAATCTGGAAATTTTACCATTAAACATACAACATA